>NC_137208.1:9851793-9869293 GCF_960531495.2 Zeus faber
TTTTTTTTTTTTTTTCCTTTTTTTTCTCCGTTCCTTTTTATTTTTTTATTTTTGGGGCTTAACAAGGTGGTTTTCCGGCGAAGCGTGTCAATACGAACTCTGTTGGATAGAGCTTGAAAGGACGCTGCCAGCCCATGATGGGAATATTTTAGCCCCCCCTCGCCCAAAAAGGTCTCCACCGGTCCCATGTGTCCCCGCTAACAAGGGGAGATTAAATTCCTGGACTTTGAGATCGAGTGGAGCCGTTTTTATCAGCTCACTCACCATCGCGTGGTCGGAAGTGAAACTTTTCTCCTTCTTTTTCTTTCTTTCTTTTTCTTTCTTTCTTTTTTTCGCTTTTTGCACCCATCACAGCTCTGATAGCGGCTGTGTCTGACTTGAACGCTCTGCCGTCGGCCTGATCCTCCAGATTGAGCCCCGGCAACTGAATATACATTTATTTTTTATTTTTTTTTTTTTACCGAACCGCTAGAAATAACCCGCGAATCTGCGAATTTAATGGAAATTTCACTCTCGAGCGAGGCACGCGACACCGGCCTCCGTAAAATGTGCGGTTTTCCGTCGTTAGGCGGAAAAAAAAACAAAAAACTGGGAAATTCTGCGAATAAAAGCTGTCGGGCGCGCCCCCCCCCGTCGTGACGTGCTGTTTTAATGAGGGGTTTAGAAGTTCCGGTGCCGCCGCACGTAATAGCGCGACCAGTGTTGTGAATCTCATTCCGTCTGCTTTTCCCTCCATCACACCTGAGCTCCAACCGCCCCTTGCAACGGGAAACTCCACCCCCCCATTTTTATTTATTTTTTTTGTAATTTTCTTCTTTATTTCCTGCAGGGAAATAAATGCACAGCGACCAATCAAGGTTTTTTTTTTTTGTTTTGTTTTTTTCTCTCAAAGAAAGAAACCGACTTTACTATGCATTGTGTGGCGTCGAAGTAAAGACACCACCGGAAGGAAGCAGTCCATCTTGGGCTGCGTGCCTGAGCTGGATTTATAGCGTCATTAACAGAAGTTTAGCAAACTATTATCCGGAAACTCCCAAGTGCGGTCGCCCCGAACGCTCGCGGTGGATGGTGAACCCGATCTTATTTGACGCCACTACTAAGTTCTCTTGCTGTGTAAAACAATTTTTTTATCGACAAATTTATTTCAAATGAAAATAGCAGTTTTGCTCCTTCTCTTGGCTCGCGGGGTGAGGTTAATGAACATGAGGCGTAAATATTTTTTCTTGTTTTATTTTCTCCATTTTTCTCCTATTTTTTTATCGCGGTCTGAACTGTGCGAAAGCGTCGTCGGAATTCCGAAAATGGGAACGGAGGAAAAAGTAAAAAAAATAAAAAATAAAAGCTTTACTGTACTACTAAACGGCACTTGTGCGTCGGTGCATGAAATCCAATAGTGGCGCGGAAACGTGCCGCGGGGGGACTCTCAAGCCCGGTAAACACATGTCTGCAGTCTGATAAATAGCACAGCGGGGTGAAGAGGCATTAACTGTAGGCGTCCTGGGCGCCATAAAAAGACAAACAGCTTTATTTATCAGGCCGGCGGAAACACATTACCCAGGCACAGGCAGGTCGACGGGAGTAAATAAAACACTCCGATAAAATAAAAGGCCGCGCGGGGAGAGATGGGAAGATACTCGGATACGGCGAGATGGATGAGGAGAGCGGAGTGAAAGGGACAGACGGATGGAGAGATGAGAGGAGGGAGGAAGGAAGGAAGGAAGGAAGGAGAGACGGGGAGGTGTCAGGGAAGTGGCGGAGAGCTGAAGGATCACCCCGGGTGTGATAATCACACACTGTAGGGCTCAACGTCAAACTGCACGAGGGGTGAATGAGCGATCGCTCCCACCTGCCCCCTTGTTTGTGACACACACACACACACACACACACGCACGCACACATGCACGCGCCGCACACACACGCACACGCAGGCACCCGCACATGCACACACACACACACACACACACACACAGATACAAGTGTCGCTGTTTGTTAGGGACATCTCGAAAAACGTAGTCGATTTTAAAACGCATTTTGAATAATGAGAGTGAATCAATCACTCAGTCCGTCAATCTTTATTTCATAGCACTTTAAAATAACAGATGCATATAAAACATTTACGGATGTTAAAAAAACAGCATTGAAGCCTTTTTCGGATTATGAGCACATGGAATGTCCCGGCGAGCCCAGTGTCCTATTAACCATGGTGCGTATTCAGGTGCCTTGTCCCTTGAAACCAGACGTGCAAACGCACGCACACGCACACGCACACGCACACGCACGCGCAAACGCACGCACACACACACACACGCACACACACGCACACACACACACATACGCACAGTCCGACCTCTTACAAAGTCACCAAGTGCACATATTTGCTGGCGACGAGCGCAAAAGAAATATGCTCAAAATCACGACATAAATTGGCCACCTACCAAAGACTACCTCCGGTGAGAAAAGTCAGCCGTCGCAATTATTGTTAGAGAATGCGTCTCAAATATGTCATTCTGCCACCGTGGCTCCAGCCCACGTGGGGCTCCCGAAAAACTGTAAAGATATTTATTAACAATTAAGATTTAATTGGGGAAAATATTTGGCTCATATATGTCAGTGTAATTTAGGCAGAAAAGTATGATGGGCTCCTGGTTTTTTATTAGAATATCATTAACCCTCTTGTAATTAACCTCGTTCAAAAATTAACCACATGTTATTATCAAACCGAGCAAATAATTGAAGTGGCAGCTTAATTTATAATTTGACAATTTCTTCCCTATTTTCTCCGCTTTCATGTATTCGGTTGTTTCTTTTTCTTTTCTTTTTTTTTTAAAGAAAGAAAGGAATGGAGAGAAACGTTTAACAGCAGCGTTTTTTTAATGAACACGTTTTTTTTTTTTTTTTTCTTTTTTGGAGAAAAGAGAGAAACCCAGTTATCTTGTATAATAGCTTCTGCGGTCCGTCTTTCTTAAAGAGAGCTGCTTAGACCCCGGATAGGCCTCGCTGCGCCGCCGGGATTCCCCCGATCACGTCGTGGCGTGGCGGGGGCCAGGGGGCCTTGGGGGAAATGGCGTGGGCGTGGAAGTACTGGGGTTCCCCAGTACATTTTGGACATCTTGCGGGTCTTTGTTTGCCCCCCCCCGGTCGACCCCTTTTCATATGGGGAAAAAACATGAAACAGACCGTAGAGAATATCCCAATATAGATTATAATCGTATAGGATCATTATCACTCAATTACAATACATACGATTATTTAAATTCGGCAACCATGGCAACTGCTAAAAGTTAATGTCATGCACCAACCCTCTTTATCTGCAATGTAAAATGAATAATAATATGGTTGCGTTTTTAACGATCAAATATTACCTCAGTAATACTTAACTTACTAAGTATACTTGTGTGTATATGGACAAATAACAACAACATGCACTGGGTGTGATACTTGTGATGAAATTGCTTACTAATTAAAAACACATCTACTGTATGCGCCGTGGCATGAGAATGAACCTCGGTGCACCAGCGTCTATTTCGTAGGACCGTCTCCGTTTTCGTGGTCCTGCTTTGGGGCTTTGAGGTGACGCAGCCGCGCGCCTCCGTCTCGTCTGTCGGGGGGCCCCCGTCCGAAGACCGCCGGCTCACGTCTCGCGCCGGTCCGCCACCGCGCCGGACCTCACCTCCGGCGGTCCCGTCAGCTGCCAGGCATCGTGTCCCTTATTCCCGCCGAGGGCGCGAGCGGGTAGCTGCCAAATCTGCCTCATCATTGGCCTCGACGGGCCGCCACCATGAGTCTTCGGGACAGATGTTTAACTGCCCTACAGAACTCCACGGCTCACTGCCTATTCAATCACTCATGTGACAGTTAACAGCCCACGGTGGCTAATGATTTTCTGTCATGTTCGGGCCATGTCTCTGGAACCGGGGGATTAAATATCGGTCGGCGGGGGCCCACGTGGACTCCGGCAGTGGCCCCACGTTTGCCATCGAGCTCTCCTACTCCACCCAACTCCATTTTCAACAGACCCCGCCCCTTTCCGTTGTTCCTGCGGCCCCGTGTTAAAAATGCGACGACATTAAAGTGGTAATCCGTAAGATCGTCCGCGTTGTGGATTGCACGACAAGTCCAAGAATTCCATTTAAAATCCGCGGTGTTTTGAAGTTTCCCCGTCGCACACGCCTTCTTCTGATCCACCCATGCATAACGCAAGTACATGTAATGACGTTATGACCGGTCCTTATGAAGCGCCAGGAAAAAAAAGGAAGAAAAATAAGGATTTATTTTTACAAAATAATCTCACGGACTACCACTAAAAAAATAAAATTTAAAAAAAAAGTTGTCTTCACGTAATAATAAAAATAATAATTAACAAAAAAGCGGTGATCGGCGCTGGCAGCTTCGTACCTGGGGAGGAAAGTTTGAAAACAAATAGTCAAGTCAAGCGAATTCCCAAGACCTTCCTCAATACTCACCCTTTACCCACCTGTAAAAGGAAAAAAAACAAAAAACTGTTTTGAACAAGTGACAAGGGCTGGACATGCTTTCCCACCCGGCCTCTGTTGTGTCAGTGTCCTCCCCTTATCGTTCCTGTCCAAAAAATTTCACAAGAAAAAACACCCTCTTAACTTTTTTTGCTTGTGTTGCACTTGTGCCACGAACTACAGGGAGGTGGGTTGTGTGTGTGTGTGTGTGTGTGTGTGTGTGTGTGTGTGTGTGTGTGTGTGTACACACAGGGATTTTGAAGTTTGAAGCCCACCAGCGCCCGCCGCTGCTCTGCAGGCCCCGCTCGTCTCCTGCAGGCCCCCTGTTCTGAACACATGTATCTGGTATTCACCCAGGCACCGTGCTCGGTCCTCTCTCCGTCTCCCACCGCACATCAACATTGTTTGCCGGACGGGCATCCCTCGCCCCTTGAGTTGTGTGGACTTTGGAGTATTTATTATTCAAAGGCCTTGTTCCCTATTCTGTTTTAGTAAAGGAGTGTGGGGGAGGGGGGCAAAGGTGTGTGTTTGGCACGGAGAGATGCAGAGCTGACACCGTGTCACTGTCAGGGAGAGCTTCAAAAATCCCACCATCAACTTCCCCCCTATTATTTGTTACAGTCCGGGGAAGGCACCGGCGAGATCGCATAGGGACTAGAGGTGTGTGTGTGTGTGTGTGTGTGTGTGTGTGTGTGTGTGTGTGTGTGTGTGCGTGTGTGTGTGTGTGCTCTCTCATGCATGTGTCAGCCAGTTAACTTTGGGGTGGTTGTGTTGTATCATATTATGTGTACTTGCTTTACGGTAAGGAAACACATTTGCGTGTGTGTGTGTGTGTGTGTGTGTGTGAGTGTGTGTGTGTGTGTTTATGTGAATGGCTGGCTCACTGCGGGTGGGATTGACGTGTGTGTGTGTGTGTGTGTGTGTGTGTGTGTGTGTGTGTGTGTGTGTGTGTGTGTGTGTGAATGGCTGGCTCACTGTGGCTGGGTTTGACGTGTGTGTGTGTGTGTGTGTGTGTGTGTGTGTGTGTGTGTGTGTGTGTGTGTGTGGTGAGCGTGTGGCGGAGAGGCTCTCACTCACCTGTCGTACGTCAGGGTTTTGTTATCGCCGGCCTTGGAAAGCCGGTGCGCTCGAGCAGCGAGCCTTTATCTCGCCGGAGCGAAAGGTTTATTCACAAAAAAAAAAAAAAAAAAAAAAGAAAAAAAATCGATTTCATTGATCTGCTCAATTCATTTGTGGTTTCGCTCTGACTCGTATTTACTCAAAACAGCACAGCTAATCAATGAAATTAATCACCTTGCACAAACACGCGCACTCGTACGCACACTCACACCAGCGCATTATTCACACAGGGACAAACCACACACCCTTTTCCTATTGCAAATAGTCATTATGAGCAGCACCAAAATGCCCCCCCCCCCACAGCCAGGCAGCCCAACTTCCTTCTCTTTACATACAATATTCATGCCTTGTCTGAGAATAAGGCTTCAAGGTCCGGTCATCTGATAATAAAAAAAAAAAAAAAAAGAAACAAAACAAAAAAAAAAAAAGACCTGGAAAAAAAAAAAAAAAATCAGCAATCACTGATTGTCTCTTGTCCTTATAAAAGAGAATATTTTTTTAACATGCGCTGAGACGGTTCAAAAACAGACTTTTTTGATGAGTGACACTCCCTGTCCTCCTTGCGCTTTTTATGTGTCGAACTCATTAATAAGGCAGCACCCCGGAGAGCGAGGCAGGGGAGAGAGACGGAGAGAGAGTGTGTGTGTGTGTGTGTGTGTGTGTGTGTGTGTGTGTGTGTGTGTGTGTGTGTGTGTGTCTGTGTGCGAGTGCGTGCGCGCGCAGCGTGCGGGCGTGCGGTGCACGTGCAGACGTGCGTCGGTGTTACTCTCGCCGTTTGAATTGTCAGGTGCGATTTTGGGACTCTGATCTTCAGACAACAAGGTTCAATCACGCCCGTTGTAGCGCTGTTTATCATTTTCATTCCTGACAAGCTTAACGTTTTTTTTTTTTTTTTTTGCTCAAATACAGCAGAATATAAAGAGCCACAGGTAAGAAGTGGAATTCCCTGCAGTGAGGTCTGTTATATCCCCAAAAGCGTAATGGGGAGGGGGTGGGGGTGGGGGGGGGGTGTTACCATGGGCTCACCAACTATTTCACTTTTCTTTTTTTTTTTTCCAAATTAGCATCCTTTTGTTCTGGGTTTGCTCCGTCAAATAGTCAAACCGCATCTTCCTCTGCGGGTTTCCTTCCATCGCCGACACAAAAGAATATCATTTCTAATTTGCTTATCAATGCGTGCGCTCGGCATCTGTCCTGTTGCTTTGTGACGAGGCTGTAGAATCAAATGTGTGCTCCTCGCCGGCATTTAAATGGTAATCTTTGACTCCCTTTTGTGTCCGCCGCCGCTCCTTTTGTGCGTGTTTGTGCGCCCAAGACTCAAGCTGTTCATTTGTGTTTGGGCTTCTCCGGGCGTCCGTATTAAAGCTTAATGCACTTCCATTCTAATGCGGCGTAGGAGGGGTGGGGGCGGGGAGGTGGGGGGGATGCTCAAAAACAACGGTGCATGTTTTGAAGCCGAAACCCGAGTCGCCGCGGCATCTTATCTGTGTAATGCAAGCCTGTTTATCAGGCCCCCGAGTTGGGAGGGTTTTTTATTTTTATTTTTTTGAATGAATGCATTTTAAGTGCCTGAGATGCACGCGCCCAAACACACACACACACACACACACACACACACACACACACACACGCGCGCGCGCGCAAGCTCGCGCGCGTGCACCAACGCGCCGTCGTTTTGGAACCGCGGGCTTTTAGTCAGCATATTAAATGTGTCAACTCATAAAGTAAGACGCCGTAAATGCTTTTAATATTTATGTTTTCCTATTTGTCAACCAACATTTCATAACAAATTCATGAAAAAAGCCTCTCCGAATGTATGCCGGGAGAGCGCTTTGTGCCGCGCATACATTTTTGAAAAGACACCATCCATTTAGAACTCATCATTGGAGATTTGCATCCCGTGCCTTCCGAAAAAAAAACAAAAAAAAAAAACAAAGATAAATATTTTTGTATCATGCATTTTTTAAACTCCACCGCACCGATAAAACGCCTCGGCCGCGACGAGTAATTTTGTTTTGTTGCCGAAGAAGCAACACTAATGGACTTTCATGTCACTTTGTTTGGTAAATATTTAACTCTTATGCAGTATGCACCGCCAAAGCATTGCATTATTGATCAGTACAGTTGTCTTTTAGTTATTTACTTTTAGCAGCAGTTTGTTCTGCATAAGTCACGGGTCGGGCTGTGCTGCAGTTTCCTGCGCGCGGTACGCCGGAGTGGACCGCTGCTAATCGGGTCTGAATCCAGCGACATTTCATCCATTTTGTCAGGCGCAGCGCTGGCTTTGAAATGCGGCGGAGGAGACTCAAATACGACGAAAAAATATCACACCATTCATGCAGTAGGTGGAATAAAGATATGTCTGAGCTGAACCCTGATCTGGTGATTTCCTCATGTTTTCTTTTTATTTTCCCATATTTTTATATATATATATATATATATATATATACATATACTGCATATATATGTATATGTATACTATGTGGATCAATTAACTGATGCGATGGGTAGTTTTTAATATGTACAGGGAACCTTGGCAAATTGGGGGATTGCTCAGGTTCGGAGGCACACTTTTGAGGACTCACTCTCTTCCCGATATTTGTTATACTCGAACCTGACCACTTCCGACACGGCGGTATCATTTTCCACCTCTGTACTATCCAAATCGGCAATTCCAAAAACTTCTCCCACCGTCTCATGTCATGCAAGGAAGGTTTCCTCGCGGGCTCGGTGAGGCCGGCTCCCGTTGGAATATTAATGTACCCCACAAAAAAAAAAAAAAAAAAAAAACCACAAAAAAACTCACGCGCGCTGTAGCTTTAGCACCCGAAGCAAAAAGATTATCTTAAACCAAACAATATGGCCGACACCACCCCCCCCTTTCCTCCCCCGTACAGCTTTAAATGGTCGTCCTCTTATCGGTGACGTAGGTTTATTTCGGTCTTGAAGGAACTGGGAAGGAACGGGCCGGGCTCGGGCGCCATCATTGCGGTCGTTTTTGTTCAATTCTCCCGCCCGTGTCAGCTTCCCGGCACCACCAGGTCAGCTGAGGGGAAGCCCATAACCCGGCAGCGGAACGCGCACTCTCCGTCCCAATAACGCCACGTTCACGAGGTCCCCGCAATGTAGAAAGCAGACTTCAGTCTGTACGGGAGGCCAAAAAAGTACACGCACGCTTGCACACGAACACACACACACACACACACACACGCACACACGCACGCACACACGCAGATGCACACACACGTGGGGTCAGTCTGAGGGGCGGGGTCACCGACAGGTCTGCACCTCATCACCGCAGCGTCACTCTATATCAGCCGCTCAGAACCCCATAATATTTGACCATATGATGGCTCCTCCCATGAATGACCCCGCAGCTCGCGGGAACGCGTCAGAGGTGATAGCGTTCCCAGAGGAGGCGTTCCGGCCCCCCCGGGGACCACCCGGGGGGGTCCCCTGAGGGGTACCGGGAGGGTCCCCCGCCGAAGTGAGTAACCGGGTCCCGGTTTCGCCGCTATCGCTGCAGGTACGGAGGTTGGGACTCAATCATATCCGACAATAACAATCTTCTCAGATCCCTGGGCCCTAACGCGTATCAAATTGAGGGTCCGTTGATTTTAAAAAGGGTGGAGGACCCACGACACCTCGTTCACTCGTCGAACTGAAAATCACCGGGGCCTGAAGGAGGGGCACAATCGTACATTTGTCTGTCTTTTTCCGGCCAAGTAATTCCCTCCGCCGCCATGAATGCCGGTGTCATTCCAACAATACCCCCCGGCCCCATAATACCGCCGCTCTCTCCATTTCACCGTGCACTCATCTATGAGGTGCGTATAGTCTCCATTGAGACGACACAATACAATTATAGGAATTTATACGACGGGGAGCGTTTGAGGGAAGCGTGTTTGTTGTGGAGCCCTGCCCGCCCGGCGAAGGGAGGGGGATCGCCGGCGTCCTATTTATTTCCGCGCGGTTAACCTTTTTTTCATTAAACCACATTGCATAATTACGGCGGGAGTCGGAGGCATCTCCCATTGTTGTTTAATTAGCCAGCTAATTTTGTTACCCGGCGCTGCAAACCCTTCATTTGTCTTGCTTAAGGAGCTTCTCTCTTTTCATTACCAGGGGGAAATTGAGTTTGTTATTTATTGTAATGGGGGAATGAGCAGCAGTTATAGATGTAGACTATTAAATCTTAATAACTTCCTATTTTCCGCCGTTATATAGTGTTGATGGCTCGCGATGGCTCAATCATCATTTGTCATGGATTTGCGAGCGCAAGCTAAATTTGGCATTTTTACCGAGGGTAAAATGCCAAATTTTGCCTCGCGCTTCGCATTGGGCTTTGATGTGGGTGTTTTCGGAGGCCCCTGCGGAAAGCAGGACCGTCCAGCAAGGCCGGACCACACGTGAAGTTGCCGACGATTATCGATCCCGGCAATATTCCCCAGCACTTAACCTTTACACTAGCCAAACGGGATATGAAGTCCCTTATTGAATGTGTACTTTTATGTTCTTCTCTGGCGACAAGCCTAATCAATAGTCCCGCCCGTTCCCCTCATTAGTGCCAGAGGCTGCCTAGACTCCTCCTTAGCCTGCAGATCTATCTGGCCCGTTTGCCCGGGCGGCCCCCCGGACCCCGTCGGTCCCTCCGGTGTTTTTTCGAAAGGAGTTTTCAAGTCGAGTCGAGTTTATTAGGGGGGGCACGAAACCTCGAGAAGGGGCCAGAGCGGGAGGAATCCCCCTCCCAGGATGACCAGGCTGCCATGGATGCCGAGTGACCTGACGAATCACAGGATATTGTACTTCTATGCAATGCGATGTCAATTCTAAGCTGCTGTGATTGCGGCGAAAACTGCAAGTCAAAGAACAAAAAAAATATTTGGGCCAACAATTCAACCCAACATACAGTAAGCACCAAATAACATCACCACCGTACGACAACGTGCCGGCACTGTCTTCTCGGGGAAGGAGGTGGCACGTTTACAGTGAGCGGTTTCTTGATTTGGCCGTTTGACCGAAAATCGGCCGAAAATCTCGCAAGCATTGCGGGGATTGGTCCGATTTGCATTCCTGCCGGGACCGGCGTGATGGCCGTCCGCAGCCACGCGGCGCGGCTATCACCAGACGGCGGTTCCGCTAAACACACCGTTATGAGGTCAGGCTCCTTAGACGCGGAAACCAAAGTGGAGGTTATTAATGTATGGGTTTTTCTTTTTTTTTCCCCGCCCCATATGTCCAAAATATCTCCAAGGCAGGTTGTTTTATGCCCATGCGGTAAAGATGCTGTTAAAAGACCAAGACTTTTCCTCCGCTAATCCTTTTTTTTTTTTTTTTTGTTCCCCTTATGTAGGCAAGATCCTTCCAGATAAGCACTATTAATCATTCCCCCACATCTGTTGGGGTTTTTTTTTTTTGTACACTTTCACCTGAAAAGTGTCTGCACTCAGAAAATAACGCTTCTCCTCGCAATTGCCTGACACATTATCTCATTAAAATGTACAAAGAAAACTCCTTCTCTTTATCTCTGATAATCTAATTAGCATCAGCCAGATGGTTTAATAAGGGATATTGGCGCCGTTTAGCCTCCCAAACGGCCTGCTGGAGGAGAACGGTGGAGGAGGCTCCATTCCTCTCGCCTCTTCACTGTGAATAGCTCTCCAGGGTTCACATTATTGCTTCCTCTGCCTGAGGCAAACCACTCCAACTCAGGAGTTTAGGGAGGATGAATGCGTCCAGGAGAGATACATGCTCAAAGTGAATCAAATAGGCAGAGATGTTGGATACTGCTGGGAATGTTTTAGACCAAATAATAGCAGATAACTGGCTTCACCTTTAGCCGCCCCAAGGAGGGAGAAGCATTTCAGATTAGATGGCGTTTCCGAGATAGACGTCGGTGTGTTCTCTGGCGGAGACGCATGGTAGACGGCGGGTGGAATTGTTTCCTAGGCGACAATTTGCGGTACCCGCGTCGGCCTCCGACTCGTCTTGCCGCCGTGTTTTGATATCACAGGAGCACAAAAGGAGTTGCAAGAGAGAATGCGGCCTCAACCCGTGTCCCTCATCTCGTGGCAGCGCACTCAGCTTCCGAAAGGCGCTTCCGACTCGGAGCTGTTGGCCCCGCCGCGGTAGCGGAAAATACAGCCAGCCTATCATATCATTAAGGGGGGAAAAAGTTCAATGTCCAGATTACATTAGGGTTGTCTTGGCCGTCTGGTTTCTCCGGTTCTGACACTTCTCCTCTCGGTAATGAGTGGATGCTGCCGGGGCCGAGACATGAATGCTCAAGTGAAGTCCGGCCAGACAAGACATAGTCGGCCAGTCGCCGCATTGGCAATCTAGGCAAATACGCCAAGCAGAAAGACGCCAGGCAGCCAGTCAGCCAGACAGTGGGGCCAGCCACTACAGCCCTTAGAGCCTGCAGTAAGAAAGACATGCTCAATTAACTCCCCAACTTCAGCGGGGCTTTTCCCGCTGGCCAGTGGAGAGGAACAATAATGAGACTGGATTTAGAATAAAAAGATGTGCACATCTACAAAGAAGGGGGTGTGAGCAGGGGAGAAGACGAGATGAGGGGCTCCCATTAAGATTGACGGTTGAAAATTGTGGAAGGTCAGTGTGGTCCGTGAAGCGTCACCCGGGCAACCGCTGCGCTTAAAAAAAAAAAAAAAAAAACTCGGTGAAACCTTAAACTAATGCTTTGTGGCTTACTTAAGCTATATATCTGGCCTCTTTTTCCCCCATCTCTTCTCTTTTTCTCATCCTTTCACCGGTTTCTCTCTCCTCGGGCCATAACACCCCCCTCCCACGTCTAGCACAAATGGGCCTCAAACATATGTCACCGGACGGCGGGAGAAGCCTTTTTTTTTTTTTTTTTTTGTCATCCGAACACCGCGCGCGGGTCGGTGGAAAAAGCAAGGCAAATGAAGGGGGATATTGCAGGAGAGTGCTTTTCCAGGCCAGGCTTGTCAGATCACCCTTTGCGAAAACTTCAAGCAGACTTCGCTAAGAGGTGGTCTCGCCGAGGAAGAAGAAAAAAAAAAACCCCAAAAAAAACCTCCAGAAATGGGAGAGAGCCCTCGCCCCCGTTCGCCTTTCCCTCGAAGTTGATTGAAGTTCTCTCCCCCGACTTGTTCCGCCACCTGGCCTGTTGATCGCGCCGCTGAGGAGCGCGTCAGGTAATCAGCGCGCACTAATGAAGTGGTTTGTTATGGGGTTAATCAGGTTCCCAAACTCCGAAGGCACTACTTAACCAAGGAAAATGGATTATTTCTCCATCAACAACATTTACAGGGTCATTAGGAGGAGTTCTGCACAAGTGGCCTTGGGTTGGAGATGTTTTTTTTTTTTTACTCCTTGCCTTCTTTCTTCTCCTCTCACAGCCGCCGGAATCGCTCTCTAATCCATAGCGTTGCCGACATATGCAAGCCGCCTCGCGCTAATTGCACTCAGCGGTGAATTGAAACAATATCGAATTGTCGGCTGGATTAATTAGAGCCACATGCGCTGTGCATTCCTAAATAAGGACGCTCATAAATAATAGCAGGTAGATCCAAACAGATGGGAATTCTTCAGCCAGCTTGTGCCAGTTCATCATCTATTAAACAACGCACCAAACCGGTCGGCGTCGTTTGGCTCCTTCGTTTTTTTTCGGCAGCCTGTCACTATTATTGCTCTACGGGGGGGAAAAATGCATCGTTTGCCCTCAAAGTCGCTTGATTTCGTGCGCACAGAAAACCTCGAGTGAACGCTTTGGTACAACAATCTAAGTGCTGTGCGATACGGCCAAAACATTCTGTCCCGAAAGGAGGTCACTTCAAATCTCGATAAACTGTTTACATGAAGGAAAAAAAATTAAAAAAATAGGCGGTAAAGCCTATTTTAATTTGATTTGTGATGCGGTGCGCCGCCGTAAAAGCCGCTAGCCGGGGCTCTCCGATGCACAGCGGAGGGCAAAATAAGCGTGAAATAAAATGAGTGACGGTGTATCAAAGTCCGACTTATTTGCCAGATTGAAGATGTCAATTTTCATTGACGTAAACACTGGACTAAAACGCGACCGGCAAACAAAAAGGGAGTCGGCAGTCGCCCTCAATGCTGTGATTATCCATGAATGGTGCCGTCGTGCAATTTGACACATCCTGATCAAGCAAAACACAGGTTTTTCATCAACACACTTCATAAAAAAGTTGTAAACAAGAGGACGGCGTTTTTTTTCTTTTCTCTCTCTCTCTCTGTCTCTCTCTCTCTCTTTTCCGGGTTCCGGTTCCGTGCGCCGTGAGTGGGTTGATTGGACGGGAGGTGCCGCATTGCAGGAGTGCGCCGACATGCGCGCTTCCACGTACCGCTCGGAGATTATCTCCGCCGTCGGCCACCACTGACTCGTGAGGGTTACCTATGAAGGTGGCATTTAATTTTGAAAAAATACCGGTTGGACATTCGCTCACGGCATCAGCCCAGGGAGTATCAACCGACTTTTGACCGAATACCGTGATAATGTGATGGCCGCGATGTGTGCAAATTGAAGAGCCGTGTCGTCGCGCCTTTGCCGGCGCATTATTATCGATCGGCAAACTTTGCATTTGATGATTTCTGTGTTCCAAACAGGTCCGTTGAAACGGATGTCGAAAGATATGACCGCGGTCGCCGGGACCGTGCCAGGAGCTCTACAGTCGGGTAACTTGTGCTTGTGTGTTGGTCGGGGACACTTGTATTGAGGGGGGTATTTTTGTTTTGGCGGACCCGGATGGCAAAAGCAAATGGCAAAGTAATCATACTCCATTCCCTCAAATAACAAATTAGAGATTACAAAGCAATATCACACAGTCGTTTTTTTCTCAATTGCGTGGCGTCTCCGCGGTCCCTTACCGCCTGGTACGGTACGCAGTAGCGAATCCATTTTACAGCCCGACTCTAGCTCTCGCAAGTGAGCGCACGTGGGAATTGTAGTTTCCGGGAGAAGCCCGCGCTTCCTCCTGTTTGACACTGTTTGCTTTCCGAATTTCCACCGCGGACCGATACACACACACATGCAGCGTAACGGCGTTCGCCAAGGCGAGGGGGGGGAATCCATCGCGGCAAATCCCTCCTCACATTAGAACGGGTTATTACATTGCTTAATACTCAGGCAACCTTTCAGTCTTTCTGCTCTTGCGGCACTTTTTAAACTGTTTTACAATCAATTAAAACCGGCGCCACCCCTCTGTACCGCCGCGCTGATCGGCGGCATCAAATACATCTATGTGGCACCGCGTGTCCTCCTTCACAATTAAACTGTGTGTGTGTGTGTGTGTGCGTGTGTGTGTGCGCGCGCAGGCGCGCGTGTGTGCAAGTGTGTGCGCCTGCGCTTCTGAAGCCTCTGCATTTGCTCTTGCTTGTGTATTGAACTTTCCCAGGTGCTGAGCACAGATCTGCCACAGAGAAGCGCGCGGGGTCTCTTATTAAACTTTGTTCAGACCTCCGTTAAAGCTGTGACACGCCGAGCGCCGTGAGTTTGCATTAGGAATATTAATGCCCGTATTAATTTGGTGTTGACCTTTCGCCGTCCGTGGGCTACCCGCTGCAGTCCAAACCGAAAGAGGCGGCTTTAATTCGCCGGGTCTCAGGGAGACTCACACTCGCAGGCGTACACACATACACACACACACACACACACACACACACACACACACACACACACACACACACAAACACGCACAAGCGCACGCACGCACACACACACACACACTGTCAGTGCTGCTGCCAGCTACTCAGCAGCACATTATTAAAACAGTGGAACGGTCGACTCTGTCAGTGCTGTCTGAACTTAATCCTCAATGTGGAACGCTGATGTCACGACAAGCACTTGATAGCACACATAGTGATGCAAAATGACCTCAAACGTGCAACTCTCCCGTCTTCAAGGATTAAAAGAAAATAAATAAAAAAATGCATTTCCTTATTTAGGAATACCATCAGGTTGATGCTCAGCCTACGAGGTAATAATAATATGCGCTGATAAGAGTTTTTTTGTGTTGAGTCAGAATTTGTTTCACCGGAAAGGAAAAGCGTGTCTGTCTTCCTACGCTTGATTCAAGAGTGCTAATAGACTTCAAAAACTCACTGGTTTCACTGGTGCGCTGGTAAAATCAGTGAACTGTGGGTTGTACCACACTTGAAACACACAGATCAATGAAAATTTAAAAGTTTCTGTTGATCAATTCTGAAAACCAATGAATATTTTCTGTACACCGTACTTTGTGAGACTAGCCTATCCATTATTGGTTGTGCCCATACTGTTGTATACTATCATTCATTATGTAAAGAAATACTCTCTATAATCATATTTATATTTATATTCATACCCAGTCAATACTCACATCCCACTGCCCCTCTCATGGCCTCTTCTGTAATTTATCATTATCTGGTGCATAGATCTTACTTACAATTCTGAATATATCATATTTCTGTTTTTGTTTTTTTAGACCTGTTAAGCAAAGCCAGATTCCTTGTATACTGTATAATGAATATATATATAAATATATATATATATATATATATATATATATATATATATATGTATTTCCTTTTGGTCCATTGATTCAGATTTTTTTCTGAAAATGATTAAGCGTCACCTTTGCGGTTGTATTTAGGAAAACATGAGTAAATGTTTAGTATCAATGCCGCAGCCAACCAAAACCAGCATCAGTTAATAGGGAGGATGCTAAGGCATGCTCGTACGAGCTACGTGTTATACAGTATATATACTCTATGTTTATATATATATATATATATATGTATATATATATATATATATATATATATATATATATATGTATACTGTACACCGATCAGCCACAACATTAAAACCCCCAAAGACAGGTGAGGTGAATAACATTGATCATCTGGTTCAAATGGCACCTGTCAAGAGGTGGGATACATCAGGCGTCAAGTGAAGAGTCAGTTCTTGAAGTTGATGCGTTGGAAGCAGGAAAAATGGTCAAGCGTAAGGATCCGAGCCACTTTGACAAGGACCAAACTGTGATGGCTCGACGACTGGGTCAGAGCATCTCCAAAACCACGGGTCTTGTGGGGTGTTCCTGGATACAGTGGTTACGACCTACCAAGAGTGGTCCAAGGAAGGACAACCGGTGAAGCGGTGTAGCTGCAGACCGGTCAGAGTGCCCAAGCTGAGCCCTGTCCACCACTGAAAGCACCTACAATGGACACGTGAGCATCAGAACTGGACCGTGGAGCAATGGAAGAAGGAGGCCTGGTCTGATGAATCATGTTTTCTTCTACGTCATGTGGATGGGCGGTGTTAGGGTCTGATCCGATGGAGCATCTGTGGGATGTGCTGGAACAACAAGCCCGATCCATGGGGGCCCCACCTCACAACTTCCAGGACTTAAAGGATCTGCTGCTCACTTGGTGCCAGATACCACAGGACACCTTCAGAGGTCTTGTGGAGTCCATGCCTCCATGGCTCACAGCTGTTTTGGTGGCACAAGGGGGAGCTACACAATATGAGTTGTTATTAGTGGTGGTTTTAATGTTGTGGCTGATCGGTGTATATATTAGTATATATACTGTATAATCTTCTCTTCATGTATCTACTGCTATAGCTATGTATCTCTATACTCAACACTATTTACGATCCATTCCTCAGCTTTTTACTTACTAAGAAAAATAACTCGCCATCACATTTGCACACATGGCTTCTTTCATCCTCTCATCCACCGCTTAAATGTCTCCGAACGCAATTTTCCAATTGTTTACGGCTAATTTACGTCTATTTTCCACACATGTAAACACACCAGCCGGGGAGCCGGCGGCATGCCGCGGCAAGTCACCTTCCCCAATATTCCGCGGCGAGAGAACGTGAAGCGGGTTTACCTCCAGGACACGAGGGGGGTCGGGGCCATAACAGG
>NC_137208.1:9871793-9914293 GCF_960531495.2 Zeus faber
GTGTGTGTGTGGTTGGTGTGTGTTCGTTTGCACGAGAATGCATGAAAATGCCCCCCTTGCATATGCGCGCGCACACACACACACACACACACACACACACACACACACACACACACACACACACACACACACACACACACACAAACTTGTATGCACTTATACACCGGTAGCCTACTTAAACTCGCTGTGTCTTTCACCCTTACTCTCTACCTCACACACACACACACACACACACACACACACACACACACACACACACACACACCCACGCGCGTGCACAAATACACCGCATATATACACACACACACGCATGTCATGGGCTAACAACTGTATGCTAATGGTCTTCATCAGTCAGGGCAGATTAATGCCCCAGCCCTCAGCCAGATCCAGGTACAGTGCCTCATCCCACCTCCTCACTCACGTGCAACACAAAGAGACAGACACGGGGCTGGTGAGCTGCAGACCTGCCTCCCCGGCTCAGGAGCTGTCTGCAAACAGGTTAACTTATAATATTTATGAGTGTTCTGGCAGGTGGTGGTAGTGTAGGTCAATAGGAATTTTTATTTATACGTGTGAAATATTTCGACGAAAAAAACCATTTGCCGTTGATCTAATTGTACGGCGCGATAGGAATGTTGACCACATAACTTCACTATTAACCCCCCCCCCCCCCCCATTAATGTCAAAGGCGTGCAGATTATTTCTCCTTCCCCCAAAAAAATGAAAAGCGCCGCGTTCCTGCGCTGAAACCAAAACTCTGAGCTGCTTTGGAAATAGCGCCGGGTGATATTGACAAAATCGAAATGTCGTGGTGAATACCGTGATGTCTATCATTTGGTGTTTTGGGGAGGGATCTCGGTGCTTTCATGAAATATTTGCACGCAAGAAAAACTACAACGTTAATAAAAACGAAAAAAACACAACAACATCTGGTCTTGTTTTCGGCATCGGGAAAAGGCCGCCGCGCCGTGAGCTTCCGAACGCGCTGGCCTTTCTATCTTTAAATGATCCCTCCTGTTCCAGCACGTCTGTATCACAGGAAAAAACGCTTTGTTTTCGTATCTTTAACCGCGTCTTTTTACCACCGTGCCCGGTTATGACATGAGCCCCTCCCCCCCCTCTGGGAACGACAGCGAATGCAGACACGGTTATTTATCCGGATCAGGTACACGGAGGGAGGGGGCTTTAACTTTAAACGTGCGGTGCCTTACGGGTTGGCGGCGCTGCCGCTTAACCGCGCAAAAGAAATAAAATAAATAAATAAATAAACAAAAAAGGGATCAAATAAAAGGAGCCTTGATCACGACCCGCACCTAAGCGCCACAGCCGCAGAGCGGGCGCCGCACTCTGTCGAGTCGGCGTTATGGTAAACACGCCGACCCAACAAGCGCCGGCGCCGCCGCTTGTTGGGACGCATTTCTGCCTGTCAGCGACTCCGCCTTGGCTGGGAGCTACAGCCCCCGCGCGAGGCACATGAAAGTGACGGATGAAAGTTTCCCTCTCCCAGGGCGCGGCGCTGAACCAAATTGAAAGCTACTGTTTATTCCGCCGCCCCCCACCGCGCGTCACGTCGCCAAATCAGGTTTGTTTTGCAATTGATTTAAGCCGGAGGGGGGGCGGGGAGGAGGGGAGCAGTCTAAGGCTAGGGTTTTTCCTCTTGATAGAAAAGATGATTAAATTTGTTTGGTCTCTCGCGCCTCCTCAATCGCATCCCTTTCTTCCCCTCTGCCGCGTCGGTAAATCACATCATCGTCGCTCTCCCTTGTCAACACGCCCTCCTCGTTGAGCAGTCAAAGTTAATTTGGGAGGTGCTTTTTTTTGGGGGGGGGGGCGGATTTTCCCTCTATTTCCCCCGACTTCGACTTCCCCTCTCCCCCTCCGTTCAGCCCCGACGCCTCGTTGACATCTTGTCTCGCTTACTCGGCGGACAGTGCTCTATTCCGTCCGAGGGGAAGGGGGCGGCCAGCCGCCCGCCGCACTTTGTCTCCGCTCGGCGAAAGTGGAGGCCGCCGCCGGGCTTTGATGAAATGATGAATCCCGTCTTGAGCAGGCGATGTCTCTCGCCATCGTGAAGCAATCCCAGCCCTGCGCACCTAGCCGTGATAGGGTTCGGTCCCTGGTTAAGGGGAGTTTGTCAGATGGATCTCCTTTGTAGACGAGCCAAACCCCGGGCGTCTGAGGGTCTTCCTGAGGGGGGAAACGGCCGCGCAGTCATTACTCATCATCCAAGGCTTGGCGTGGGTCCGCCGGGCACCCTCCCTCGGCAGCGGTCCGTCTCCGCGCCCATTCATCATGGGCCCCAAACTCGGCCGAGACAAGCGCGGTGAGTGAAGACACCTTGGCCCCCTCCGCCGGCGGAGCCCTAATGAAGGCTCTCGCTTTGGATCCGGCGCAAACACCTCAGCGATATTAAGCTGGGTCAATTATGGTGTCGCTTTCAGCCGGCCGTCAAAAGGTTCGGGCCCCTGCGTTTGGTTACGAAGTGATTCGAGTGGCGCTCGCCCGGGAGCGGCACGCGCATCGGACCGACGGAGAGGAAAAGTTTCTCCGCCCTTTTGTTCTGTTGAACTGGTTGCTCTCTATCTGTAGAGCACAGTTTTAATCCCTTACATGTATCTACAGTGTTTATTTTTTTTTTTTACATCAGTCTATTGTTTTCACACATTTCTAATTATAGAGCTCTATGCCAAAGTATGGTAAAAGAATGAAAAAAAAAAAAACCCCAAAAAAACCGACCTCCAGCCAATGTTTGAAATTTGGATGGACTGTTGTAAGCCTCAAACGTTGAAGTCCAACATCAACACAGGCTTTATTGAAAAATACAAAAGACTAAACAGAATAACCATATGATACTGTTATATACTCATATGTCCATACAGAAAATACAACCGCTTCACTGGCGTGCTTAAACGCCCCTCCGCAACGGCCATCTTTTGCCTCCATGCTGTGTAAAAGTCTATTATCGAAGCCGCGAGTCGGCGCCCGGCACCGCAATTGGGTTTCAACACATGAATCGCGGTGTGTAAAGTCCTTACGTTTGCCTCTGTGAACCGAGCTGAACCGCCGCACGCCGTGCGGTCGCCGCTGTGAGCGCTGCCGCGGGTGCTCGCGGAGCGCGGAGCGCCGAGCGCGATTATGCCTCTCCTCCGGGCTAATCTGATAAAGTGATCCGGTTTGGGGAGGGTTTCCTCCTTGTCCCTTTCACCGCCACCCAGGGATGCGTCGCGGCGCAAACTGCCCATTACGTGTGTGTGTGTGTGTGTGTGTGTGTGTGTGTGTGAATCTGGAGGCTCTGTGGTCGGCTGGAGACTTGTCAATACTCTGAGCCGTATAGGCCGTGGCAGCCTCACTTCAGGGACAACATTTGCCTTGAAGTACTGTCTTTCCTCATCTTCAATGTCAGCCCCGGGGCTCCGAGGCAACATATGTTCCCCGCGTGTTCCGGAGACAGGCGGCGCGAGGCCCCCGTCGCACAAAAAAAAAAACGCGCCATCACACGGGCGTCTGTCCCCCTCTCGCTCCTGCCCCCGTCCCTCTCCCCCCCGCGTCGCTCGCCCCCTTCGTCTCTCGCGCTCCCGACGCCGGAACAGATGGCCGCAGATTACGGCGGCGGTTGTGCCTCAAAAAGTACTTTGACAAAGCGAGAGCCGCCGCCGCCGACATGACAAAAGCATTAATTGGCTTTGCGTAAGGGCTGGATGCTTCGGCGCTGTCTCGCACAGCGTGAGTGCCTGTCTAAAACTCACAAATGTAAAAGATTAATCTTTTTGCCTTCAGGTAGGTGAGCTGAAAATCAATGGGTAAAGTGAGGAGAAGAGAAAAGTACGACGCCACGTGCTCGTGGCTGTTTGGTTATTTTGGAGAGCGGGGAGAGAGGCCCATCCTTGTATCCTCGTGTCCTTGCATCCTCGTATCCTTGTTTCCTCTCTACGTCTCCAGGGATCCTGTGGTTTGTCCTTGGACATTTAGGCGGGTGGCCACTTAGAGTACGGGTACTTTAAAAATGGAAAAACACAAAATGCAATATTACATATATATATATATATATATATAATATAATATTGTTGTTGATACCTGCATATTCTATTGTGTGATTTTGCCTGCATGCCAGCATCTTAACCTTTGTTTTATTTATAATATATCAATCATGTTGTGTGTTGACCCTAATGGTGCAAATGCAATTTACATGAATTCAAAATAATTGCCCTAAAATAAATAAATAAATACTACTACTACTACTACTTCTACTACTACTGCTACCACTACTACTACTATTATTATTATTATTATTTTTATTATTATTTTTAATAATAATAATAATAAAAATAATAATAATAATACTAATGATCATAATAATAATTGAGGCTGCAAGCAGTGACGACCGGGTCCGACGTGCAAGTTTGAAGTGGATCGATAAAATGCCGAGGAGTCGCTAACGACAGTACGGAGCACGAAAATGAGCAAAAAGTGCCAAAAAAAAAAAAAGTAACGTAAACAATGCTTTTTTTTTTTTTTGCGCGCGCGTTGCCATGGCCACACCGTTTTGAGGAAAACCCAACTTTTAACAACTTTTAATCGTGAAGGCGTCTTGTAGACACTCGGCAAGTTTAAAGTCGATCCCATAAATCGCCTACGAGGACTTTTGGCGAAAGTACAAAGCACAAAAAATGACCAAAAAGTGACAAAAATGGCATTTGGTTAATTAAATATTGCCGACTTCCTGTTGGGTTGAGGTCATGTCCCCAATAAAACATTTTTTAAGTCTAGTAAAGTTACGTACTGTATGTGTACCGTATTTCGTGAGTTTTCAAACCTATTTATAAAGTGAATTGGTTTGAAATCTTTTCGTTTTCTAGGGGGCGCAAGCGGCCATGCCACGCACGGGACCCGGGGAACGTGAAATGCCTCACCGGGACTGAGGGGTGCGCAAAGTTTCGTGTGTTTTTTCGAGTATCTCAAGGAAGAGGCATCGGAAGAAGAAGAAGAATAGACGGAGCAGAAACGACGCGGGTCTCCGCCCTCATAAAACAAATATAACGTGTTGTTAAGTGAAGACGTCGATGCCCAATCACTGTGGAGACAATCCAGACGTCTGATCTGCTGGCAGCGGCCACGCCGGGGCCGCCGCAGATGAATACGCCGCCTCGTTAATATTCCATTACCGAGACACAGACAGTGGTATTACCGGGCTGTTACATCAGCGGTGGGAGCACAGACCAAAGTTCGGTGCCGAGCGCTTCCTCGCCGCGTCGGCGCGGACGGGCGTCGGTGCGGGGCTTTCAGCCGGAAATTTCAAGTCTGGAAACACAACGGTGACCTTTTCGATCCTTCTCCTTTTCGCCGGCTTCCCCGTTTTTTCTTCTCCGAGTTGTTGTTTTTTTTGTTTCGGTCCGTCATCCTCCTCCTCCTCTTCCTCTCGTCTTCTTCTTCTTCTTCTTCCCCCGGTTCTCTCCGACTCTCTCTGTTTCCTCACCCTTCATTCTTCATTCTTTTTTTTTTTTTGGTTCGTCTTTTTTTTTTTTTTTTTTTTTGGGTCTCTCTCCTTTTTTTTTTTTTTTTTTTCCATTCATCTTTATCAAGGGCCTTCTATAATCCATCTCCCCCTCGCCGAGAGGTATTCCCAGAGGGTAAATTACTCTGGAGGCCCGCCTGGCCCCGCACTGCATCAGATTGACCCGGAGCTTGTTTGCCATTTTGTATACTGCACTGTTTATTTAACAAGGAGCAGAGTGAGTGTGATTTCCAGGGACGGGTCCCTGTGATAGTAGCTTTGACACCCTGCCTGAGTAATGACCCTCATTATGGAGCCTCTGACAGCTCCGTGAAAGGCCTGATTTATGAATATGCCGGGACTGGAGCCCCACAAACCTCGGCTGCACCGGCCCCGACGAGCGCGGCCTCCCCTCCCTCTGCACCGGCGCCCGCCGTCTATACGCACGTGCGCGTGGGCATTTGCACACATGCGGCGTTAACAAACACACCCACACACACACACACACACACACAGGCTGACCAACGCTGATACAAACAGACGGAAACTCACTCTCACACACACACACACACACACACACACACACACACACACACACACACACACACACACATACACGCCGGTTTTCCCGTGCTTCACCACAGAAAATTGGGAGAGTCGATATTTTAAAGTTTCCTCAAAGTTTATTTCATTTCTTGATTTTGTTTTTGGCGTGTGCGAACGAGGCCCCCGCCGCCGCAACTTCCAAGTTGCAACCGGCTTTTTATTTTATTTCATCTCGTGTTTTTGGTCAGTGCTTCATGAAAATTTCACACGTCTGGGCCCCTCAAGGATTTAACCCTATACATATTAACCCTTTTTAAATATTGCACATATCAAAGGGCGGCATAAATAAGTGATGAGATATATATATACTACTTCTTCTTATTTTTGCCCCAGCAGAATCAATTAAGTAGGAATGGGAGGAATTGTGATCTGCGGGAGGCTCTTGGCCTGGCGAGGGCCTTACGAAGACCGGGCTTTACGGGAAGGGGTGGGGAAGGAGGGGGGAGAAAGGAGGCAGAAACACACAAATAGATCAGTGGAGCAACGGACAGGGAGAGGCGTGGAGGAGAGGAGCGCCGTCCTGAGAGGGAACGGAGGCACGGAGAGGCGAGGAGAGGCGGGATATCCAGCGGATATGCATAAACAGCGGAGGCGGGCGCGGCAGCGGCAGATGAAGCTGTACGGGCTTGTCAGAATCCCGCTGCCGGGCCGGTGATTTATGAGAAGCCCCAGTCAAGCCTCTCCTCCAAATCCTCCACCCGGCATCCTTTTGTTCCTCACAGAGATCAACCCGCTCCCTCCCTCCCTCCCTCCCCATCACACTCCCTCCATCTCCTCCACCACTTTGACCGAGTGGCCGGATGAAGAGGCCGTCTTGTCGAAGCCAGCGCAATTGGGGTTTTAGTGGTGTCGCTTGTGATGTCATGCGGCCGCGAGATCAGGGGTTTCCCGAGACCCCTGATTGGGGTTTCAGACCTCCGATTTAAAAGATGCGATTGTCCAAGGCCTCGCGCCCCCTGCTGTCATCTTTTGCCAACCCCGGGTTGAGAATCATATAAAAAAAACACACACACACAAAAATATTTATGTAGATACCAGTGCACGCTTATACACCCGCGGCCACTGGAAATGAATCAAATTTTTAAGAAATGCCCATACGCATGCGCTCCTCTCACGCCGTCTCCATCGTCGGCGGCGGGGTCCGCCTTTCACGGCGAGAGTGCAAAGGTCAAGCCTGCATCAGGTCAGGACGGCAACGAAAGGGCGAAAAAATGCCCTCGCCGCCACAAGCACAATCAGAAGGGACACCTCCGAGAAGAGAAAGTGACACCCGGATGTCGGAAAAGCTGCCGTTTTTCGAATGGAATTCCGGGACTCGTGGTGTGATCTGACGGGTCGCCACTTTGTGGACGCCGGCTCCCGCGGGAATGAGCTTTGGCACCGCCGCGCCCGCTCTAGCTCCGTCTGGGAGTTGATTATTTTGCCTTCTCTTCTCTGTTGACCCTGTGTTAACCATAAAAAGTGAAATGGAAGAACGGCTTGTGTACGGAGATACCTGCACGCGGAACGTTAAACCCCCCCCCAGCCCCCCCGCCGGTAATATGTGTCGCCTTTCCCAACTTTAGTCATTCTGATTCAAATCAAATGTGCAGCACCGCACGGGCCGAGGTCACGAAATTATTGATGGAGGGATTAGCGGGAGCGGTGGCGAGGAGCCGATCAGGTGTGTGATCCGTCAGGCGCCGCGGGGACGCCGGGGTCCGGGGAGGGGAGCGGAGACTAACTAACCGAGGGGAGCGCTGCGGCGGTGATCTGTAACACCGCCGCAGCGCGCCCCGCCCGCAACCCCACCTCCGTGTCGCTTTACGCCCCGCATTAAACAGCCCAGATAAAAGGTAAGGAATATGCTTTATTAACTTTAAATATGCATGATGTTTCAGAGGGAAAGTGCAGCACGGCATCAGGAATGTCCAAAAGCTTGACTACTTATTTCTCTTCTTTCTTTTTTTTTTTTTTTTCTTTTTTCTCTCGCTCCGAAACTTGTAAATAATTGAGAACAGAGGGAAAGGGGAGAGCGAGAGGAAAGAGAGTGAGGAGAGAGGGGGGAAAAAAGTCAAAGATACGAGCACTTTCTGCATAAACACGCTCTTATTAGTGACCTGGGATGCCCTGAGAGATCAAATCACAAAGTCACAACACACGACTCTCTCTCCAGAGCCTCCCCCTCTCTCTCCCCCTCTCTCCCTCTCTCTCCCCCTCTCTCTTTATCACTCTCGCTCTCTCGCTCTGGCTCTCTCGCTTTTATTCTTGCTTTCCGTTTTTTCCCCTCTTTCCCTCATTTTCGAAATACTCAGAGGCACAGACGCCATGGCGCAGCCACAGCTGGATACGTCGGGGCGTGGGGGCGCTTGTCCCCGCCAGTCGGAGGTTTGAAAAAGGCCCGGGCGCTGTCATCGTGTCCCTTTTGGGCTTCTTCCCCCCGGAAAAAGCTCATCCGGCCTCGGATCACGGCCGCGCCCTCTCCCTCCCCGTCGGGATTAATCAACCGCGGGGTTTTGACCCCGAGGTTTTGAAATGTTTTTAAAAATTATTATTTTTCAATTTATTATTGTCTCTGTTTTATTATCTGGTAATCCAGACGGTCCAGTAATAATCCAAATCGCTCAAAGGACAGTGGAAACTCCCTTATTAGCCGATTGATTTCCCTTTCAGACCGTACGTTCACCCGGAGATCCTCGCCGCGCGTCTGCGCCAGGGCCTCGTAACAACGAGAGGCTTAGCCTTATTAGCGATGGAGGATTTCGCAAACATGACATCGCCGCATTTACCAGCGCTCCCTTGGTAATGTAAATAGATAAATACATAAATACATAAACAGACCGTGAAGAACCGTTCATTATATGGCCTCGTCGGGCTCTGCGTTTGAGAATGAAAATCGGCTTTGGGTTGTTGTTTTTTTTTTTCCCGCGCGCCGCAGCCACGCCGGTCCGTGTCAAGTGATTATTTTTCCCGGCGTAAATGAGATACACAAAATTGTTTTTTTTATTTAGTTATTAATTTTTCATTTTTTATTTTTTTCCCCTCTTCCTATCCTCCTCGCGTGTTATTTGCCCCCTTAATCATCCGCCGGGGTGTAGCTGTTCATCACGATTACTTCAGCCGGCTGAGCGATATTTAAATGAATAAACAGCGTCTATTTACCCGGCATCATTGCCTTGTCATGTCGGCCGCGTCCCGCCTAATGGCCTTCCAGAGTCTGGCTCTATTTATGGGAGTCATTTCATTCGGCATTATTTAGCCCTCCCCTCCTCCTCCTCCTCCTCCACTCCACTCTTTTTTCCTCAACTCCATCATCCGCCTGCCTCCTCTTACTTTCCCCCTGATGCATCGTCTCCCTGTGAATTTTAATTCCGGCGACGTGCCATCAGAAGGGAGGGTGGGGGGTGGGAGGGGGGGGGGGGGGGTTGGATGTGTGGGGTGGAATCCCGCCACTCCCTGTCCTTCATGCCTCTCACACCGTGATGTATTAACGGCGCGGCGCACTAATGAATGGAAAGCACCAAGTTGTTAAGTCTGTTTTAAAGTGCAATTTCTATTAATTTGCTCGGCGCCGGGCTCTGTTGACTTTCCTTGTCTTCCTCCCGCGGATACGTCACATCTGTGATTCGCTTTCGCAGCCCCCCTCCCCCGTTTTTATTTTTCAATGTATTTTTTAACCCTAACACCTCCTGCGCGTGCGAGAATGTGTCGAGATTTGTAATTTCTATGAATAGACAAGATACGAGTCCCGCTGTGCCCGACGCGCCGGCTCCCAAAGGACGCAAAAAAACATATCTGAATAACAAAGCCCCAGCCGTGAGATAAATGACAGTTATTTTATTATCTTTAATTTATTTATTTTTATTTTTTTCCTCCGGTGACCATAATCAGATCGCGACCCTTTTTGTTGACGATTACTTGTCATGGAAAAGTTTTTGCGATTATGGATTTAATGTGATATTTTTGTTAATTTAATGCCGCTGTGCCCGCTATGATGGTGTAAAAATAGCCAGCCGCCTGATGAAGAAGAGCCATTTCATTGACATTGAACACTGGAGCATAGGGATGTGGGCAGGCTGGGAGTCTGACTCGACTTCGCTGATGAAACGCAAACCCCGAATCACATCCTGCACGATGCAACATTTCTGACTTGAGCTGAAAATCGGCCTAAAAAGTTCCCTCGATATTTGGATGCCAGCATCTGATTGTGGAACCTCAACATGTTCAGCTTTGCGATCAGATCATGTAATAATCAGGTCGGCGGTTAAGTGTACACAATAACCTATGACAGTACACTGTAAACCTAGTGATAAACAGCAGATATAACCATAATAATAAAAATAATATTATTAATAATAATAATAATAATATTAATATAAAAATGCATGAATGAATGAACGATACCTCAAAAATAAAATAGTAATTCTATGCTTCGATTATAGGCATATGTTGGTGCATTTGTCTTCATCGTCAGTGATGTAACCAAGTGAAGCATGGATAACCGCGCATGTGACTTTCGGCTTACCGGTAGATAATTAAAGGAAGAAATATGGCAACGTACATGATTTGATGGCGTAACAATCAGCGACATACAAATTTAGTGTCTTTTTTTTTTGGAATTAGCAGAGTTATATTATGGGCGCATTCTCCCGCCCCGGCGTGGAACGTGGACCAGGCCGCTCCCTGGGATCGGCACCGCAGAGGAGCAAACTAATCTCTGGATCACATTATGCTCAATACGGCAACGCCAACCCATCTAACCGATCCGTTCAATTACGGCGCGGCCGCCGTAGCCATGCAGACTACCGCAATGCGAGCAGCGGCCGTGGGTGGGGGTGGGTGGTGTGGGGATCCATTTGCTTCTAAACCCAGGAACCCAGGATGGTTTAAATTACTGGAGCGCATCAAGCGAGCGGCTTCATCGTTTGTGTCTCACGCCACGGCGGCGAGGGAGCATTCTGCCAATCCTTGCCGCTTGGCTGGACAGATTATGCTCAGGTATCAGCCGCAGCCGAGAAAGCGGATTACTTGTGTCCAAATAGAGTTGTCAGTTTGGAAACTCCAGATGCAATCATTTCCATGGGAGGGTAATTATAGGGGATCAAACGCACGTTACTGTGAAAAGCTGGCACGGGATGAGACAATCATTCACTAATGAAGGATTTTACATGTCTGAGGTGAACAAGGTACTGCTGTCAGCCTTCCCCGTCTCTCTCTCTCTCTCCCTCTCTCTCTCTTTGTATTCCGCACTTTCTTACCCGGTCAGTCCAGTTCTTATATTTATCTGTTATTTATTTATTTATTTCATTTATATTTTATTTATTTTACCACTGGCCAACTTTTTTGGCCACGACCGTGACTTTCAAACCAGGTCAAATGAATGAAAAACAAAAGAACTCTGCGTCGGTCGCTATAATGTTAGTCACCTTATCTGTGGTTTACTCTTCCATTGTTATTGTTACCGCAGCTCTCCTACGTTCCACGTCGTTGAGACGGCACGAGGGGTTACCTTTCCCGTCGATGACTTACCACTTGCAACTTGAACGGGAAAGGTTTCGGGGGGAACAGGAAAGACGACAGACTGTGTCAAGAGCGAGGTCAGTGGGGCCTTCGGGGGGTGAGGCGGGAAGATGGCTGCCTCATTTTGAGCCCCCGATAGCGAGTTCAAACCAGCCCCCTCAATTCACTAGTTGTGACTTCGCGAAAACTACAAGTCCCAAGAAGCTGGAAGGAAGTCAGGGACAGTGTGGGAAGGTCTTGGTGTGGAGGTGGATCGGGCTTGTTGTTCCAGCACATCCCACAGATGCTCCATCGGATCGGACCCTAACCCCGCCCATCCACATGACGTAGAAGAAAACATGATTTATCAGACCAGTTCTGATGCTCACGTGTGCATTGTAGATGCTTTCAGTGGTGGACAGGGCTCAGCATGGACACTCTGACCGGTCTGCAGCTACACAGCCCCACACACAGCAAGCTGTGATGCACTGTGTGTTCTGACACCTTTCTATCATAGCAGCATTAACATTTTTACCAATTTGTGCTACAGTAGCTCTTCTGTGGGATCGAACCAGACGGACTAGACTTCACTCCTCATGCTCATCAATGAGCCTTGGGCGCCCATGACCCTGTCACCGGTTCACCAGTTGTCCTTCCTTGGACCGCTCTTGGTAGGTAGTAACCACTGCATACCAGGAACACCCAACAAGACCTGTGGTTTTGGAGATGCTCTGACCCAGTCGTCTAGCATCACAGTTTGGTCCTCGTCAAAGTGGCTCAGGTCCTTACGCTTGACCATTTTTCCTGCTTCCGTCACCTCAACTTCAAGAACTGACTGTTCACTTGCTGCCTGATACATCCCACCCCTTGACAGGTGCCACTGGAGCCAGATGAGCAATGTTATTCACTTCACCTGTCAGTGATTTTAATGTGGTGGCTGATCAGTGTACGTAGCAGAGCCCCCCAGAGAGTAACAAATGTTTCTTTCAAAACACTGTTTGACATTATTGCCTGTAGAGACTGAAGGTATTTCGATATGTGGAGGGGACTTTAATGTGATCATGAATCATAATTTTGATACAACAAGGCTGAAGAAAAACAAAATGCACCTGACCAAGTTTACTAACACATTAGCGGAGGGAATGGAATACCTCATTCTGTCTTCTCCAGAACTGACCACTTTTTAAGGAGTACTGGTGAAAGTCACAGGGTTACAGGGTGTAAAATCGGGGTGGCAGAGGTATCAGATCACAATGGGAAATAAATATTGTGTGGATGCTCAATGTGGGTATTTTGAATGATAAGGAATATGGAACCGATGAGGGAAGAGATGAAAAGTTATATAGAAGAGAATGATGATGCGGATGTGAACCCTGTCTCGCTGCGGAGTGCTACATTATGAAGGAAAAGCTGGAAAGCTGATCGCCCTGACATCACAAAAAAAAAAAAAACAGCCCGGCTTCCCACATGCAAACACAATGTAAAGAAATTGAAGACAGAAAAAAATAAGACATTACATGACAGAGGATCAGTTGGTATTATAACAATTTAAGGAAATGGGGGTGGGGGGCGGGGGTGAGATCCTCAGCTGAGATATGGAAAAAAAAAAAGGGGTGAGATTTGTAAGGCGGACTTATTATGAATCAGGTCCAAAAGCAACCAGGCGCCTGGCCGGACGCCTGCGTACACAGCAGGCCTCCAATTCACAATTCATTAAATATAAGGGCCAAACATTTATGACATGAACCAGATGAGATAGCTATTTGAAGAGCATCGTCAGAAACTATTTTTCCAAACCACCGTCAGTGTTGAAAAAAACAAAAAACACAATAAGAAGTTTTCGTAACTCACTGGACCTGCCATCTATTGGTGAGATACACAATGACACCATTACATCATGGTGTCCAGTTAATCAGTAGACTGGAGGCCGGTAGGTCACCAGGCAGCCAGAATGGTATCAGGCCTTCAAGAAGGAGCTCACACCTCTGCTTTTGTCCTGTTGTGACTGGAGCCTTAATGAGGGCAGGGCACCCTCATCGTGGAAGGAAGCAATTATTTTCCATTTTACCCAACGCCGGGATCAGACGGTATTTTTTGTCTTTCATGCTGGTCGCCGTTGTCAGATTAGGCGATGGTGGCGCCGTGGATTCTTCGCCGTGTCTTGGTCGGGAGACCGGCAACACTCCAAGTATGACCCCGACCAATCATCGAGTTCATAGGTCGTCGTCGTCGTCGGGGGGGGGGGGGGGGGGTCGAGAAACTGAAGCGGCGTGTGTGATGCTGCCGGCGTTGCGTTCCAAAAAAAAAAAGGAAAAGAAGAGAATGAAAGAGCGATTGTGGACCCGTTCCAGTGTAGATGCGATCGTTTGGACGGGATCTGGATATCCAGGATCGCCAGATCGGTTTTCGGCTCCCCCCCCCCTCTCCCCGTCTCCACCTCCCGGACGGGCTCGCTTCCCTCCAACTGACAGAGCCGAGGCCGAATGACATCATCGAACCTTCCCGGGCGCGCTGCAAACAGCAGCGTCCGTCTTTCTCTTTGCCACGCTTGCAGTACATGCAGGTATGTGCAGCGGGGAGCACTCTGCGCCGTAGGACGGGGAAGGAAAATACCAAAAAATTTCTGACAGGGTAGACTTTTCGTCGGGGGCGTCGCGGGGCGTCCCGAATTTCATGTTCGGGCCCGGCGCTGGAAATTTGTCAACCGCGACAAAATTGGCTCGAAATCGGGCTGAATTTGTGTAGTCAGATCCCAGCATAAGGAAGGGCAAAGACCATGTCCAAATTTAAGGCCGATTTTACTTTTAAATGGAGACTACCAGCTGTTTACCTCAATTATTTGGGAAAGATTTGGGACTTTTGTACCAGACCCGATCAATAAAGATCAAAATGGATTTATCAGAGGGCGACGAACACTGGATAATATTCAGTAAGAAGAACCCTCCGTATTGTATACAACCCTCCAAAACAAGGGGTGCAAGTATGGCTCTGGTTAGTTTGGATGCAGAAAATGCGTTTGGCCGCATGAGTTGGGTATTTCCTATATGAAGTACGAAAGACATTTGGTTTTGGTGAAAATGCAATTCGGTGAATTAAAACAATCTATCATGAGCCTACAGCTAGGATTAAGGTAAATGGAAACCTGTCTCTGAGGATTCAGTAGGAGAGAGGTTCAAGACGGGGCTGTTGTCTTTCTCCTACTCCCTGTGCTTTGTATGCTCCACCCTTAGCGCAAGCAATAAGGCGGAGTGAATTCCTGCAGGGTGTGTGTATATATATATATATATATATATATATATATATATATATATATGTATATATATATATATATATATATATATACAGTATATAAAATAGGGGGAAAGAACATATCATTGAACTTTTCGTAGATGATGTTATTATTATTCTTCTCGAACAATCACATGTATGTTTCCCAGACCTAATGAACCTACTTGAAGCATATGGACACTCCCAAGGGTATAAACTGAACAAACAAGAACGCAAATTATTTCATTCAATTACCCCCCCCCCCCCCCCTCTCATTTCAAACGGGATTTGATAAACAATGAAGTATCCCGGCGTAACCGTAACCAAAACATTTCCGACGTGTTTGAAACCAATTATAACAAAACAGATGAAAACATCCAACGGGATGTTAAAATGAATGTCCCCACCTAAGCTGCTATATTTATTCCGATCTCTCCCAATTAATGTTCGCCAAAACAAATTCATAGCCTGGGATAAGGTGATCTCTGGGTTCATTTGGAACGGTGAAAAAAGCCAAGAATAAAATTTACTGACACTCCAACCCGAGAGGAATATTTTCACGCAGCTCAACTCATGGGACGACCTGGGAAGGGCGGTGCAGGGTAACCACACCCATGATGTTGGTGGGAGACACGCATTTGACAGGGACTTTGTGACGTGTTATGGATCCGAAAGCAGCATTACGCGTTGGAGCGCCGAGGCCGACCGCTCGCGCATTTTCTGTCATCGCACAAAGATAAGGCTGTATTGGCAGACTGTTAATGGCGCTGTTAAAAATATTTTGGCGTATCAAATCCCAAATACCTGCCGCCCGTGGATGTATCTTGGGATCGGAATCAAAATCAGCTTCACTGGCCCGAGAATGTGGACACATACCGTACAAGGAATTTGACTCTGTTTTTCTAACTTGCTCTCGATGCACTTACGTGGGATAGACATCCAAAAAAAAGACAAGGAAGCATAACATGCATAACAAGCTGGACATAAACATTTAAATACTATGTGCAGATATATATATATACATACATATACAGCAATGAAATTTGGGACAGGAAGACAAGTATTAACAATCAACATTGGTTGTGATGAGAGAAGATTTCTCCTTCTACTTCCAGCAAGTGAGATTGAAATTGGCTGAGTATAAACACTCCGCAACAGGAGCAGTGGCTGGAAATTGTCCAAGACATTTTTGTTACGGGAAAAAAAAATTACATACCTTTTCAGAGTCAAAGAGAATCAATTTAAAATAACCGAATAAATAAAATAAATTTAACATTTATATGAGACATGACACTGACTAAACCCTAACCCTAATTTAAATATGTAAACATTTTTTTAGTTGAGTAGCTTACTGTATTATTATTATTATTATTATTATTATTATTATTATTATTATTATTATTATTATTATTATTATTATTTATTGTTATTATACTAATAATAAATAATAATGGATCAATGGGTCAATGGATCAGCGTTCACGTCGGGCCCCCGGTCAGTACCTGGGCCCGCCCAGGGAAGCAAATGATCCTCCCAGCAGACTAAATTCTGAGAGACGACGCCTGAGAGCCAAGTCAAAGAATCCTAGTCACAGTCCCAAAGCCGACAGCAGCACCTTGCAGTGCGACCTGCCCTTCGAATACTACAATTAAACGTCGAAGGCCTTTCTGCAGCCAAGCGAAGCCTCATCGAAGTCCTCGCCTCCCAACACTCGATTGACGTTATCTGCCTCCAAGAGACTCAAATTGGCATAGAGGAAGCAGGCCGCTACACCATCAATGGCTTCGACCTCCTGTGTTACGCTCCACATGCCAAACATGGACGTGCCACCTATGTGCGTTCTGACATAGCTGAAGCAAATCACTTGACAACAACACAATTCTCTGATACCATAACTATTGGTGGTTTCAACATTGTCACTGTGTACAAGCCCCCTAGTGCCAACTGGGATCTGCAAGTCCTACCTACCCTGCCACCCTACCACCCTGCCATCTATGTGGGGTATTTCAACAGCCACCACCCTGACTGGGGATATCCAGTAGTGGATAGTGATGGAGAGGCAGTTTCAGACTGGGCATCTAGAAATGACCTTGTTCTGATACATGATCCCAAACAAAGAGGAACCTTCCACTCCGCCAGGTGGAAAAAAGACTACTCTCCTGACCTGTGCTGGGTCAGCTGTTTGAATGGAACGCCCTATCCTGCTCAGATCCTCATTCTTGACGATTTTCCACACAGTCAACACCGGCCCTTGCTTGTACATGTTGGCCTACACCTCCCAGTCATAGACAGCCCAAGGAAGATGAACTTCCGCAAAGCCAACTGGAAGAAAAACAGTGAAATCCTGGAGCGGAGTGTTACCATCCCACTCCACACCATCACTGTAGATGAAGCATACAACCGGTTCTGCAGCGCCATCTTCAAAGCTGCCCACTCAGCAATCCCACGAGGCTACCGACCCCTCTACATCCCCTGCCTGGACGGAGAAAGTGCTGCACTCCTACAAGCCTACAAAACATCAGGGGACCCTGAGACAGCAGACTATCTCATTGAATCGCTAAATACAGCTCGGCGAAAGAAATGGGAGGAGACAGTAGCTGACCTGAACTTCACACACTCTAGCAGGAAATGTTGGAGCCTCATCCACCGTCTAGGAGCTGCACAGAAGCCCCCCCCAGCCAAAACCGAGCGTCTGTCACACCTAACCAAGTTGCATCCCACCTACTGACTATTGCAAAAGCAACCCAAGACAAACCCACCAGAAGAGCAATTACAACTGAGCTAAAGAAAGCGCTCAGAGACCATAGAAACCCTGAACCCAACCCTTTTGAGGTTGCTGAACTGGAGAAAGTCCTGCAGGGCCTGAAATGTGGAAAGGCAGCAGGATATGATAACATCTCTCCAGAGTTAATGAAACACCTTGGCAATAATACAAACTCTACTGACAAACCGGAGGTTCAGAGTTCACCTTGGTCAGAACACGAGCGCATGGAGAAGACAGACAAACGGACTCCCACATTGCTCAGTTCTAGCTCTGTTCAACCTCTACACAAATGACCTACCCTCCACCAAATCTCGCAAATTCATCTATGCAGATGACGTCAGTCTGGCATTTCAAGCACCAGACTTTGATGAACTGGAATGGGTCCTCACTGATGACCTTGCCAAACTGGACCAGTTCTGCAGAACCTGGCGCTTAAAACCAAGTCCAGCAAAAACTGTTTCCAGTGTATTCCACCTCAACAACGCAAAAGCTGCCAGAGAACTAAACATCTATCTGGGCGGACTCAATCTGAAGCATGCCTTTAATCCAACCTACCTGTGACTGATCCTTGACAGGACCATATCCTTCAAGGAACACCTAAAAGGGACGGCAGCTAAGGTTAAGTCAAGGAACTACCTGCTCTGCAAGCTCGCTGGTGCAAATTGGGGGGCAGCAGCCTCCACACTGCGCACCTCAGCACTGGCTCTCGCATACTCTGCAGCTGAATATTGCGCCCCTGTCTGGTCCAGGTCACCCCGTACACACCATGTGGACACCCAGCTCAACACAACCATGAGAACCATAACCGGGACTATCCGCTCAACACCACTCCCCTGGCTCCCTGTCCTATCAAACATTCCCCTTCCACATATCCGGCGAGCAGCTGCCACTCAAAGGATGCTCCAAAAGGTCCCTGGCACCAACCTCCCAAGGAGACAATGGTCTACGCTCAATCGCTTCAGGACTGGACATGGCCCCTGCTTGGCCAGCCTTCACAAATGGGGCAGTAGCCCCACTCCACTCTGTGCTTGTGGAGAGGAGCAAACCATGGAACACATCATAGAAGTTTGCCCTCTTCAAAAACTGAAAGGAGGATTTGTCACCCTCCATACAGCAGACCAGGAGGCAACTGCTTGCTTAGGGACTTTGCATTCGCTAAATAAATATTATTATTATTATTATTATTATTATTATTATTATTATTATCATCATTCTTCTTCTTCTTATTATAATTATTATTATTATCATGCTGATGTTGATGTTGATGTGCTGTTCTTTTTATATCTTTGTGAATACTCAATTAAAAATGTAAAAGTGGGGAAAAAAAGAGTGTAGTCAGTTTGCACAGTGAAACTGCGCCTCACACCCACGATACTGTGGATGACATTGACAACACACATGACGTGTAATAACTAGTTAATAACATTAATAGCTATAAAAAACAAGTCGATACAGCACTATAATATAGCATAATGTGTCTTATAACGATTTGAGGATTTTAAGTAAAACACAATTCATTAAAAAAAAACGCAACTTCCACCTTTAATCCCTACATCCCATGAATGGGCGATAATAGATTACGTAGGATAAGTGTGATGATAGATAAGTGTGATTATGCTTTTGGCAGAAATTATGGGTTAGTTGGCTGTTGTACTCCCACCATTGTCCCCACTGAGGCTAACTTCTGCATGTGGCATCCGGTGAACCGTCATCCTCCGAGAAACGCTCCTGGAAAAACCGGGAGAAAACTGCAGCTCCGCACACGCCTACACACACGTCCACACGCGCACACACACACACACGCACGCGCACACGCACGCACGCCGATGCCCTGCCGTGCGCTCACACAAAAAGTCTGTTTCTGTTTCATTGCGACGGGCTTGTGCATCACGCCTCTCACCAATACCCGACCGCTCATTTTAACGCTAAATACCTCCCTCTCTCCCGATGGCTCCACTTGGCGCGCGGTCGAAAAGGTCACACAATTAAATGGCGGAGGCCTTCTGTTCATGTCGCAGAATGGTGATGTATCACTCCGGGCTGGCTGTCCGTGTACCTGACACACTGTGAGCATGAATATGATTTCAGAGATCATTAAAAATTTAACAGCGTGACCTAATTACCCCGGCTCCCCCATTCAGATTCCGCGCGGTAAGTGAGATGGAGAGACGGCGAGGAGGAGCGGAGGAGCGGAGGGGATCGGCGCGCCGGCCGACGAAGCCGCATCTGGAATCAATTATAATTACTTTATGTTGCCCCCTTTTGTCAATCAATACGGAACGAGACGTAATGGATCGCTCGAGTGTCGCGGGCCGCGCACATTCCGGAGCGCTGTTTGTGCCCTTCGGTATGCGACGGAGGCCTCGGCAAAATCAATTTGAATAAGTGCATTATAGTATTTTAAGTGGCAAGAAAAGGTGTGTGACGGCACGTATTGTTCCCGGGGTCGGTGGAAGACAAAAAAATAAAAAATAGAAGAAAAATCTTAAATACCGCCGCAGACTTCTTTGCAAAAGGATTGGGGCTCAGAGATCACCGCGTGCATAAGATGAGAGAGAGAGGGAGAGAGAGAGAGAGAGAGAGAGAGAGAGAGAATTCTTTCCAATCTTTTGTTTTCATGCAAAATCAACTTCCTCCCAAGGCGCATGACTTTTCTCCCCTTTTCTCTCTCTCTCTCTCTTTTCTTTTTTACCATATTGATCTCAGAGCACAGAGCGAGTCACAAACAAGGCGGATTACCATTATCTGCCGTTGCAAAGTGTCCCAGGAATCTGTGACTGAAGTCGCGAAAACCTGGGGCTTTTCATGTCTTTCCCGCATCGATTTAACGCTTGTGAGAATGAATTGCAGATCAATTGGCTTTACCTCCGGGCGGACTTAATGAGCGAGCGCGACGCCGGGGCCCCCGTTGTTGTTGCCGCCCTCCTCTCCGATACGAGCCGAACGGAGCGGGGGAAGTTCCGCGGTTTCGAACCGCGCCCAGATTGCCGATCGCACTCTTACCGGCCGCGGTGTTTTCGCTGCCGCCTTTCGCCGTCGCGTGCACCCCCGGGGCGTGCGCCGCCCGGCGGTCGGTTTTGACTCGCTGACCTGATCCCGTGAGTAACGCTTTGTGTCGTTTCGGTTTTTTCACCCTTCTCAGCCCCATTTTCACATGTAAACTGGTCTCTTATCTGTGACATATCGCGGCGGTCATTGCGTTCGGGGGGATCCGGTGTCACGAGCGGCTCTCCATTTTACCCCTTGTTTATCCCGTTGCGTCATACGCCCCCCTCTCTTACCTCTCTTACTCTCACTTTCTCTCTCTCTCTCTCTCTCTCCGGGCGGCACTGCTCGTCGTCGCCGCCACGTCGACTTGGCCCCGGCCCCGGGCCCCGGACGTGGATTTGGACGCTGATCTCTGGAACCGCGGCTCCGTCCAACCCCCCCCCCCCCGAACCTCCGCTCCGCCCGTTTGACAGCCTGTGTTTGAATAACGTTTCCCCTCCGTCGCTCAAGCGAGCGTCACAGCATAAACATTTACCCTCTCCCCACCTGGGATCAATAAAGGTTCTGCCGCCACGTGGCGATCAGATGGCACGGGGATTAATACCCCCGCTCGGGGAGGCTTCTGATTCTCCTCCTCTGTCTCGCTGCCCGTGTGTCTGCCCGTCTGTCTGCCCCTCCGCGCGTCCGTCCGTCCGTCCGTCCGTCTGACCGACCGTCCGACCGAGCCTTTTTTTTTTTTTTTTTCTTCCTTCGTTTTGGCCTCTGGTGGCGGGAGGAGGTTCACTCAGGAGTCACAGAGAGTCACGCCGGAGCTCCGGGTAACGATCGGGTTTCCGTTTGGATCCGGAGCGAGGGAGGACGAGGAGGGCGCAGCGCCTCGGTGTGGCGGCCGAGAGACAGGGAATCCCTCGAAGGGGAGAGTTTTCGGAGCACCGAAAAAAAAAAAAAAAAAAAGAGAGGGTAGAGACGGTGGGATGATGAATGGGAATTGGATGTTTTTTGGGTTTTTTTTTTTTGTCTGTGTGTTTCTGGGGTTTTAAGGGGGAAGTCAAAGCAAGTCTGCTCGCGTTGCCAAAGTGCGACATGACTTTCCTTTTACGCTGCATCCCGAATTCGAGCGATTTTCTTTTCCCTCCTCCACCTTTCCCCATCCCTTCCCGATCTCTCATTCGTGGTCATCCCTTCGTCCGACGACCCCCTTCCCTCCCAACGTGCGCACCTTTGTTTCCCCGCCTCCAACCCTTCGGTGTAAAATCCACGGGAGATCGCGGGCGCGAGTCTCTGATTGCCCCGACATTGTCGTCAGGCGGCGTGGCTGAACAGCGTTTCCCTATTGTTCGCCCCGGATTTTAGCGCTTCGTCGGTGGAAGAAAGCCGGTTCGGCTTGATTATTGTGTGAGCGCGCGGATCCATTGAAGGAGACTGCTCTGAATGTGCGGAAAGCGCGTCAACAAGGTTTCCTCTACCCTGCCATTAGCCTCGCCTCCCCGCTCTCTGTCTGCTATTTGTTCCCTTTAGAAGAAAGAAAAAGGAGTGTGTGTGTGTGTGTGTGTGTGTGTGGGGGGGGGGGGGGGGGCGCGCTGGATAGAGCGCAATTCGTAGCGACCTCATTGTATGCTGTAACGTACACGATTAAGTGGCGGCATATAGAAACAAACCTCTGATTAAATGGATTTGAATCACAAAGAAACAGCGAGACCCCTCCTCGAGCTTCCAGTTAATGGGGATTGCTTTTGTGCATTGCTACCTGCACACGCTGACTTTTGACACCTGCGTCTTTTTTTCGAGAGCGCGGCGTTTCTTAGGGGGCTCCGGCTCGCCGGCGACTCCGGATTAAATCAAGTCGGGCTGTAATAAAGTATAATGTTATATTCATTTTGTCATCATTACTGATTCCAGTGTACTAAAAGGCTCGCCGATTATAATGAATTCCAAATAAGTTCAATGTGCTAATGGGAATAGACGGAGACTAGTGAGGATTACTAATATTAGTTAGAGCTCTGTGTTTCATTAGACCGCATTAGGAGAGAAAATATTCAAAGGGATTTTTTTTTGAGCGGGGGGGGGGGGTTTCAAGTTTTTCAAGTTCACGCCGAGTTGCTCTTTGGTTGTGAGGCGGTCGTTCTAATTATCCAGCGTCGTTGAGATCCACCGCATTGTTCGAGGGGAATTCTTACAGGTTTGTTTGCCTCATGGGCAAACACTTTTGTGTATATACGTTGACTTTTGAACAAACTACAGCCAGGAAATTATTTTGAGAATGTAGTCATCTATGTTTGTGAATATATATTCTATATTAAAATATAATAATAGATTTTTGATTCATATTTATATTTGAGGAGATAACGGGATGCGGATTTGAGGAGAGAAGATGAAACAACAGAAAATCTCAGATATTTGACGTTTACTTTAATTAATTTATTAAGGAGCGTATTTACTGAAATAATATAACACACACGCACAGTTATGCAGTATACAGACAAATACATATATACATATAAATACACTGTAAATATATAACAATGGAGTAGACGGCTTCCGAAATCCAGTTGTTCTATATGTAGAATTCCCCCTGTATCCACCCATGCCGAGAAAGCCGTACAAATCTATGTAAGTATCTCCACTGTTTGCATAATAGATTAGAAATTAGCATTTTTGTTCATTTTCCATGTATGCACAGTGCCTGGAAGAATAACACTCCATGCATATCAGATCAGCCTGCCTACAATTTTGCGCAGTATATTATTTGACAATCTAAAATGTGTAATTTGCATGAAATTGCTTAATTAAAACACAGTCACTGGGGGTATTAATTTCTTTGTCTGACAGTGGAGTGGAGTGAGGGGAGAGCAGGGGAGATGTAAAACGCTGTCAGATAGCACTGTCACAGAGGCAAGAAAGGAAATTCTGCCACGTTTCCTTTTTTTTTTTTTTTTCCCCTCCCCAGCCCCCTACTCCTCTCCTCCCTCCCTCTCTCCCCCTCCCTCCCTCTCTCTCTCCCTCTCTCTCTCTCTCCCTCGCTCTCTCTCCTTCTAACGGCACGGAACGATGGAAGAGGATAACGTTTGCCCAGCTAATTTGGGTTACACTGGTAAACGGAGGCCACCGCACTGCGAAGATACCGAGGGGAGAACGGAGGGAGGTGAGGAAGAGAAAATGGGGTGGGGGCTGACGGAGGATTGACTGACTGGTGGAGGGGGGCGAGGGGGAGACTAGGGTTGCTGGCTTCGTGCCACCGTATCAGTTGTGCCCCTCAGGGTGGAACTCCACGCCAGGAACTGTGACAACGCTGCGATGATGATGATGATGATGATGATGATGATGTGGGGAGGGACGCGCTCCGGTGTGTCGCTGGCATCTTGTTTGTTTTGCCTGATAGTCGACAGAAAAAGGTTCCCACATAAATAACCTGATATAGAATATTATTTCATACATTTTATACTAAGCTTTCATTTCTAAAGTGCCTCTCATACACAGCATGCCACTTAAAGGGATTTCCGTTAATAGGAGGCAAATACATTTCGAATATATTATATTATAAATATTATATATATATATATATATATATATATATATATATATATATATATATATATAATTAAAATAACGTTATTTTATACTCAATTTCCGTTGAGCGTCATCAATTTAGACCATGGAGACCTCAGCGAATTATATTAAATTATTATTGCTCCTGAATTTTTGTTGTAAAATTATTACGCTTGAACTGTAGTCCAAGCAATAATAATAATAATCAAATAATTCTCAGAATAATCCTCACCACAATTGTGTCTGGGCCCATTTCAACGCATTCAACAATGATCTCTCTCGAGTTTCCGGTCCTGAATTGCAGCCACGCTGTAGAATTCAAACAGTAAAAAATACCATCCGCCGGCCTGGGGACAGGGAAGGGGAAGTGTGGTCCATCCATATTGATTATAGAGCAGGAATCCAGATACGCAATCTTAACGTCTGTGTTTATTTTCAGCATTCTACCGTGAACTCCGCGATGTGACCAGCGGCCGCCGTCTCCCTTATTAATTATCGTCCGCTGCTTTCGACGCGATACATACACCGGCTCGTCGCTACGGAGAGGGAGCCGGGAAAAGGGCAGCGAGGTAGAGGAAGGATGAACCGGGGACGTTCAGAAAAACACACACTCGCACGCACACACTCACACACACACACACACACACACACCCGTGCACACAGGGATGAAGAGGAGGAGGAAGACTTGGAGGAGGCGGAGGAGGAGGAGGAACTCTTTGGAGCATGACAAAGAGTGAGATTAAAGCTGCTTTCCATCTCCGCTTGGCCTCGCGTCTGCGCGCGTGCAGCCCGCACAGCGGCGTACCCTTTTGTCTTAAATATCAAAGGCGGCGCGGGAACGTTAACATTTCAATAACTCCAAAGCTACACGCGGGAGGACACGCCGGGGTGAATGGTGCACAGACAAACTTATCAAACTGGAGGGAGAGAGGGAGAGAGGGAGAGATGCGGCGACGGAGAGTTTCTCGCTGTTCCCACGCCGAGTGGATTCCGGGATGAGGCTTTTTTTTTTTTTTTTTTTCGCCGTCGCCTCGCGCCGTCGAGGAAACTCCCCGAACGGATGCAGGAGACTAATTCGGCACCGAGAGACTGGGAAACGAAAAATTAGTGGGGAGGCAAACAAACGGCGCAAATGCAGGTTTGCGCCTGAAGCCGGATGGATTTTCTGTAGCCGCCGGTCTAGACGGGTGGGAAATGCATGGTCCTTGTCACGGCGGCGGCGGTGGTGGTGGGTGGTGGTGGTGTTGGTGTCAGGCAGCTGGGCGGGGCAGGCTCCGGAGCTGACAGGGCCTCCGCCGCGGCCCTGACGGCCGGCTTCCTCGATGACCCTAATTGGTCCTCTGATGTCGCCGGGAAGAGGAAGAGGTGGTGAAGGCGTTGGAAATGGAGCCCGTCCCCCTGTCTCACCGCCCGTTCCATTATGTCACCGCGCGCACTCTGTGTTTATTTATGAAACGCTGTCCTCTCTCCCTCTCCCTCACTCTCTCGCTCTCTCTCTCTCTTCCTAGGTCTCTCTTTCACTCTCGCACTCATTATTTCTTCAATTTCTCTTTGACTCGTCCCTCGCAAGTTGTTCTCCCCTTTCTTTGAATCCCAACTCTGTCGCAGGTCAAAGCTATGAATTCTTACTCTGTTCTACCGATTTACCGTGTGTATGTGTGTGTGTGTGTGTGTGTGTGTGTGTGTCTTTTGGGGAGCATGCAGGTCTGTGTGTGTGTGTGTGTGTGTGTGTGTGTGTGTGTGTGTGTGTGTGTGTGTGTGTGTGTGTGTGTGTGTGTGTGTGTCGGGGGGGCGGTTAATATTTGTATTTGGATGTAGATGTGCTTGTGAATAATTGTATTTGTGTATTATATTCAGTGCTTTTATCCAGAACTTCCCAATTCCCAGACAGCAAAAATGAAAACACCAGGCCACAAAACCCCCGATTGGATTTGGAATTTTCCCTCACCAGCAACACCCTCTATTGTTAAGTCTAGTATGATATTCAATTCCAAACGTTTTCACTATCACGCTCACCTTAGGATGCAGTGTAAAAAGAAGCGGTTCTAATACATTTCCTTCGCAGGTTAAGTTCTCGCAAATCCAGTCGTGGGGGGAATTCCACTCTTCCTGGTTTTGCGCCGCAGTCACCGAAGCGCCCTCGGGGACCCCGAGGTCCTCCCGGTCCTTAGCGCCAGGGACGCCGCTCGTTTACATTTTTTCTCTTTTTCCAGTCATCGGGGAGCGCATGCATGCATGTGTCTGCATTGCAGTTTCGAAAACAGTGTGTACGGGTAATAAGGCTGTGTGAGTGTGTGAGTGCGTGAGTGTGTGTGTGTGTGTGTGTGTGTGTGTGTGTGTGTGTTTGTGTGTGAGTGTGTGTGCGCCTGCGCCCCCGCTGTCTCTGCTGATCAAATGGCGCAACTTCTGCTAATGCAGGGAGCTGTTTAGAGCCGGGGCGTCCTTTTGAAATGATGACGATAATGGATTCAGTCCTCTCATTAATGGAGTCCGAGAGCTCATTATGGGCCACAAACAAGTCGGCCTCGCCGGTGCTGGAAATGCCAAGTGCCCCCGTCCACATCCGTCTACCATTTCATCCAAGGATGTGACTGTGTTGATGCAATTTACCTCCAAAAAACCCTCCCCACCCTTCACCCACCCCTCTCCACAGGCACAAACACACAGCGGGGGCGCATACACACACACACACACACACACACACACACACACACACACACACACACACACACACACACCCACACACACACATTCAAATTCCAACCATCTTTTTCTTGTTCCGAGCAGATCCAGCCGTCCTCCATCCGAGTCTCTCCGCCCAAAATTTCTAAGCCTGAGGGGGTCTCTCTCTCTCTCTCTCTCTCTCTCTCTCTCTCCGGGCCCCTGAGTCACCGGATCGCAGGATCAAGAGGGTTGAAATTGGCGTCCTCTCTCCGGCCCCCGTGTCTCCCCTGACATCCCAACACCTGTGGAGGGATTGAAGAAAAGTGTGATGCCCGACACTTTCACGCTAACTTTTCAAACCTCTTGATGGTGACACGGTGACAGATGATAGTGAGCGTACTGAGGTCAGCCCCCGCCCGCCACCCCCACCTCCCCCGCGCCCCGCCTATTGTCTGTCATGTCCCTTTGGAGTGTCAGTTTCTTCAGAAGGACAGATGTTAAAAAGGAGAAGAGAGCTTCCATTGAGCAGAGAAGGAGTGTAAATTAAGTCTTGGGAGATTTGGTCCTATTGGCACTGATTTATTCAGAAACCGCGAATATCTGTGTGAGGCCATAGAGGTTGTGCCAGTGATCTTAGCTTCCCCACTTCTCTCTTGAATAAAGGGATGGACGGATGGACGGATGGACAGATGGATGGACGGACGGATGGATGGACAGGTGGATGGACGGACGGGTGGATGAATGAATCAGTGGATGGCTGGATGGATGGATGGACGGGTGGATGGACGGACGGACGGGTGGATGAATGAATCAGTGGATGGAAAGATGGATAGATGGATGGAAGGACCGATGGATGGACAGATGGATGGATTGATGGTTGGATGGACCGATGGACAAATGGATGGACGGACGGATGGATGGACGGGTGGATGAATGAATCAGTGGATGGCTGGATGGATGGACGGATGGATGAACCGATAGATGGACAGATGGACGGATGGATACACAGATGGATAGATGGATAGAAGGACCGATGGATGGACAGATGGACGGATGGATACACAGATGGATAGATGGATAGAAGGACCGATGGATGGACAGATGGATGGATTGATGGTTGGATGGACCGATGGACAGATGGATGGACGGATGGGTGGATGGGTGGACGGAAGGATGATAGATGGATGTATAGACGGACGGACGGATGGATGGATGGATGGATGGATGAGACAACGTCCATAACACAGGCAGGTGCTGCTATATACCGATCATGTACATGGTACTGTCTCTTACTGTATTGATAATGTTGTAAAGTGTCCACAACACATTACGTACATTATGAAAATGTTAATTTTGTCACACACCCACCAAGTCAACTTAAACGCCGCAATTTTTTATTTTATTTTCTATTTTCGGTTTATGTTTATCATTTCAGATGCGTTGCGTCCCTCGCCATCGGGGAGGGAAGCCACGGCTGGTCGCCAGGACAGGAGGAGATCAGAGAGCGGCAGGTGCCGAACGAGAGGATACAAATAAATAGATAAATAAATGTGATAATTAAACTGACGTGGCTCCGTCGCGGCGTGCGAGGAGCGGAACGACAGGCGTCGGAAATCCGAGATCAGCGCTCGCATCATCAACCTCATTTCTGACTTCCATTCATCCCATGCGCCTTTGTCGAAAAAAAAATAAAATAAAAAATAAAAAACCCCAAACAAGACGACAGAATAGATGGGGAAATGGAGCTCCGACGTCGCGGTTCCTTTTTCCTCCTCCACGTTATAATTACCGACTTGAGGGATATCAATTAAATGTGTCCAATTACAGGACGCTTCAAAACTGGAATGTGAAGCCGGGCCTCCTTTTTTGATCTATTTACTCGTCGCCGGGGCAACAGAGGCAGAGAGAAGGAGTGAGAAGTTTCAAAACCAGCCTCTGTTCCACATGAAAGGGGCATTTGATCATAGTGTTTTATTTTTTTATTTTTTTATGATTTTTTTATTTTTTTTTTATTTTCGTCTTGGAGAGAGAAAAGCTTGCCAATGAGCAGTCATTCCCCATTAAACTCAAGCAAAAAAAAAAAAAAAAATGATCAGGACCGCATTAAGAGGCTTTAAAAAGAAAGATGGAAAGAAAAAAAAAAAATGAGATATGTATCATGCATGTGGATATGCATAAACATGACGGAGGAGCTTAAGTAGAAAATGAGATCTGATGCAGTCGTGAAGAAGAGAAAACCGCCGTGCTCGGAATGCATTTAAATTTAAATATTCATATCATTATAATTCTGAGGAATGCGGAGCGACCGTATAATATTTTATTGAGCAGGTTTTAAAAAATGAATGCTGTCCCTACTCCTTAATAAAAATCCCCGGCTCTCGCTGCAGCGGGCGCCGCGGCCGTTTACTGCCGCGGTCTTATTTTTTTGGGGGCTTCTGGGGCGCACGGAAGGCGCGGAGGTGGGCGGCGTCGGCCGTCGCCGGTTGGAGGTCCCTCGGTTTTCGGAGGCGAAGCCGACCGCGGTTTCGCCCGGGCGAGGGGCCGGCGAGACCTTCCGTCATGCGTTCCTCACCGGGCCGTGTCGGTGGTAGGGAGTACCGTGACCTTCTTTCGTTCCCCAGAGCGGATTTCTCCCGGAGGAATTTTTGGGCGTCCTCCGTTCACTGTTGGTGAGACGCCGGCGTTTCGGAGCGTCCGCTGAGCCGCGGCGGCCTCCTCCGCTCCGCCCGTGACCCCCCTTGGGGAGGACGCAGATGATGGCGTGGAGAAGGTGGCAGGCGGGGAGCTGAGGTCAGCAGCAGCTGGAGAGATAGAAGCAAATGGTTCGGAATCCATCCAATCGTGCGGTTCTAATTACACGTTGCAAAATGGATCATGCCAACCATGATGTTTGTACGTCAATCATTACGTACCGTATGTACACGTCCGTTCCAGGGCTTCTCGGCTCGTCCAGCCGCCGGTCTAATCCGGTCAAATGTAATGCCACATTACATTTCACTGCATATATGTATGGAAGTATGTATATGTATGTGACAAATAAAAAATCTTGAATCTTGAATCTTGAATCTACGATCCACGTTTGTCCTTTGTCACGCGGTCGCAGCCCGGACATCCACGCCCTGACGCCGAGGGCTTGAGCGCCGCAAGTGTGTCCCGATAGCCGCACGCCACTGTTGGAAAAGCAGATTTCAAAATAAAAGCACGGCATCGGAAATTCGTTGCACTTAAATTTATATGTGTATAGATTTTTGAAAAAGTGGACGTACTATACACATACATACATACATATATGACTCTATACAGTACTATATACATATACTAGACCAATTTTGCACCGGGGCCCGCCGGTTGAGAACCCCTGGTCCGTACTATAAATGTCGATTCAGCAGAAGTCAGGAATGTAGCTGGGTACCGAGTTTAAAAAGTGAGGGCGGCTTGACTCCGTGCGCTAAGACCGGGATATCTCTCGCGGGCGAGGAAAGGGAGGGGTTGGGCGGCGGCGATGGTGGTGGTGGTGGTGGTGGTGGTGGGATTACAAGGGTGCAGGGAGGGAGGACGGGGGGAGGACGGGGGTAGGCTGTCCTGCTTCCCTGGTTACCTTAATTATCTTTTGTTTGCCCTTGATTATCCAGGGGCCCGGTGTGCGGCGCGTAATGAAAAACCCTGAATCATGAGGTCTGGATGTGAGAAGGGGAAGAAGAAGGAGAACGGAGGGCGGGCGGAGAAAAAACAATGGTGTTGTCATTAGCACATCTTCAGTGCATGATCAATAATGAATGAAATGAACATTAAGCAGGGAGAGAGGCAGGAGTTTATGAAAATAATTTGTGTGAATAGATTAAATTACAACTATTATTACTTCTCTTTTGATGTAGTGCGTCAGAGTAATTACAAAATGTGGAGTTGGGGGTGGGGGTGGGGGGCGCGGGGCAAGGGCGGGGTCGGGAGAAAAAATAAATAAATAAATCAATAAAAAAATGAGATGAAGGAAAAGCGGGGAGCCTTCTCCTTCCAGAATTATAAAAATGAAATTTATGTTTCTGGGAAAACCGTGTCTCAAGTCGACGGCACCTAATGTATTAACGCGCCCGCGCCCGCGCCCCCACCCCCTCCACCCCTCCTCCAACCCCCAACTTCTTCTTAAAAGTCGTTTCAGATCTTCTGGAGAATCATTACGGTTTGAACGAAGCATTTATTTTCCACGCGGAAAACTGGGAAAGTAAAGTCCTTCGCACGGGTGTTGGTGTGTGTCGAGTGTGTGTTGGCATGACAATGTGTGTTAGGTGTGTGTGTGTGTGTGTGTGTATGCGTATTGTGTGTAAGTCTGTGAGTGTATGTTGTGGTCACTGAACAAAAATTGTCGTGTGTGTGTGTGTGTGTGTGTGTGCGTGCGCGCGTGTGAAGTAACCATTAGCGCTCAAACTCATATTTCCACTTCTCCTTGTCCCTGAAGAGACTTTACGATCTCCATAAATCTGCCCGCCAAACTTATCAAGTCGCAACATTCCACGCCCGACGCTCCATTAGTTTACAACTCCACCCTGGCCCTATTTCCCCCCGAAAACACACACGGAACGGCATTGGTTATGGATTACGGCCCCGTAAATCACCGCTCCTTTCCCCTTGTGTTCCCCCCTGTTCCTCTGATAGTGGCACGTCATGGTGGATAAGCCAAACAGGATGGCCCCCTTAAATCTGCGCTCGGAGTCAACATGGTGTTTGTGATGGTGCTCGTCGGAGGCTTTGTCGGGCGGGGGGATTAGGGGGTGTGGGGGGGTGTGTGCGAGGTTGAAGGCTGCCGTTGGAGCAGCTAATTATCTATATGTTAATGGGACGTCGCCACATTCTTTATGCCGCACGGATGTCCTCTCTCCTCCAGCGGTGGAGGGGTGTGTGTGTGTGTGTGTGTGTGTGTGTGTGTGTATGAGACAGAGGACGGGTGCGGGGGGGGGGGGGGGGAGGAAAGACTTTTTGAAAATGCCATGTACGGCATTGATTCTCATTTGTTCGGGGTGGGGGGGGGAGTTTTCAAACTGTGAAAACGATGTTATTACACTTTGCCACAATTGCGCCTGTGTAATGTGCTATTTGCCATGCCAGGCCCGGATTTCGCAGATGGAAATTAGGGGAGAAAATTGCCACTAACTACTCAATTACAGCGCTTGATGGTGAGGCTGACCCCGGTTGGCAGCGATGGCAACACGGAGCCAATCACCTTCCCCAGATGACATTAAATTAGGGTGGAGAAAGAGGACAATTGCACATATTCATTGGCAGAAAGACATTTGCATTACCTCAGATGCTCTGGCTTCATATTGAACAATTAAGTGCGGCGATGGGATTTTAGGGGATGGCTTGAAGGCGAAGCGCGGAAGCCGACGTTTTGCCCTCCCGGGTTTTTCGATCGCGCGATCTAAAGGGAGTGCCCGCGATCCGGGGCGTTTGCGGGAGCGCCCTCTGGTTTTCCGTTGATCCCGCCTCATCCCTGCTGCGAAATATCGGTGCGCGACACTTGGTCCGTTTGACACCGCGATTCTTTTAATTTTCCGGCCGACCCCCCCCCGGTCTGGTCCTGGCAGTCTTGGGGTAGTTTGACTTGATTGGATTCGAATCAAGTCACCTCCTCTCCCCCTGTTTCGGAGATAGCCGAAGAGAGATTTTTTTATTTTTTTTTTCCTTCCCCCTTCTTTCCCTGCTCCTCAAATGTTTATGCTGCACTGGCAGCGGATAAACGTGTGCGCGGTGATTTAATCGGTGTAATATTTCACATTTAAGTTGATGTTTGTGCTGCGTGTGATGTGTTTACTCAGCTGGGAAAGATGATCTCCACGTGGCACTGGGGAAAACCCCTAATGTAATTACCTGATTCATTTTCCAGGGATCGCTCTCTCGGTTACATGGAAGACGCCGCGCATTTCAGAGACCGCAATCGGTAATCTCTTAAAGATGTGCGGCCGTTCCTACGTATTGCTTTACCCTAGGTGTGCCAGTAACGTCGCGGAGGCCTTGTCACTCCGGCCGCAGCGGCAGATAACGGGCCTCGGCCAGCGGAGGAAACTGGAAGAACTCGAGCTCCGCCACCGCCACCACCACCCGAGGATCGATGAGGGAGCCCCGGCTCCGGCTTCCAGCTTGTTTTACAGCCGGCGCAGAGGAAGGGCCCGTGACCCGGAGCGCGCGGGGGGGGGGGGGTTGCGGTTTCACCTGACAGCCGAGGAGGGACGGATCCCTCCTCTCGAGATGTAACCCCCCACCCCCCCACCCACCCCTTCTCCCCCGCCGCCCCCCGACAGAATTGGCGACATCTGAAAGCCTGTAATCAGGGTGAACCGCAGTTTAGCTCGGGTGTGTTTGCCGCTGCCAAGCGCTCGCTGGTGTTTACATTGTGGTGCTTAACAAAAGCTCTGACTAACTGCAGGCGGGAGCGCGGCTCCTTGGCAGCCACCGAAAACCGCCTGCAGGCTCCATACTCATTTATCTCGTCTTTATCGGCAAATCAATGGCGGCACTTGTAATGGGAGTGGGAGATTAATTGTTTAAGGGATCCTCATGCTTTCTCGGGACTTTGGCATTGATTAGTATAGTAGGGATGGGAAATGATCCACTTTTCCATTTAACCTGTGGAACAACATTGTAACCCGGCAATGTGCTCCGAGAGGAGTGTGTGTGTGTCTGTGTGTGTGTGTGTGTGTGTGTGTGTGTGTGTGTGTGTGTGTGTGTGTCTGTCTGTGTCTGTCTCTGTCTGTCTCTGTCTGTCTCTGTCTGTCTCTGTCTGTCCGTCCATCCATCCGTCCATCCGTCCGCCCGTCCGTCCGTCCGTCCATGTAATTCATAGGCTTGCATCATGTGTCGGCGTGAGTGTGATTTAGTATGCTCGCACGTGCGCGTCCACGTGCGCTGGTGTGCAGATGCACGCGTGGCCATTTGCACAACAGTTCGCACAGCAGACCGGCCGCCGGAATGGTAATTGGTAATGGTAATTCCGGCGGCACACGGTCGCACTTCACAAATCCAGGCAAAATGGCTGCACAGCAAATTTACACTTTTGGCTTGAAAGTTAACTAACCCCAACCCCACCCCCTGTGTACACACACACGCGCAGGCACGCACACACACACACACACACACACACACACACACACACACACACACACACACACACACACACAAATTTCTTTCCTGCCGAATCTGTAATAACACTGATTCAGTGACTTTTTCTCTTTTGCCTTTTTATCTCGGCCAGGCTGTTTGCCTATGCATTGTCACTGGAGGGGGCAAAACACACAGCCGTCCTCCTTCCATATTCAGTAGGTGTAAAACATCAAAACATTTTCATCATTAAAATGCTTACCATTTGTGGCCTTTGTAGCACTAGAATATACAGTGGATTTAACCCCCCCCCCCCCACCCAACCCCTCCTCCCTTACCATCCTCCCACGCCATCTTCCACTCTCCCGGTGAAACTAAACAAAGAGTGCTGTTAGTTCTTCATAGTAACGCCGCGGCGTCCTGAGGTTCTGCGTCGGGGACCTACCTTTTGGGATCAATTATGTGGCCATGGGCTCTTTTTACAAAAAAAAAAAAAAAAAGCCTCACCTGATTAAAAACTCCGCCGGTCTCCCCCAGCTCCCTTTGTGTGGAGTGCCGGGGCCCTAGCCACGGCTATTTATTAGCATATTGTCTTTTAAAGGTCATTGTCTGTTTTGCACGGCCCCACTCTATCTAGAGTAGGTCGCAGACGGACCCACTCGCTATTGTTCTGCACCGCTTGCTGGTTGACCGAGAAAGGGGCGGCGCGGCGGTGGCGGCGGTGGGAAGGCTGCATGAAGCGAAGTTGTGTAGCGTTAAAACCCCACAGGCCGCCGTAGAAGTTAGGAATATTAAAACCCAGCCTGCTGGATGACGGCATATACATATGCCAAGGATCATGGGACATGGCTACAGCTTTTTCTATATATATTTTTTTCTTGTTGTTTTTTTCTACTCCCCACTCAGTCTCGTCCCGACCTTTCCTCCTCCCTCGCAAACCCGAAGGAACGGAGCCCACGGTAGCCCGGCGTCGGGCGTTATCGCTCCCCTAAATCAGCCGTCTCCAAAGCGCCTTCGACAAAAGGCAGGAGCTTGTCGAACACGGGCGTAGATCAAAGCGGGGCGGACGCGAGCCGGGGCCCGCCGGAGACGGCGCTGCGCAGCCGGGCGGCGGCACGACGGAGGGATTTCTTGCGGGAGAAGCTGTGGGAAGTGGCGGCGGGCGAGAGGGAGAGAGAGAGAGAGAGAGAGAGAGAGAGGCCCTCGGTGGGAGAGAAGGCAGAGGGGTCCTGCCTGGGTGCTTCAGATGTGGTAAATGCCGGCTCCCCGTTGGCTCCATTAGAGCTTCATCTCTGCTCCTACGTCGACGGGGAGGGAGGAGAAGGGGAAAGGAGAGGAGAGAGCGAGAGGAGGAGCAGAGGATGTGGGGAGGGAGAGAGCGAGCGAGAGAGAGAGAGAGAGAGAGAGAGAGAGAGAGAACGGAGGGCAAGGGCAGAGAGAGACAAAGCAGAAAAAAAACGAGAGAGATAAAGGGCGGATGGGTGGGAAGGCAAACAAGGGGAACGGGAGGGGATGAAATGGAAAGATTTGGGGAGCTCGGCGGGGGGTCCTCGCTCCGCGTTTAAACTTTTCTTTGTTCTGTGGCGGGTGCCCGTAAACAGCCCGTTTTTTGTTTTTTTTTCCTCCCTCCGATCGTAACGGCCGCCGTCCAAACCTCCATCTCCTCCATCCTAAACCTCTGCCCCATCGGAGTCGCAATCTGAGCACAGCGCTTTGCCAGAACCATCGTCGCACGTCTAATCATGCTGTTGCTGGGGGATGATTACAAGTGCGCTAATCTCAAAAGTAAACCCAACCGGGGGAATATGACATGATTTGGTGCCATTTTTTTTCGGCGGGGCCGGGGGGGTAAAGTACTAATTTAACAAAATCAAATCCAACCTTTCCCCACCGTCAGCAATACGTAACCACGCCACAACTCCAACCATTGATGCTTCTCTCATATCGGTAATATTCTGTACATTATCAATTTGGGTTTTCAATTTCTCGTTTCCTTGTTGTTGTGCCAGTGTGTGGTAAGAGTTGCGGTCAGTGGTTGATTTTGGTGCGTTTTAGACTTTCTTGGATTCTGGGACTCAAAGCACTAAATTGTAGGTTTCGACGGTTCTTTTTTTGAGGATGCGATGAATTAGACGGAGCAGATGTTTCCCTCCTCGGATGGTAAACCGCCCAGCACCGCAGTTTAGGGCCGGCTTTACGAGAAGCCCCTCGCCGCTTTTGTTTTGATTTAGATTTCGAGCGCGGGCCGTGGTTAATGGAAACGGGAAGTTGTACGCTGCGCGCGGTTGTCCGCGCGGCGGGCGGGGAAGCGAAATCCGCTCGCAAGTGGTCAACCGAGATGGATCCCGAGGCCAGGTGTGAACAGCTGTATGTCCCCGCTGGATCCAGAACCTGATCTGGATTCATCCGGATACAAGTTACAGGCCCTGAACGGGGAACTTTGTGTGTGTGTGTGTGTGTCTGTGTGTGTGTGTGTGTGTGTGTGTGTGTGTCTGTGTGTGTGTGTGTGTGTGTGTGTGTGTGTGTGTGTGTGTGTGTGTGTGTGTGTGTGTGCGTGTGCGTGGACGCGTGCACGCTTCTGTGTGTGTGTGTGTGTGTGTGTGTGTGTGTGTGTGTGTGTGTGTGTGTGTGTGTGTGTGTGTGTGTGTGTGTGTGTGTGTGTGTGCGCGTGTGTGTGCGCATGTTTCGACTGGCGGTTTTCCCCCCTGCCGCTGCGTCAATGGGCGTCGGAAAATAAAACTGTGGAGGTGAGCATTGTGTCTGGGTGTGACAGGAAGCGGCAGGAGGTGACGAGACGCCTCCGAATCTTTCCTAAACTCCCTTTTTAAGCAGAAGTGCCACTTTGACAAATTTAAGCACGACCAGGGGAGATGATCCGTGCGGTTTTTTTCGGGGGGCGGGGGGCGGGTGCACGGATAAGGGAGATGCGCTGTGTTTTACCGTGCTGTCAAAAGACCAGACTCAAGACTTACCTGCGGGGACGACTTCACATACATTGCCTTGATGGAGAATGGTGTGTGTGTGTGTGTGTGTGTGTGTGTGTGTGTGTGTGTGCGCGCGTGTGTGTGTGCGTGCGCGCGCGCGTGTGTGTGTGTGTGTGTGTGTTTGTGGGCGTGCAGTGAAGGTGGGACAGGACAGGGATCATGAGTGACTCTAGGCATCCAGCCACATCTGACTTTGATTAATTGGCCTGGCGTTGCTCTATCTCTCTGCTGGGCACGCTGACAGCAAGGTAGACCACAGCACAACACCACCAGGGATCACCTGTCTCGCTTTTTCTCTCCGTCTACAGTACCTGTCCGTCTTTCTGTCCGTGTCTTGCTCTTTCGCTTGTCTTTGTTCCGGCCCCCCTCTTTCTCTCTCTCTCTCTCTCTCTCTCTCTCTCGCTCTCTCTCGCTCTCTCTCTCTTTCTCTCGCTCTCTCTCTCTCTCTCTCTCTCTCTCTCTCTCTCATAGCCAAGGTGCCGTCAGCAGCCAGGCAAAGAAGACACACTCCAGAGATCTTTGCCAAGTTAGCTCAAATTACTCAGGCAGGAAGAGGTTTAAGTCGCTGTTACTGCAGTACACACACACACACACACACACACACACACACACACACAAACACACACACACACACACACGCACACACACACGCAGGCACACGTGCACGCACGCACGCATTAGTCAAGAAGGATTTGGAACATACACTACTTATGCCAATAAAAATGGCTAAAATTAAGTTATCAAGTGGGTATCGCTCCTCAAGTTCTGGAAACCAGATCCCCCCCGTAATTGAATAAATGTACAATATTTGGACACTTGAAACACTGCGGATCTCCAGTGCTCTTGTGTTTAATATTTCTAAAGATGTTGCAGATGATTTATAGATGATTCTCAGACGGTAACTTAGTTTGCTGCAAATTGGCTGCTCTTTTTTCTCATTTTTTGCACTTCCATAATAAGAACGGGCCCTGATTGATGGTTTACCGGCGGGAAAATACACTTTCGCGTTCCTGTCTGAATAGTCGTTGAAAAAAAAGAAAGAAAAAAAAAACAAAAAAAGAAAAGCGGCTGTAACGGTTAACGCTTTATATCTGCAGTCAAAGTATACACCTGTCGGGGGGGAAAGAAAAAGCGGAGGGTTTTTCACTCCACATCCTTTAAGTGTTTGCATTGTACGCACTTATCACCCTCGGACCACTTAATTAACACGCCCGTACATTGTGACCCTGCCGCCGTCTGAATGGGGGGAGACAAAAGGCGAAGATGCGCCGCATCGCTCCCGCCCGGCTCGTGCGGTTTTATTCATTAAGTCGAGGAGAGGAGCGTTCGGCGGCAGATATCAGGCACTGTGTTCTGCAAATGTAAAGCTAATGGGGGAGTGCACCGGTTGCTGTTAGAACGGGAGAATGAAAGAAAATTAACTGGTTCTGAGAAAGTATTATTGTTGGCCTTCTGTTGCTGGATGTTTGGGTTTTTCGGTGGGAAAAACACGTATGGTCAAAATCTTTTTATATAGGCAATTCATGTTTGTCTTTATATTCATGTTTGTCTTCATATTCATGTTTGTCTTTATATTCGTGATTGTCTTCATATTCATGTTTGTCTTTATATTCATGTTTGTCTTTATATTCGTGTTTGTCTTCATATTCGTGTTTGTCTTCATATTCATGTTTGTCTTTATATTCGTGGTTGTCTTCATATTCATGTTTGTCTTTATATTTGTGTTTGGCTTTCCTCTTAATCACAGGACAGTCTCAAAAGGACCTTTCACATAGAAATCACCGCGCAGCCGGGGTCACAAAGCGGCCGATCGCTCTTCCCCGGACGGCCGGGCTTACAATGGACGCCGAGCGGAGCCGTGCACTATATCTCCATGGTGTTTTGTGGATCTTGTGTTTGTGCTTCCAGTTCGGTTTGATGACCCCCTGCTCGAATGGAACCTCCACCTTGTCATCGTTTGTGGAGACGTCCGTTTACTTTATGAGCTGAGGCTTGCCAGACATGCCGTCCGTTCTTTAATCGCAGTCGTCCAGGTCACAATCACTTCCTGGCCGCCCTCCCCATTCTCCCGATGCTTTCGACGTGAATCAGAACCGCAGAGCAGTTTAATGTCCTTTCACAATTTATAACTATAATGCTCTGAGTATTGTATGGAAGGTCTATTGTTTTTTGTTTTTTTTGTTCTTTTTACGCAGAGCGCATAGACAGGCACATTCATTTTTCTAAAGTTAGTTCCAGAATATTGGAGTTTGTCTAGACTTGAAGTGAGCCAAGCAAACCTCTTATTCCCAGTGGCCACAAATAAGTCTGGACCCAACATATCCGCACGGCACGTCGACATAAAAAAGCCATATTTGCTGATATTATATGAGGTGCGATCACCGCGGGGTTTCGAGACGGACAATCTGAGAGCTAAATACCGACCTATGAGCACACTGCAGGGGGGCTTTTTAATAACTTTATTCTGCTTTGATATTTTTTCCTATGTAAACACCACATACTCTGTAGCTCATTGTTCTTTTCCGCGAAGCACGCCGGCTGAATCGAAACTTTGTTCCATGGAACAAAAGCTTTGGCAAAAGATCGTCATTTTTTTTTTTTTTTTTTTTCACAATTGCTGCGGTGAATTCAGAGCGTAACTTTGGTTGCGGCAAGGGTAGGAAGCGACACCGTCTTCCCGTTTCTGGTCTCTTACGCGGGCACGAAAAAAGGCGCCGGGAGAGCGGAGGTGGTCCAGCAGTGTCGATGAATCCTCGGCGAACCTGGGAAAAAAAAAAAACGCAGAAACTTTGGTCAGGGAATAAAATGAAGTGAAATGCACATGATGATGATGATGATGATGATGATGATGATGATGATGATGCAAGAAGGAACATTTGTGGTGGGGATCTCAAATGGCCCTCCACTGTTTAAGTTGAAGCAAATGTTCAAACTTATTATAAGACAACTTTAGCGTCAGTTTGCACCGGAATGAATTGCCGTTCTTCGGCAGTTCCGTTCACGTGATCGAACACACAGATTGAACACTCGGTTGCGCGTACGGCGCCTTCCATGGTTGTACATAACACGCCGAACCGTCGTGACAGTCCCACGTATCACATTATGTTCCCTGCGTTCAGATCAGTTTGCAGCACGCTGGCTGACTGGTGTACAAGATCATCGTTCAGCCCGCTGTGTTTGAATTGAGGGACTGGAAAATGGCCTGTCGGAGGGGGGTGGAGGTTGGCGTTCTCCGTTTTTAAAGAGCGCGAGGAGTCACAGGGGACGCTGTTACGGCGAGTCTCGGCGGCTACTTGAAAGGAGCGTGTCACAGCTCGGCCAACAATCTTGGCACAAATTTGGATTCAATTATATCGTTTATTTTTAAGAGTCCCCGCGTATGAGCGCTGAGCCAGGCCGCGCCGCAGTGCAGCGTGACGCTCGGTAACCGATTTAAATAACGGGTTGCGTTTAATTCGGGCTGGATTTCAAAAAATACGGTCGCTTGTTATGAAAATCTTTTTTTTTTTTACATTTATGGTCACTGATTTTCCCAACCACCTAATACCTGTCATGCGCTTTTGTTTTGCAAATGCAATTTCATTTTCTTTGCACAATTCTATTTATGAAAATGAAATAAAAAAATAAGTGAATTATTCACTTAAAGACAGTAATGTATCCTGGAACTATTATTACGTGTTTTTTTTTGGTTTTTTTAATTTGTTTTGGCGTAAGAATTTAGAATTGAACATCGGTGCCAGCCGCCTCAGTCAAACAAATATCGGTACCGGCCCTTTAAGGAAGCCACATCGGTCCAACCCCAGCGTAAATCAGGCGGAATCGTATTGAATGCAGATGAAAATCCCAGCGAAGGAGCTCTGGCGTGCGTTTTAGGTTTTGCCGAGGTGTTTGGAGACGGGAAGCACGAGGCGTGACAACTGCCTCTCTGCCGCAACGTTGCTCCGAGTCAAATTGAACAGGATCCTGTGTGTTACGCACTGCGGCGTTGAGACGCCGCACCACTTGCGTCTTGGCCGAAAATTTTTTTTTTTTTTTGGAGGGGGCTAACTATCCTTGTATGCCCTCGATTCCTTGCTTTTACTAATTTTTCTTATACGATAACAGGGTCAAAGGGGAGCGTCGGCTGCCCCGCCCCCCTCTTCCCCAATTCCATCTGGTTGCTGTAGTTTACCTTGAAACCCCGGCTGATGAGTTCCACCGCCTCAGCCTTTCAGTCTCCCACAGGCCTAACATGGTGTTAACATGCGGGAACAAGTGGCATGTATGTCTGCCAAGCCCCGCCTCACCCCCAACCAGCCTCCCCCTCTCCCCCCTCTCTCTCCCCCGCCATCCCCTCTGCCATCAGTGTTTAACCCCGCTCAATTTTCCCGTCTGGATGAAACAATACTTGTGATCAGTGCGTGTAATGGCACCTTATTAACCCCAATTACCACAATTAAAACCCTGCTGCCACCGGGCCTTTTTCAAGTCTTAATTAATCAGATGGTGCGGGGGGGGGTAGGCCATTTGGTGACCCCCCCCCCCCCCACACACACACACACACACACGCACGCAGCGTGCACGCACACACACCTTCAACTCCGTCTTGACCGACCATGTGGCCTTGCTGAAAAAGCACATCTGGCGAAACAAAACGTCTCCACGCTGGCAGACAAATGCCTCCACTTTGCAAATGAAAGCCAAGTCTCTCTCTCTCTCTCTCTCTCTCTCTCTCTCTCTATCTCTCTCTCTTTTTTCGTCTCTTTCTCCCTCCCTCCCCTCCCCTCCCTCCCTCCCTCCCTCGCTCTCACCCTCTCTGTGATGTGGGTATAATGAACACTACAAGCACCGTTGGCACTGTGCCTTGTTGGGAGGGTTTGGAAAGCTGCCCAGTTTGTTCCCCGCTAATTGCTTAATTGATGCATTGTTTTCACTGATGATACGAATTTGCTCCCGCCGCCCTCTCCTCCTCCTCCTCCTCCTCCTCCCTTTCCAAACCGCGGCACGCGGGTGCAGAGACAAAAGGCATTACACCCTATTAGCGAGTCACGGTTCTTTTCAGCACACTGTATGAGAGACTTAGAGGCATTGTGATGGCTTCTCTAATTGAGCACAACCACTTGATGGAACATAATGCCGTGTAAATAAAACTGGTCCCACTCGGCGCCCGCGGCCGCTTTCGCAGGGCCTCGCGGCGCTAACGAGAGATTCCGTCAGAGGCTTATGGAAAATACTCATAATAATAATATTAATCATGATGATAATAATAATAACACCTTATTTATCCCGGGAGGGGAATTCAAGTCTTACAGCAGCAAAGCAGTGCAAGTCAAGGCAGAGAATAAAAAAAATATATATAATAAATAAATTGTTAAAAACGATATATATATATATATATATATATAAAAAAATTTTTTTGACATAGTAGTATAAAAGGGAGATATGTAATGTGGCAATACAGTAATTACAGTACAGTAATAATAATAATAATAATAATAATAATGAAAATAATACTAATGATGATAATACTAATACTAATACTACTACTACCTCTAATAATAATAATAATAATAATAATAATTATTATTATTATTATTATTATACAACAGAACAACTTTGTTTAAGGACCTATTTATCTTTTGGG
>NC_137208.1:9919293-9921793 GCF_960531495.2 Zeus faber
CGGGGGCGGCGGGGGGGTGGGCGGAAATAAGCAACCGCCCTGCGGAGATTTGCTAAATCGCGGCTCTGAAGTGCAAATGAGTTTCTTCCGCTCTGAGCTCAGTTTTCCTTTTTTTTATTTTATTTTTTATTTTTTTTATTTTTTCCTGCTGACATTGAGTAAGAACATCTGGACGGCGAAACATGTTCATTTCAGCGAATATTAGTATCTTCTTAAGGCTTCAGATCCTTTGTGTAATTTTTTTTTATTTTTATTTTTTTTGGGTGACCATGCGCCATGATGGTTCCCGCTGACGTTTCAGGCCACGTCTCGGGAAATATGGCTCCCCATGTCTCCAGGCTTGAAAACGTAAAGAAGAAAAAACAAAACGTATATAAATAGATAAATACAGCTGGAAGTTCAATCTAATCCCTTTCAATGTTCCTTTTCCTGAAGCGTGGGCAGCGAGCCCCTCTCGATCGGCGCCCCCCCCCGACTGCCAGGCGCATAGCGATTTGCATCAGCCACGCGGTGAAGAGGTGTTAAAACCAAACCCGCGGTCGTTCGGAAGACTTTTGCGCCCTTTTTTTTTCTGTTTTTTTTTTTTTGTTTTAGAACGGCGAGGTTTCCTTCCTTCCTCCTTTGGAACTTCATTAACGACGGACATTACACCGCACTCTGCATTAAACTTCTGCGCCGGCGTCTGGGAGTTGCAGTGCTTTCACGTCATTCAAACTTCGAAGGAAGCGGAACGAGACGGAACATCCCAGAATGAGAGAACCCTCCCCCTACGTACAGTTGAAGAGAAAAGGAGGAATAATCGCCTTGGGTATTTATTGATTGGTATTTATATATTTATTTTTCTGTATTATAAACAATTGTACAACTTGGTTTGGGCTTTGGGATCGTTTTGACCATAGTTTTGGTCATGTTTGCATATGTTCTGAAGTTATAATTCCATGAATGAAACAAACACATTGTTCACCCGGGGATTCGAGAGAAATATAATGATAAGAATATTTATGAAAAAAACGATATAAAAATATATATATATATATATATATACAGATATATATATATATATATATATATATATATATATATATATATATATTTTAAACATATCATGTATTTGCAACTCCCTCAAAATATCTGGTCACATGACATTGATCAAAGTGCAATACCAAACTGGTTGGAATGTTTACCTCCCACCCACCAAATAGCCAGCGACACAGCCTGACCGTTTTTTTCTCCACGCCACCGGACCAGTGTGCATCAAGGCCCTGATTAAAAAGCCCCGACGCAGGTCTTCCTGGGAGGCAGCAGCGAGCAAGGAGCCCGGCCCGGGCCACGGGGAAATAAAGATTTAGATCAGGCTGATTTGACTAGATGAAGATAGTCTGGTAATTACTGACATCCCAGATCTCAGCAGCAGATACAGCCAGACAGGCTGCCAGCTTGTGGTAGCCCCACAAATGTGTGTGTGTGTGTGTGTGTGTGTGTGTGTGTGTGTGTGTGTGTGTGTGTGTGTGTGTGTGTGTGTGTGTGTGTGTGTGTGTGTGTGTGTGTGTGTGTGAATATGTGGAGGATGACGACATGGGTGGTAGTGGTGTGTATGTGTGTGTGTGTGTGTGTGTGTGTGTGTGTGTGTGTGTGTGTGTCTGTGTGTGTGTGTGTGAATACGTGGAGGATGACGACATGGGTGGGAGTGGTGTGTGTGTGTGTGTATGTATGTGTGTGTGTGTGTGTGTGTGTGTGTGTGTGTGTGTGTGTGTGTGTGTGTGTGTGTGTGTGTGTGTGTGTGTGTGTGTGTGTGTGTGTGTGTGTGTGTGTGTGTGTGTGTCAGTGTGTGCGTGTGTGGGGTGTAAGAGTCAATTTAGTCATTTTGACACCGATCCACGAAAATCACAGGAAACAGGATCCCGGGACCTTAATTGCGTTCCGAGCACAATTATTAGTTGTTATGTAATATTTAGATAGGCGGTTTCAACAATAACACAATGTGCTCATTCTCATTCTCCACCCGTGCGTCTGCCCTGCTTCTGAAACTTTTTTTCGGACCAAGTCCAATGGCAAATTGCTCGGCCATTATTTGTGAGGATAGTAATTTCGGCCGCCCGTCCCTGAAAGCCCTGACAGACGCCTCCGAAGACACCATTGTTATTAGCATTTAGCCCGTCCAACATTATGCCCTGTTTTTCATGGCAGCATCCATCCAGAGACGGGTCGATCTCTCGTCGCTCCAACCCCCCGCTCCCTCCATCCCTCCATCCCTCCTCCATCCCTCCTCCTGGGTGACATTTCAGACGGGGCCCTGAGGGCATTCGGAGGGGAAGCAACGGACAGGGTAATTGCGCTGAGGTTTCCCCTCACTAAATTAACCCCTGCTCGGAAATTTATTGGCCCGCTGCTCTCCAGAATTATTTAAACTTGCCGTTATTTCCAAGCTGACTTTCGTGTTTGTGGGTGTGTGTGTGTGGTTGTGTGTGTGTTTGTGCGCGCGCCCGCGTGTGTGTGCGTG
>NC_137208.1:9929293-9936793 GCF_960531495.2 Zeus faber
TCAACATTTTTTTTTTTTTTTTTTTTTTTTCCTTAAGCACTCGTCTCTTTTTAAAAGCTGTTTTTCATTATTTATAAGTGTTCTGAAGGTAGTACGGATCTGATTTCTTTCAAGGGGCCTGATAGGAGACCGATGAAGCTTGCAGAATTGATTAGATAAGCTCGGAAATTACAATGTCGAGCACGCAGCTTTCTGAAATGTGCACTAGAATACACCCGGCGCGAATATTAATACCCAGGGCGCGCGAGCGCCTGTTTGAAAAAGTATTTCTCGTCCGAGGCTCGCGGCGGGAAGTTGATCGCTGAAGTTAAAAAAAGGAAAAAAAAAAAAAAAAAACCTCCCCATGTAAAATCGACCGAGCGAAGGATGAGCGCCGGCGTCGACGCGTTTCCTGTTGACGCCGGGGTCACCCCAAATTTCGTCAGCGGGCGCCTCCCGTCCTCGTCGGGGACGCCGCCCGCCCGTCCGTTTGACTCTGAATTATTCCGAATGATGTTAATCAAACATATTTAAAAGTGCATTTGAAATATTTAACCAAAATGTATTAATGAGGATCAAAGGGTGGGCTGTTTTAAGCGGATGTTAAGCGAGCGGCCGGGGTAATTGCCGGGTCCGTCGGAGAACATGAAACATTTTGTCTCCCGATAAATATTTAATGTCCCGCTACCTGTTGTACGACGCCTAATGAGCGAGGAAAGGGAGAAAAGGTGATTTCTCATGCAAAGTTTTCAAAGGAAATGCAAATTCCGCGCTTCATTTTTGTCCCCCCCCCTCGCACGTATTTTTTCCTCAAATAGACCCGGCCCGAGCGGCGCTTCTCTTTTTCCTCGTTCCTTTTCCTGGGGGCGGATATTTTAGCCCCCGAAGAAAAGCAAACTCAACTCGGAGCAAAAACCAGGGGTCAACAAAACTTCCCTTCGTGTTCGGGGGGGGGGGGGCGCCGCCGCTCGGCTCCCCGACGCACATACTAAATACCGTGAGAGAGGGAGAGGGAGGGAGAGAGAGAGAGAGAGAGAGAGAGACGGGGATGGCGAGAGGGAGGGAGAGATGACAGGAGCGCCGTGGACGTACGTGTCAGGAGAAGGGGGTCAGCTCTGGGCAGAGGCATGTTAATTCTCCCCCATTAATGAAATTTATTCCCCTCGCTGTCGGCTCCTCTCAAGCCCGTCGCCACCTTCCCCCTTTTTTTCCCTTTTTTTTTTTTTGCTTTCGCTCAAATCAGAGGGAGACACCTCTTTCGACTCCCCGAAAGAGCTGTGGCGGAAGGGAGGCGAAGAATGACTGAGAGAGCAGGGCGAGAGAGAGCGAGAGAGAGCGAGAGGGAGAGAGAGAGAGAGAGAGAGAGAGAGAGAGAAGTCAGAAAGCTTGCGTGTGAATGGGTGAGAGTGAAGCACAAAGTTTAAGACAGAAGGGGTAGAAAAACATTTCCCAACGGCCTCCGGGGGGCCCGGGCCCGAAGGAGGGCCGGGGCCGACGGAGGGCCGGGGTCGACGGAGGGTTCGGGGCCGATGGGGTGCCGGGGCCAGAGTACACGACAGGGACGATGGTCAGGTGATTATAAGGACCGGGAGGCCATGTTGAGATGGACCTGTGGCCAGAAAAAGAAAAAGAATAACGGCGCACCCCGAACCGCGCCATCAAGGTTGAATGGTTCGCGATTTGCACGTTTATAAGACAAGAAGATTAATAACGCCACATGATAATGGCTGGCTGAAGCTCAGCTGGGGAGATGATAATGATGGGATGTTGCTGTAGGAGCAGTTCACTGAGCCCCAGTGGAGAGGGGAGAGAGAAACCTTCGGCAACATGAAACAACAATTGGCCAGGATGAGTTTTATTTTATAAATCATGAGAGCATTATTTAATTGATCTTTTATATATATATATATATATATATATATATATATATAAAGTATAATAAAAAAAAAAAAATTCTAAAGAATTTAGTATATATATATAAACTCTTATCATAATTCTGAATGGCAGATTAGATTTATTTTTTATTTTTTCGTGAAACCTTGCTTAAAGCATTTAATGGTTTGCGGTAGCAGGTACAGATGCCCCCCTAGCTGGAGCACAGATGACTCCAGGGTAGATTACACAGACACGCGGGCACAGAAGTTAAACTTGCATTGTCTTTAACAGGAGGGACTGTTTGTATTTAATCGACAAAATGCACATATTTTGGTTTTGGGCCTTGTAGATATAACCGCTTTGTATCTTCTACAGCTGCGAAAGTTGTGTTTTAGCCGTGGAGCACTTTAATGGCGTCTAATCGACAGCGTTTGAACTAACCACTTCCATGATGAAGCTTTGTCACCTGCTGCACTTGTTTGGCGTTAATGAAACAAGCTCACGATTCTGTTGGAAATGATGCACTTTATTGCACCTCAATGACTCCGACAAGCTGTGAGACCTTTGTTTTCCCTTTTTTTTTTTTTGCACTCACTGTTGTTCCTGCTGCGCCGCTGACACGTCTGTTTACACCTCAGACAAACAACATCTCGTCTCATCGCATTCATCTTAATTGCTCCGCCTTGTCGCCGCCTGTTGACAATCTTTTAGCGTCGCTCACACGCTCACCTAGGTCTCCAGCGAGCGAGGCGACTTGCAGCCAGATTTAAACCGCCCCTGGTTTCCAAGTAAGCACGCGATTTCGTTTTCATTAAGGGAGGGAACCAGCGGTGGGTTTTCACTATTTCCAAAATACAGAGACCTTTCCCGTTGTTGGTTTTGCTTGGCCGGATCCCGCTGGGAGCTGCGAGGGAGAAAACACAGGATCTGCGGTCGGCCAAGGCCTCTGAGCTCACTCAAAACAACCTCCACCTCAGCCCAAAAGCATGCGGAGGAGCGGCTCGTGGTGATTGCGGCCGAACCTTTGCCGTTTTTCTTTCCCCTGCAACTGCTTTAAGCCGCTTTCAGGTCATGAGGTGATTGAACGTTAAAGCTGGAACGCTGTTTAATTTCAGCATAGTAAATCGAAAAAAAATTAAAAAAAAAAAACCCACAAAATGTCAACAACAAATAGATAAGATAACAATTTCTGCAGGGCTCGAAACTAACTTTTAAAAGTGGTTGCCAGGCTGTCAACCAGGCATCAGCTTTTGGTTGCCGAAACTGAAAATATGGTTGCCATTTTTTTTTTGTCACCATATATTTTAAGTATTTAAGATCCTATGCAGTTACACGTCAGCTTAATAACGGATATGTGTCATAAATTAATGTTTAAAAGCTTTATTACAGTAAGCGAACAAAATTCTTTGTAGTTTGTGTTTTTCTATCTGATACTTTACAGAACTTGAATCTTCAGAGGGTACCACACACAAGTCAAGACGGACAAGTGCTGTGATAACACTAACTCCTCTGGTCACACTTGGCCTGTGTCTCTGTCGCTCTTACACCCATGTATATGCTCACCACACAGACAATCAGAATCTCAACAGTCCTGTTTGTCCCCTCATTGTTAACAATGGTCAATTGTATTTGCATCTTTCCATTCAAAAGCTCTCACCAGATGTGGTCTGAGCCATGCTCATTATGAATGCTGTCTGTCTAGAAAGATAAGAACTGGTTATTGTGTTGTAACTATGTATATGTTGACAAATTTCATCAAATTGACTGGAAAAAAAATTAAAAGAAAGACACTTCCCGTATAATTCAATTTTAGTTTGTCCTGTAAGTACATGATGTTGTTTCGACGTTGTTCAACTTGGGCGAATTTGCAACAGTTTTTATTTTTACTAATTCCTGCTCCAAATGGGGATGAATATTGCTCAAACTCGAGACGAGGCCTAACCGTGTGTCCGTGCGTACTGTGGTCGTCGTGTTTCAGATATTTTCAGCCGAAGAAATGCCAAAACAATAGGGTAAAAATGCTGAAATGGGTCGGAAAATGCCCCCCCCCCCCAACAAATAAATAAACAAACAAACAAACAAACCAGCGACGATTGGACGTGAGGAATTCTGATGTTTCACAGGTGACGAATAAAGTTATTAAAACGTCAACGGGCGCCTGTGCGCAGCAGTAAGCACCTGTCTAAACGCACAAACGCACAGGGAGCGTTCTGGTTCTGACTCTAACAAATACAATTCAATCATATTATTAAAGGTCACTGATGCAACTGATGTATTTATTCTGGGGTGCACGTGTTAGTGTTTGCCACCACGAAATGGTCGCCAATGATTCAATCCGGTTGCCAAGGGCAACCGGGCAACTGTCACTGTGCAGCCGTCTTCTGGGCTTCTAACACTTAAGAGTGACGAAGGAATGTACACAAAGGCATTCATATCATTATAATTTATTATTATTATTAGTAGTAATAGTAATAGATAGATAGATACTCTATTGATGTAGTACATCACGATAAAGTGATAAAAAATATTGAGTGTGTGACACAATACAGTATAATGTTGCATTAAATTAAACAATAACCAGTAAACCTCTGGATCAAAAGTGTAAAAAGCATATATATATATATATGTGTGTGTGTGTGTGTGTGTGTGTGTGTGTGTGTGTGTGTGTGTGTGTGTGTGTGTGTGTCTGTGTGTGTAAGTGTGTGTGCGTGTGTGTGTGTGTACTATACTGTAAATAGATATTAATTATTATTTATAATTTATTTCTGTTATTTATAATGTTATTATAGAATAATATATATTATACACTTGTATATAATAATTAATAATTATCCGATAATTGCATTTCCCCAATACGTGATAAACTGTTTTCCGCCGTTGATCCATTCCTAGAGAAGGCAGCAATGCGATCAAACTCGTAATAAGGACAGAAAAGAGACATTTGAATGTCATTGTTTGCCGCAAAACACATCAGCGATCCTGTCATCGCTCCCTCTGATCTGCCTTTCACCGTCCACTTTAGAAGTCTTAATTACATCTTAATAAATAAGTAATTAGCATTTAATAAACCTCCGTCACATTTCCCTCCCGTTGGATGCATGACGGATGTGGTCGGAGGCCCCCGAGCTCGCCATCACACTGACAGAGGTGTTGTTTGTCCAAAGTGGGATTGACACTCGGTTAGGAGCCGCGCCGGTCAACCCCCCCCACGCACAAATATATGCACCACCCGCCCCTGCCCCCGCCCCCCTCCTCCCCGTATTCAACATGACACAAAGTGGAATGAGCCCCGCTACCCCACTGTTCACAGCCATTAAATGCACATGATAATGTACTCAACGCCTGTGGGACCCCTTCCCTCTATGCGCGCGCACATACACACACACACACACACACACACACACACACACACTCACACACACACACACACACACACACTCATGCCGTTATCTCTGTGTCCTAGGTATCTGCGGTAAGCAGTGATAACTGATGACGGGAAGAGGAGGGCTGGGGTTGGGGGGTGGTTATGGTGTCAATAGCCGTAATCGTCCCTGGGTAGGAAATAATGAGGCGTATGTGTCTTGTCAGCCCTACATGCCTTCAATATCCGCTAATAAAATGAAGTGGAACATTATTTTGCATCCAAAGACGGGAAAAGGAAAAGAAAGAAGAAGAAGAAGAAGAAAAAAAAAAAAAGAAACAATCAATAAAGCCATCTGATGATAAATACCAAATTGCCATGTGGAGAGAATATTATTTTGCCTCTCTGAGGATGCCAGGCAGATTATCAGGATGAAGGGGGGAGAAGCCCATTTGTATGTAAATGGGGGATTGATTATATTTATTTGCTGGCGGAGGGGCTCAGGACGGCTTTTTCCGTGAGAGACACACACACACACACACACACACACACACACACACACACACCACACACACACACACACACACACACACACACACACACACACACACAAACATACAGATCCAACATCACACACACACACACACACACACACACACACACACACACACACACACCCACACAGAATAGTGAGGAATGTATCCCTTGTCCATCAATGGTCCGGGTCATCAGATAGCTGTCTGTCCGTTTTTTGTTTTTTTGTTGTTTTTTCCCCCCGAGTTCCGCGGGCTTCATGGCGGAGGGGAAAATAATACAGACGGGATAGAGAGAGAGAGAGAGAGAGAGAGAGAGAGAGTCCTCCAGCTTCCGACTCCATCAGGGCTCTCCTCTCCTCTCCTCTGCTCTCCAGAATATTCTAATTACCAGCCCTCCTCATTACAGATGCCCTGCCAATGTGTGTGTGTGAGTGGGTGTGTGTGTGTGTGTGTGTGTGCGCACGTGTGTGTGTTACTGTGTGTGCGCGTGTGTGTGAAGAGAGAGAGAGAGAGAGAGGGAGAGAGAGAGAGAGAGAGAGAGAACACAAAGACAAAAGAATAGAAGGCGAGAACTTCAGGCGGCGAGGACCGATTCCCGTAATTTCTTAATCACTTTTTTTTTTCCGGCGCCCGCTTGCTCTCGCCCCTTGTTAGGGCCATAAATTGAATGTTGCTTTGGTTTCTTCTCTCTAAATAGGCTATCGCGAGGCGGCGGCGGTGCTTAGCCAAATCTATTATTGTCATTTGCATAGGGGCCTTTTTCTCTCTCTCTCTCTCTTTTTTTTTTTTTTTTTTTTTTTTTTAAGAGCGGCGGGATCCCACAAAGGGGAGAAGAACAAAGGGCTCATGAGGGAGAAAATAGGACAGAAATGATCCGGAGCTGCCTTGGAAAAAAAACAAAAAAAAAAAAAAAAAACGTGACGTCAGGCCCCCTAATGAAATCTTTTGACTGCGACCATGGCAAATGGCGGAATCCATATCTGACACGTAATGGTTTGCATAGAAATTAAAGAGAGAGAGAGGGAGTGAGAGAGAGAGAGAGAGAGAGAGAGAGAGAGAGAGGGACCCCCCCCCCCCCCCCCCACCTCCTCCATCCTCCTCCACTCCTTTGCTTGATGTCCCCTGATTAATTTACAACACTTTTGTTACATCGGCATCGGCCAAAATAAATTAACCGCCGTGGAGATATCAGAAACGAGAGGGGGGCGAGGAGGAAATGCAATTTATTAGAGAGAGAGAGAGAGAGAGAGAGAGAGAGAGACGGACAGAGAGAGAGAGAGGGTGGTGGTGGTAAAGAAGTGAGATGAGATTAAATAAAACACCTAATTGACAGAAAAAGTCACCGAGCGCCGGCATCGCGTGGTGACATTGTTGGGGGGGGCCGGGGTGTGGATGTGTGTGTGTGTGTGTGTGTGTGTGTGTGTGTGTGCGCGCCTCTCTGTTTGTGTGAGACGATGCAGGGGTAGAGAGAGAGAGAGAGAGAGAGAGAGGGAGGGAGGGAGGAAGGAATGAAGTGCGTTTGAGGGGGAAGGAGAGAAAGAGCCGCACTTGATTTCCTTGTGAAAATTAATCGGCTATCAAACAATCTTGGCCTGCCGAGGATCATTATACTGCAGGGCCAGCGACGGAGAGAGAGAGAGAGAGAGAGAGAGAGAGAGAGAGAGAGAGAGAGGGAGAGAGGGGTGGTGAGAGCGAGACAGAGAGAAAGAAAGAGAGAGGGGGGAGAGAGAGAGAGAGAGAGAGAGAGAG
>NC_137208.1:9941793-9952428 GCF_960531495.2 Zeus faber
CGGCGCCAGGGGGAGGGGAGGGCGACGCGCCTTGAGTGGAAGGAATCTCTGGAAATCTCTGATGTTCATTGTTTACCATCGTGCAAACTTTTTTTTTTTTTTTGTCCTGCTTTGTTTTTCGGGGACGCGGGAGGCGCCTCGTCGGTGCTTTGCGGCGCTCACCGGCTTCTCGACGCATGCGCCCTTCGAGGGAGGCGTCCGTGTGCGACGGGGGCCCGGATGCGCTCTCTGAGGGACCGGGCTCTCTCGCGGTTACAGCAAAGCCTCGCGTCTTATCTCGTTCCATGGCAGGCGGAGGGAAAGGTGGAGAAAGAGTGACGCAAAAAAAAGGGGGGGCCACGAGGAAAAGGGGAGGATGGATGACGGAGAGATTGCAAAAAAAAAAAAGTAGGAGGGAGGTCTGAGTCTGTCGTCCCTCTCCCCCACTCTCTCTCTCTCTCTCTCTCTCTCTCGCTCTCTCTCTGGTTCCCTCCCTCCTTTCCGTTTCGCGGACCCTGCAACATCTGTCAGCACTCAGGCCCCGGTGGCCGGGCGGAGCCGGGGGCCCGGCGTGCGGCCGCGGCGGCCCGGAGACTCGCTGCGGCCGCTCGCCTTGTTTATTTGGCCTGAACCCGCGTTCGCGCCGGGGTCACGGGACCCGAGCGTCGTGAAAGGAGCCATTGTCCCTCCGCCGAAAAATCTGTTACAAATATTTAGCGTGGGGTGTGGGTGGGTGTGTGTGTGTGTGTGTGTGTGTGTGTGTGTGTGTGTGTGTGTGTGTGTGTGTGTGTGTGTGTGTGTGTGTGTGTGTGTGTGTGTGTTTGTGTGTGAAGAGGGCGGGTGGGCCGGGTGACTGCAAAGCCGTGGCCCGGAGCCAACCAGACTCAAGCTGTTAAATTCACTACAGCACACCCCCCCCCCTCCGCCCCACCCAGACCCCCCCACCCCCTCCTTCCCTTTTTTTTTTTTTTTTTTTTTTTTTTTAGCCAGGGCTAAAATTATACACTCCGTATTTTTATTAATGAGATCACGCTGTCACAGATTATTAGTTGTTTAACGGCTTTAACGTCAGAATCCTACAATTTTCAGTCCAAATTTATCCCATAACTTAATATTTTAACACAGCGTACGGCAGTGTGTGTGTGTGTGTGTGTGTGTGCGCGCACGTGTGTGTGTGTGTGTGTATGTGTCTGTGCGCGCGCGTGTGTGTGTGTGCGTGTGTGTGTGTGTGTGTGTGCGTGTGTGCTGGTGCATGCATGTGTGCGTGCATGTGTTTGTGTGTGTGTGGGTGCATGGGCGTGTGTGTGAATGTGTGTCTGGGAATGTGTGTGTGTGTGTGTGTGCGTGTGTGTGTGTGTGTTGGATACGTGCAGACGACGCATCATCGTATGTGGATTTAATGACCTTTTGCATTTAGCGATATTAAAACAACACCAGATTTTTTGGGGTTTACAGAACATCGCTCAAATTCCCTCCAACCTCACCCGCCCACACACACACACACACACACACACACACACACACCACGCACACAGCCCCCCATCCCCCAAGCGGTTGTAACCACCGCGCCAATGTTTTCCAATCTGAAAAGTCTGGCGCACTTTTTTTCGTACCCCCGCCCCCGTATGGGTTTTCTTGAAAACGCCACACAGGGGAAGGGACGCCCCCCCCCCCCACCAGGCCCCCCATTCGGACGCCCTCGCCGCGCCATCGACGCGCAACAATGCTAACGGCGGGGGCTAATCTGCGGCTAACTGACAAGGTTTAAATTGAGGAGACATCTTCCGCTGATTAGCTCCCACACCCACAATTATCCAACTGGGGTGTCAGGCAAGGTTTAACATCTCCACTGATTCGGCTCTCCTGAGACGTCCGCGAGGCAATGCAATCGTTTTTAATAACTGCGCCCCCGCCACCCCCACCTACCGCCCCCACGCCCACCCGCCGCCGCCGCCGCCGCCCACCCCTCGCTCCCTCCCCCCCCCCCCCCGCCGCCCTTCCCTTTTTCGACCCTTCCTTCCCGGTTGCCCCGGTGCTGTGCTGACGGTGCTGTGCCGCCCGAGCTTCCTCCGATCTGATACAGCTCCACCCTTTTTTTTTTTTTTTTCTTTTTTTTTTTGTTGCGCTCTCGCCCGCCCTCTCTATCTCTGTCGCTCTCTCTCCCTCTCTTCTTCCTGTCTCCTCCTCTTTACCTTTACCCTCCATCCCTCCCTCCCTCCCTCCCTCCTCCACTCCCTCCCGCCCCCGCTCTCTCACCTCCCTCCCCGTCCCTCCCTCTCCCGCTGTCTCCCGCGCCCGTCCTCTCTCTCTCTCTCTCTCTCTCTCTCGTTCTCTCCCTCCCCCTCCCTCCCTCCCTCCTTCATTCTTTTCTCTCCCCCTCTCCCTTTCTTCCTCCCTCCCTTCCTCTCCCCCCTCCCTCCCTCCCTCTCTCTCTCTACCTCTTTCTCTCTGTCTCATCTACCTCTGTCTCCCCTCCTCCCTCTCTCCCTCCCTTTCTCTATCTCCACCTCCCTCTCTCTCCCTCCTCCCCTCTCTCTCTCTCTCTTGTCCGCCCTCGCTCCCTCTTTCTCCCCTCCTCCCTCTCTCCCTCCCTTTCTCTATCTCACCCTCACTCTCTCACCCTGCTCCCTTTCTCACCCACCCTCTCTCTCCCTCTCTCTCTCCCTCCCTCTCCCCCCTGTCTATCTCCCCCTTGCCCTCCCTCTCTCTATCTCCCCCTTTTCCTCCCTGTCCCCCTCTCCCTCCCCGCTCTCTGTCTACTTCCCTGTCTCACACCGTGTTCCCTAACTCGTCGCACCGTTCCCAGTCATTCAAGCTCCCTTCAAAATTAACCTTTCGTACAGAAATATAATTTCTCACAAAATGAACCCCACTGAGCAGGGGTTTTTTTTATTATTTTTTTATCCCAAATAATTTATTCAAATTGCCCGACTCAGAACAACCAGAGCAATCTGCACATTGAGTGGACCGCGGAATTCGGTTCTCACTCTCTCTCTCTCTCTCTCTCTCTCCCTCTCTCTCTCTCTATATATATAGGTTGTTTTTTTTCATCTGAGAGGAAAAGCAGGGGGGTGGTGGTGTGTGGTGGTGGTGGTGGGGGTGGTGGTGTGTGGTGGTGGTGGTGTTATGTACCTTTTCCGTCTCCTGGCAAATAAGCGGGGCAGCCCTGCTTCCATCTCCTGTACCCGGCGCCCGGGCGTCGGTAGCCCCCTTGAGTGTACACCTTATTAAAATTCATCTGATCTGAATATTTTTGCAAATGCGGTCTGATTGCTCGCCTTGACATGAAACATCCCTGTGTGTTATTTTTAATCACATGCCCCCCCCAGCCCCGACGGGCAACGTATAGGGCGGCTATGACATTGAACTTCACTGCTTGACCCTATTTTGAGTTTCACATTGTTTTCAGCCGGGGACCGGGGGGACACTGGTGTAAAGCTGGTGTGTGTGTGTGTGTGTGTGTGTGTGTGTGTAGGTTACCTGAAATTGATGGACACCGCCTGGTAATTCTCCTCTCTTTTCTATTCGGGCATTCACACGGCATCAACTTACTTTAAAGATCCTCTCAATCACACAACACACACACACACACACACACACACAAACACGCAACCCTCCCTCTCTCGCTCTCTCTCTCCCTCTCGCTCTCTCTCTCGCTCTCTCTCTCTCTCTCTCTCTCTCTCTAATGAACTGTTTTCTTCCGGTGATGGAAACGGGGACACAAAGCAACGCGATTAATAATTTACTGTTTAGTTTTACTAATTGATCTGTTTTGGGAGCCGGATAAAAGTGAGGATGCATCCTTCGGCGCGCAACGCCTTTCATATGGCATTTATCCACAAGTCACAAACCGGCTCCCTCAAGATGAATAATGAACCAAACAAGATCAAATAATTATCACCAGGGAGTTGGGGAGGGAGAGGGGGCGAGAGAGAGAGAGAGAGGCCGAGAGAGAGAGAGGGAGAGAGACGCGAGAGAAAGAGAGAGAGAGAGAGAGAGAGAGAGATGCGTTTACCTCAGGTTCTGTTCTGCACATCACACAACACGGCGGCGGAGGAAGGTTGTTATCGTCAACAAAACGCCCGGGTAAGGACTCGCAAGGACAGGAGTTTGCCATTGTTTGAGTTTTTTTTTTATTTTTTTATTTTTTTTGCTCCTCCACTCGGAAAACTTTCCCGCTCGTCTGTTGTAATTACGATGGGAGTCGCCCAAATAAAATAGAAGGACGCGTTGGATTCAATGCATCTTTAACCTTCACAATGTTTCACGATAAGGAAATAATACGCAAACAATCTTGATATTGCAATCACTGTTGCAATCTTGCAATTCTTTACTTTGGATCTATCTATCTATCTGTCTGTCTATCTGTCTGTCTGTCTTTCTATCTATCTGTCTGTCTGTCTGTCTGTCTGTCTGTCTTTCTATCTATCTATCTGTCTATCTGTCTGTCTGTCTGTCTGTCTGTCTATCTATTTATCTATCTATCTATTTATCTATCTATCTATTTATCTATCTATCTATTTATCTATCTATCTATTTATCTATCTATCTATCTATCTATCTATCTATCTATCTATCTATTTATCTATCTATCTATCTATCTATTTATCTATCTATCTATCTATCTATCTATCTATCTATCTATCTATCTATCTATCTATCTATCTATCTATCTATCTATCTGTCTGTCTGTCTGTCTGTCTGTCTGTCTGTCTGTCTGTCTGTCTGTCTGTCTGTCTTTCTATCTATCTGTCTGTCTGTCTGTCTGTCTGTCTGTCTGTCTATCTATTTATCTATCTATCTATTTATCTATCTATCTATCTATCTATCTATCTATCTATCTATCTATCTATCTATCTATCTATCTATCTATCTATCTATCTATCTATCTGTCTGTCTGTCTGTCTGTCTATCTATTTATCTATCTATCTATTTATCTATCTATCTATCTATCTATTTATCTATCTATCTATCTATCTATCTATCTATCTATCTATCTATCTATCTATCTATCTATCTATCTATCTATCTATCTATCTATCTATCTATCTATCTGTCTATCTGTCTATCTGTCTGTCTGTCTGTCTGTCTGTCTGTCTGTCTGTCTATCTATCTATCTATCTACCCACCCATCCATCCAATGTTAAAGTCTTGTTTTGCACAATGTGTTGTGTGTGCAAGCACCTTTCACTGAATAAGATGTGACTCATTTTCACATTTTGTGTTTTTGGGATCAAATGCTGAGGGCCCATCGAACCATAACGCGGTTTCTGCACCAGCTTATTAGTGATGGTTACGGCAGTTACCATATAAACAATGTGTGTGTGCGTGTATGTGTGTGTCTGTTTGTGTGTGTGTGTGTGTGTGTGTGTGTGTGTGTGTGTGCGTGCGTGTGTGCGTGTGCGCATGCGCGCGCGTGTGTGTGTGTGTGTGAGCGTGTGTGTACATTCCAAGTCGGTGGCGTCAGAAAGCGTCATGAGGAAAACGTCTAAATGGTCCATATCATTACCTTAATAATCTGTCGTATGGGGCCTGCGTGGATCACGTGACTGCTTAATCAGAGCTAATTGATTGGAATCAACGGGTGTAAAATGGGGGCAAATCGGGGTTGAGTTTATGGGTTGGTTAAGACACTTTCTCTCCATGTGCGAGGATCCAGAATCACGCTGGAAATAGGCCACTTATTTCTGATTTGATTTGGCTTAGCAGCTAAACAGGCAGGCAATCTATTTCCCTCTAATACTGCGCTAAATCCCAGCCCCCCCCCCCCCCCCCCCCCCCCCCCCCCCCGAAAAAAACTAACCTAATTTTGTCATAAATGTTCGAGAATCACGCGGGAGGCGCGGGCTGGTTGTCATTATTATGCGATATTAAGCGAGACAGGGTCTATCTCCAAAGGTGAGACTGTGGAATCAACCCGGTTCTCGACAAACCCCGGTGTCAATCACGCCCGGCGATTCTTATTCAACCAAAGTCGGGCGCATCTGCCGGGATGCATTATTTATGTCGGGAAAATAAGCAGCTTAACCGAAAATCGCGCTACCAGCTATTAGCGAGAGACGCGCACCTCGCTCGCCCCGCTCCGCTGTCTCTCTCCGGAAGCCATGTTTGAAGTCTAAATAACACGGGTTTGATTGGGCCCATGGTAGCGTGGGGAAGCGACCCCGCTGAAGGCTGGTGTGTTTGGTAGAGCCGGAACAAAAGGTACGCCTCTGTTTGTAGTTGTCATTAGGCTGTGTATATCTCTCTTTAGCCCCCACCCCACCCTCTCCCTCCTTTTGTCTTTTTTTCCTCCATCTCTCTGGGCCCCGGCAAACGGCGGGGGTTAGCATTCTGAAGGCGCGGCGCCGTCCTCCTGTCATGAGTGCGAGGCTCTGTTTCAGATCAGCCGTCCCTGCCACGCCTGACGGACAGCTCTGAGGATAAATGTTGCATGAATAAAAACAGCGCTGTTGACTCTACAAAGGCTTTGTTGATGAACCGGAGCTTGCCGGGATGTGGGAGGATAGTGTGTGTGCGTGCGCGGGTGTGCCTGTGTGCGTGTGCGTGTGCGTCTGTGTGCGTGTGTGTGTGTGTGTGTGTGTGTGGGTAGGGCCGGCGCTTCCTATAGGCGACTCCGCTGCGCGTCCCCGTGCCTCTCCGTCACCTTATTGAAAAGCGTTGCAGCATTTACCACCCCGCCCGCCCCACCCTCCTCTTCCCGGCGCCCCTACTTTTACTGTTTGTTATTATCTTGCCTCCACCTTTAAAATGCATTGCAGTCAATTATAGATACACGCGGATACCCGCGCAGCGCCCCCCGCCCCCGCCCCTCACTCCTCTGACGATTCCCTTTCTTTCTTCCCTCTTTCTCTTTCCCCGCTCTTGCTTTCCTCCCGATCCGACCCTCCGCACCCTCCCGGCGGGCGGGCCGACGGTATATGAGGAGCTCCCGGCCGTGGTGAAGCCCACCGGAGGGAAGGCTTTATTGCGGATGGCGTCTCCGCCGTGTTTGTCTCCGTCCTCTTCGCCTCGCTCTGCCGCCGTGCCGGCGTCTCGCTCTCCTACCTGAATAAAGCTTTTATTTCGGCTCCGGCTCCACCTTTTCACAGCCGCTCCGGAGAGCTCTGCAGCCGCGCGGTACGACGGCGTTGAGCGCGGATAATTAAACAGATTAAAGCTAAGCGGGGGACAATTAACCCAGTTTGCGTAAAACATGATTTAAAACTTGCAAACCTACGATATTGTCAATTATATTAAGACCTTTTTTACAGTGGACGCCAAGTCCCAGGAATCCGCTCAAAGCCTGCAGTGTTTCAAGTTCGCCCTTGTCTTCGGTCGAAGGTGGCGGTGTTGTTTTCTCAGAGGTACGACTTCTGCCGATTTCTGTTGATTTCTCAGGTTTTTTTTATCCGTGGTCACTTGAGGGGGTGCGGTCGTTACTCACCCGAGGGTGCGGCCCCCTTTTTTTGGGGTGCTTCATCCATGTCGACTTTTCACTGACCACGGCTATACCGTGACCAGACGTCCCGGTGTGTCTGGGACCGTTCCGGTTTGGAGCTGCGTGTGTTCCCGACAGATATCTGTGAAACGCTCCAATGTCCAGATTTTCAACACAATTACATTTCTACTTGTTTTCAGCGCTTATATATACAGTGTTATATACTGTATACAGGGAAGCAGAAAAGAGCGTGTGTGTGTGTGTGTGTGTGTGTGTGTGTGTGTGTGTGTGTGTGTGTGTGTGTGTGTGTGTAGGGCCGGCGCTTCCTATAGGCGACTCCGCTCCCTGTGCCTCCCACACATACACACATACACACACACACACAGACACACACACACACACACACACACACACACACACACACACACACACACACGACGTATTAATTAATTCAGGTTAGTGGTGAGCTTTAATTATTACAACCAGCCTCTGTCTCTCTCTCTCTCTCTCTCTCTCTCTCTCCCCCACACGCACACAGGTTACTTATCATCAGACCTAAATACAGTCCTCCAACACAGGTGGAGGCTCCATTTTCCTTTAAACACACACACGCACGCATTCACGCACATACGCACACACACACACACACACACACACACACACACACACACACACACACACACACACACAAACGCAGACACACACGCACACAAACGCACACACACAAACACACAAACACACACACACACGCACACGCGCACGCACACACGCATGCACGCAAACACACAAACACACACACACACACACACACACACACACACACACATACGCACGCACTCGCAACAAGGCCTTAACCCTGGCAGCTGCAGCACAGTCTGCCATTTACCCCTGCTTATTTAGACACACTCGACAACACTATGGAGGTACATTAGCGGCACGGGGCCTCACAGCAGATGTAATTTCATTGTGGTTACCACATGCATCCTACTTGACTCTCAATTCACTCTCCGGGACGAGGGCCAAATAATGGGATTTACTGAGGCTGAAGAGAACCTCCCCTCACTCCCTCTGCCTGTCTGCCTGTGTGTGTGTGTGTGTGTGTGTGTGTGTGTGTGTGTGTGTGTGTGTGTGTGTGTGTGTGTACTTCACTGTCTTCTCCATTTCCACTCCCACCGGTTGTACTGTAGCATCGTTGCCCCATCACACCCAGTAAATAGACTGCTCCTCCACTGCAGGGGTTAAGGGGCCTTTACCAAATGGACCGTGGAGCCGAAAAACCCGTGACTCGGGCTGTTTATGCGACAGTGAATATTTCAGGGTGGTCCACAGGTCAGATTGAAGAAGAAGAAAGAGGCTGTATTTTTATTTTTTTTGAAAAATGTCATATACAAAAATGCAGTATACATCCTAGCCAGGCAGATCAGTCAAATGCCATGCACATGTGTGAAAGGGGAAGGTGGGAGGAGAAACTGATGAGTCATTTTTTCGTGTGTGTGTGTGTGTGTGTGTGTGTGTGTGTGTGTGTGTGTGTGTGGTAGGGCTGGGGCAATATTGACTAAATCCTCAAATATCACAATTTTTTTTTTATATTGATAATTTGATGATATTTTTGAGATTGGTCCTTGGAAGAAGTACTCAGATATTTTTCTTAAGTCAAAGTACAAATACCCTGTCACAAAATGCCTGTAGTAAAAGTGAAGGCACCGCATTTTAAACAATTCCTATTTTTGTCAAATTGATAAGTAATGTCCGGTCTATGAATATCAGATAATTGTATTATTTATGTCATGCAGCCTTAAAGATTTAATCATGATTTTACATCACAATATTTTGATTTAGACGATATCGCATCTCATATAAAAATATTGATAATATTGTTATTATTATTATTCTAGTAGATCTGCAGAAAGCATAGTTTCCCCGCGTAACATATACTTAATAGGACCTGTCATCGGAACATGACATGAGGATGAGGTGTGTCTTACAGTAGCTGTGGCAGCAGGCGCTCCCCCCAGATCTGAAGACACTCCTCCTCCACCTCCTCCTCCAACTCCTCCTCCTCCTCCTCCACCTCCTCCTCTTCTTCACGCCCCGTTCATCAGTAATTAAAAAAAGAAAACGAAAAAAAAAAAAAAAAAAAACAGCAAAGGCCTCGAAAACTTTTAATTTAAATTCATGAGATAAGAAATGTGAGCCACGTGAGAGGAAAAACAAGTTCTTCATCACACAACAGCGCTTTATCACTCACATACGCGCACACACAACGCACGCACATGCACGCACTACGCACACGCACACGCACGCACACACACACACACACACACACACACACACACGCATACATTCACAAACAGTGCGAGAAACAAAAATTAATCAGTATGAACAAAGGCTGTCTGAATGCACAGTTGAGTGATATTGCTTACACACACACACACACACACACACACACACACACACACACACACACACACACACACACACAGAGGAAGTATTAATTAATTCAGGTTAGTGGTGAGCTTTAATTATTACAACCAGCCTCTCTCTCTCTCTCTCTCTCTCTCTCTCTCTCTCTCTCTCTCTCTCTCTCCCTCTCCCCTCAAATAATAGCCAGCACATCTCTGGCTGTACAGTAGCTGTCAAAAACAAGCCGCAACAATTTCATCTGCAGGAAAAGGAACAAACACCATCTCCCCACCCTCCGTCTCTCTCCCTTTCTCTCCCCCTCTCTCTCCCTCTCCCTCGCTCTCTCTCTCTCTCCCCCTCTCCCCCCTCTCTCTCTCTCTCCCTCTCTCGCTCCACCTTTCACTCCCCCTCTCGTGCGTCCTTTAATCAGGCCCTGGTGTATTTGCTGTTTGTTTATTATGTGATAGCGGGAACAAAGGCTGTAAATGTTGTGTTGTTGCCGGGGCTCGGCTGAACACTTCCTGCAAGAAACACGGGGCAGGGGGAAATTGATAGGGAGTTTCATAATTAAGTAAATTAATGAGTTTATTCTGTGAGCAACCAAACACTTAGTACGATGCCAACTCCTATCTCCGTGGAGACGTGAAAAGTCTTACTTTGTTGCCAGGGTTACTTGTTTGCGTGCGTGCACGTTTGCGTGTCTGTGTGCGTGTGTGTGTGTGTGTGTGTGTGTGTGTGTGTGTGTGTGTGTGTGTGTGTGTGTGTGTGTTTTTTTTTATATATGCGCGTGAATACGTATTTCCATATTTTGATCACATTGCTTTGGAGAAAGG
>NC_137208.1:9952628-9972628 GCF_960531495.2 Zeus faber
CTTTGGAGAAAGGTTGTTTTTTTTTTTTTCCTTTTTAACATGTGAAGAGCAGTGTTTCTCTGTTTGCGCCGATGAGTTTAAACGGCAAATTGGGTTGTTTTTTCGTTGTTATAGTGTCAAAAAAAAACAAAAAAACCCGGGATCAACACTTTTTTTAGGTGCCAATATGTTAATAGCACGTTTTTTTTTTGGTTTTTCTCTTTCCGCCCCCTCCCCACCCCTCACCGCCATTTGCACTGTCACTCGTTAGCTCCCCCCCGGATTCATTGTTCCCCATCAATTGCTCCCAGATAAATGCTAAGTCCCGCTGTGTCACGACAAGCCCTGTGGCAGGAGGCCATTAATGAGCGTCCATTTTGACTTTCGGCTTGTGACTGCCAGATTGCGGCGAGCTTCATTAATTTCCGCGGGTCCGTGAGGAAAGGCGGGGCGGGGGGGGGGGGGGGGGGGGGGGGCTGGGCGGTGGTGGGGGGGGTGGTGATGACGGGGACCTGGAGTCCTACATTTTCCTCCGACCAAACTCTTGAGTTCCCCCCCTCCTCCCATAAACAATGTGTGTATCTGCGTACACTGCGTGCCGGACGCCGGCGCACCGGGGCGCCGCCCGACCGCCGGCACGCGGCCCCCATGCGGGGGGCGGCCGTGGGACTACGCAAACGTGCGTCGGGGGCGGTGGTGTTGTGACCCCTCCCTCCCCCCATCTTCTGGGCGTGTAATTACCTCGGTATAGGGAGCATGGGCGGGGGCACGGTGATGGATGGTGACCCCCAGCCAGTAACGATGGCCCCCGCCGCGACGCGCAGGGCCACCCCGGGGCCAGAGGAGGAAATGAGAGGCACTTTAGAGGACACGGACGCCATTAGGTCACCGCGGGTGTCCTCCCGCTGTTTGTCTCTCATTCTCTCGCCCTCTCTCTCTCCCTCCCTCGCATCGCTCTCTTTTGTTCCCACTCTCTTCCTTGGCTTCCCTCTCTCCCACTCATTCACCTCCTCGCACACTCCTTTTCACATCCCTCGCCATCTCTTCCACTTTCTGCCTCTTTGATATGGCGCTTTCTCTCCCTCTCTCTCTCTCTCTCTCTCTCTCTCTCTCTCTCTTCGCGCAGACGTGTCCACTCCTGTCTTTCGCCTGCGTGTTCGGTTTCTTACTCCATCTCTCTCTCTCTCTCTCTCTCTCTCTCTCTCTATCTCGCAGGGGTGTGACAAGAAAACAGGTGTCAATCCATATGTGTGACTGTAACCGCACACGCATGTGCACGCACACGCACACACACACACACACACACACACGCACACGCACACACACACACACACACACACACACACACACACACACACACACACACACACACACAGAACATTCAGATCCATGTGCAGTGGCCTCTCATTAAGAGTGTGACGGCAAAGAAAGATGTCGGTTCCAAGGCTGTATTTCCTCCTCATCATCTGTCTTTGTTTCCTCCTCTGCCCTCACCCCCCTCTCCATCCCTCCCTCACCCCACCACTCCCTCCCTCCCCTCACCCACCGGCTAATATATATCTCCCTTCACTCGCAACAACCCCCCCCCCCCTTTTTTTTTTTTTTTTAGCTCTTGCCTTCTCCCTTTCCCGCCCACTGGCAGACAATAAATATCATGTCATGAGGATGGCAATGCTCCTTCATGGAACACTGCGTGTTTATTAGAGGCAGGAGAAGTTTAAGAGAAATGCTAACAGTGTTCATTAATGGGCCGCATCCGCGTTTGATGAGCCGTGGCACATCCCAGCAACCGGCCGGAGGCGAGGGGAGGGGAGGCGGGGGGGGGGGGGGGGGGGGGGGCGGGGTTGGGGTTGGGTTGGATTGGGTGTGAGGACGGGGGGGGGCATATAACGGCCACCGGTAAACGGCCGGTAATTGTGTCCAAATTGTACGCCGAGGAGGCCTCTAAAGGACTGACAGTGACGGAGCAATTATGGCAAGCCAAGCGGGGTGTGTCAAATTAGCCCTCCCCTCCCCTTCTTACCCCCCCACACTCGCCTCCCCCCTCCGCCTCCCGTGGCCACCCGCCGAAAGGGAGTCGTTTTTCTTTGCCCTACAAAGCAGCGCGCATTGATAGGCCCTTGATTGTGAGTGATAGGCGAGGCGGGGCGCGGAGACGGATGAACTTGTTCGTCAACAGCTTCTCTTTTTTTTTTTTTTTTTTTTTTGTACCTGACCGCCGGGTGTCACAGGGGGGTGGGGGGTGGGGGGGGGGACGCAGTGGCGGAGAAGTTTGGGGACGCCGTCGCCGAAAGCGGGCGGTGGGGCGAGGTCAGGCGGCAGGTGTCGGCGGCGGCGGGAATTTTCGGAGGGGAGGGTTTGGGGGTGGGGTGGGGCGGGGGGCGTCTCAGGAAGTTGGCGACCCGACCGAGTGAGTCCTTTCTGGGGAAGGTCATCAGTCAGCGCTGGCTGTCAGGGACGGATCACACAGCACAGCATGCCCGACTTTGGTAATTACATCTGACTGCAGAGTGCAGATGTCTTCTTTTGTGGGCCCACAATGACTGCATAATTTATAATTGACTGCAATCATTGGAGTCACAAGGAGGTTCGTCAGAGTTTTCTTGTTTTGTTTTTTTTTTTTTTGGTGCTGGTGATGGAAGGAACTTTAGAGGACTGAGCAACTACTTGAACAACCATTTAATCTTAATGAATAAAGAACATAACAATGATGTATATATAGTATCCCTAAAGCACAAGCTGTATATACATAGTACATTTTTGTTTTTGTTTTAACCAATTAACCTTTGAACAATGACCACTTTTGTTGTAAAATCAAAAGTAATTATATATAAATAACACCCTCTCGCTATGGTAATTATATATAGATATTGCCATGACTTTAGTATTCCTCTTTATGCAAACATAGGGAGGATGGGGTAGTTGGCTGTGGTGTGCCGGGGACATTGTATTGGCTGTCTGAGCAAACTTTGGATAGAGCAAATGGGTTTTATGAAGATCTCAGTGGCGGAGAGATCAATAGCGCTGATGATTCAAGGTTTCAATCCATACATGCAAACACAATCTAATGGATTTTTTCCTATTGATTCGACACGCACCTCTCCGCCGCGCTCATCACTTGTTAAGGCGGACCAGGCGTCGCGCCGGCCTCGCGATGGGATTTCGCGCGGTGATTAGTTGTTGCCGGGCATCCACTATGCACTACTTTGTTTTGATTGATGTCATAATACATATTGAATAAACCTCAGACGATTGTGCGTTGGATTGGATTTAAATAAAAAGGGGAAAGTGGCGTAATGTACGTACTGCGGTGTGATAATCAACATGTGAATTAAGCCCCATATTTCACGTTTCCAAAATCACCTTTTAATAGAAGTAATTTGGTTACCATCATTCATTGTCACGCCGCATGAATATGTATACGGTTCTTAAATTCCTCCTTTTATTGTAACACTAGGTACAGGTGCAGCGAGGAGAGGGCTGTCTCACATGGATGTCTATGCGCGTGCACGTGAGCCCGTGCACGCGCGCGCGCCTTTGCACGCACGCTGTCAGTGCCTGTAAGTTTGAGTCTAAGTATATCAATCTCGTTACCACCATTAATGTCACTTTCAGCTCATCACTCTCAAATTATATTTAATAATGGATGGCTTTTGGGCATAAATGTTAATGCAAGATTGCATAGAATTTAATGTTTCTGAAAATGATGTCCCGTAGTTAACCTCTCAATATTTAGAGAGCTACTCTGCTCCCACGGAGATGTCCCAAAAAAACAAGATATAATAATAAGAAATGGCTATACATATATATAACGATTCAATGAGGAATACCGGACGGCCGCGGAGATTGCCGGTCGGCTTCACGAGGCTCGTGGAGGGAAAATACGTTTTTCGACGTTTCTTCCGGTAGGCTTCGCATGTCAACGCCGATAACGCCGCGACGCACGACAGAAGCACTTACGCCGATGCCAATGTGCGTTTCCCCGAGTCCGCGCTGCGGGCCGCCAGGTCGCCGTTGTTTGGTTTTCCCCCCCGGGGGCTGTCTTGTACCGTCCAGCGCGAGGTGGATTCAAAGTCACCGGGGCTTCGTTGGCCTGGGCATTGATTAGGTACTAACCCACCAACACCCAATAATCCATCCTAAACGTTCCCACATCCCGTTCAGCGGCGCCAGCGGTCTGCGTTTCATTCCGGGCTGCCTCAGGACGTAGCCGCAGATCTCTCCCATACGCCCTAAAAACACTCAGGGGGGAAAAAGTAAAAAAAAAAAAAACATCCCTGCAACGCCATTACATATTAACAGCATCTCCGGTTATGTTCATAAAACAGCATGGGCACACCAAAAGCCGAGTAGCCTGGAAGATTAATTATTGACACTGTCCTTTGCACAACCCAAGCTTAAAAGTATATTTCTTAATTCAGTTTTTTTTTTTGTTTTTTTTCCACGTTTTACCCCCCCCCCTGTATACAAATGCGGGCATGTTGATGTTTTTCAACGCACTCGACGGAGGATGTTATCTCCCCCCCCGGCTCGCATGCTGGAACGCTCTGACTCGGCAGGCCCGGCCGCCGGTAAGGAGGGGAAACCGCAGACGGCTGTGGATGGAAGTCATTTCCGCCGAGATCCACTTACGCCGCTTAACGTCCGGGGCCGGCTCCCACGCCTCTGATAAGGAGCCTTTAAAAAGGTGTTCAGAGGAATCTGGAGAAGAGATTAGGAAGCGATTTGCTGCTTCCTCGTTGGTTTGAGGAAAGGGGGCGTGTGGGCGGGCGGGCGGGCGGGCGGGTGGAGCTGTGGCTATTTGCATTTGCAGACGTACACACACGCAGGGCAAATGAGATGCCTGTTACTGTATGTATCGATTGGCGACACTTTGGGGGATGACGATCGGAGCTTTCGCAATGAGCTTAAGATGCAGTGAGATTTCATCAGAATGCAGAGGACGCTTTGCATTTTAGAAAATTGCATTATTTTACCTTAGTGCAGACGGCATTTAACTACATCGGGATATGCGCGGTTTTCAATTTAAAGTGATAGTGTATTTCCCAGACCGACGACACATTGTGTATTTTAGCTGCAGCGGTAACCGCCCATGCACCTTGAAGGCACACCGTTACACAGGCTACTCTCAGGTTGTCACCTTCCCCTCGGCCCTCCCCCCTCCCCTCCCCATCGTCGCCCCAAGTGGCTTCATTTTGTGTTTTTAGCGCTGTTTCTCTGGGCCTGTTGTTTATTCATAAGCCATTGTTTTCAAGCATGAACTGCTCTATTTTGAGGGGTTCCATATTTGTCAGCTGAGTGTCTGTGGATGGCACCGGCACGCCTCCCCCGCACCTCCAGAGACTCACAATTTGACAGGGACATTTTTTTTCCACCCCCCCAACCTCACCCCCCCACCCCCACCCCCACAACCCACCTACACCCCCACCCCCTACCCCCATCCTCTTCAAGCTCCTGGTGTAATGAAAACTAAACAGGCATGCCATTCCTGTCTCTCTCTCTCTCTCACTCTCTCTCTCGCTCTCTCTCATCCAACTCCCTTCTCCGAGTTGACACCCCGGCCAATGGGATTTGTTCCTGTGCCCGATGGTTGTCAGGAGAGACAGCCAATAAGCAATCAAAGCGGTGGCCGGTGGCTGAGACAAAGGAGAGCTGCGCCTGGCTTCCGAGGTGCGGCGGTGGGCCGCACGGAGGAGGCTTGCATGTATAATTAAGTGAGATAGGAAGGCAGGGCTACTTAATCTTCCCCCTAATGGTGATTCCGGCTCCATCACCGGGGCCCCTGTGGGGGGGCCGTAGCCCCAAAGACCCACTCCCGGGGTCACCGCTGTCGCCCGGTTGTCACCGGCAAATCTTTTTTCCCTGGGCCGGAAGAGCCGTTCTCCTGGTCCGCTGGCGTTGATCCATTCATCATGGCTTTGTTCCTATAAGAACTCCGAGGGCACGCCGAGGGTCCGCCGAGCGAGCTATTTATCATCCGGGGGAGAAAAATAGAGAGAGACGTGAGGAAATGCATATTTCACGTTGAGTTTTTCTTCAAACCATACAATGGCCTGACATATCTCTGCTTTTGACTCCGTTCGCTGCCAGGGGTTGCTGCCAAATATCGCCTGCTACTCATACGATCAATAACCATGTTCAATTACCGTTGCGTCCTTCGCCTCATATGTATGTTATTGTCGATTACATTTTTAAATATGATCTGCAGATGGTTATTTACAAGTGTGGTGCTGGCGTGGCATTGTACTACTCAGCAAATACGAGATCTGCTGTAGCTTAGTTTGTTTTCATGGATGTATTTCTGATTCCCGGTGAGATTGTCATAATTTAATTGCATCTAGCTTTGGAATTAAGGTATTTTCTCGCACCCTTTATTCAATACCACAAATATGATGCTGGTGGTATAGACCCTTTAAATGAATTAGAATGATATAAATGAAAACCTGGCCTAAGAATTAAAACACTAGGCCTTTATTTGCCTTACATATTTCGTTTATATGATGCCACCAGAGCGGCCATAATTATTACATAATGGCCTTATTGCAATTGTTTTAAATGGCCACAACCATTTTGTAAAATAGTGAGACTCCACAACAGACTTTTCAATCCATTTAAGACTATTTTTTTTTAATCAAATGCGAATTATGTTTTACACCAATCAACCACAACATTAAATCCATCACTAATAACCACTAACATCTTGTATCTCCCCCTTGTGCTGCCAAAACAGCTCTGAGCCGTGGAGGCATGGACTGCACAAGACCTCTGACGGTGTCCTGTGGTATCTGGCACCAAGACGTTAGCAGCAGATCCTTTAAGTCCTGGAAGTTGTGAGGTGGGGCCCCCATGGATCGGGCTTGTTGTTTTTAACGTTGTGGCTGATCAGTGTACTGTGTATGTTCCAATATTCAATATGTCCATACGTTCAATGTCAACAGAAACATTAAAACAAATTGAAAAGGACAACGTAATTGTTAATCGCAATGATCAACCAAAATGTGGCGATCGTGATAGGAATCACCCACCACCGAGGCGGAGTTATGACGAATTTGGACCCCCAGTCTCCCGTTTCCCATTGACACAGCGTAAGGCAGAATAATGGAGCGCCGCTATGGAGGACCCGCATCATGCCTAATTCATCGAGGCGGCATAGGTGGCGTTTTCCTTATTCAGCTGGCCCCGCGTCCCTCTGATTTAATGCGCCGGTAACTGACTACAGCGGCGTCCCCGAGGTCCGAGGTTGCACTTTCAGGCAGGAGCGTCCCATCGCGTCGTCGGAATGGAGATAAGGACCTCGGGAGGGCCACGGGGCCCGGGCAGCTCGGCCCAAACGGAGCGTCTCGGCACTGATCGCTCTAAAACAGACTATTATGTGGTCCCACCACTGACACTAATGGGATGTTACAACGATTTAAAATGATATAATGGCTCCCAGGTTGGGCCCCTAATGGCCCTCTTTATACGCCAATGCGTATTATGAATGACAATGACAGTGTTGTGAAGTGCCTCTGTTTCGCTCGCTTTCCTCCCAACCCCCACCCCCCCACCCCCCTTTTTTTTTTTCCCACCGTTTTAGAGATTTGGCTTCTCAAGCACTGTGATAGGTGTTGTGTCGTGCTCTATTATCCTTGGAATGTGACTGGTCAATCTTCCATTTACAAACGAAATCCATAATCGTATTGATTATAATGTATCATAGTCGCTACGATTTATAGATTTTGTTTCTTTCAAGCAGATAAATTGTTCATGTTGATTCATTTTGAAGTTCACACTAGGTCATTCTAGGAGTCTGTATTATTGTATTGTATTACAATGTGAAGCATTATATTTTGAGGTAAGATTCACATAGGAACCCTTTATTAGTCCATGTTGGGAGGGGAGGGGGAGAGGTGTTGCAACCGTGCAAGTAAAAAAAAAAAATTATAAAAAGAGAAAATATTAATATAAAATATCTGTCCATGTATTATTGACTATGACTAAGTTGCCATGTCTACGTTCATTTTTTAGTGAGATTCTGTAAGTGAGCACTGGACTGACACTCCATTGCCGGTACTATATTGTTTTTTGGTTAAAAAAATATATATACGTATATCTAATAGATAAAAATATCATGAAGTGACCTTTAATCAAACAAAAAATAAAAGAGTAATAAGAGCGTCCAAATACTGCTGTGGTTTCTATTGAAGGACGCTTCTGGTCCACACTGCAGTACAGTGAACAATGGCATTATTATGGGATGGGCACATGATTGATCATTTTAATATTTAACTCCCGCCTCTCGGCCAGAACTTTCCACTCCTCTCCACTCCCCTCCTGGCATCCCATCCCCTCTCCTGTCCTCCATGCATCTCCCTGTTTTCTCTCCCTCTTTCTATTTCCCGCATTTCTCCTCCTTGTCTTCCTCCAGTGTGCGCTGCTCATTTCACAGCGGATGTTTCGCAATGCAGATTAAAGCTATTGATCACTTGGAGCCGAGCTGATCAAGCAGTACAGCGAGTTGCTGATTTGCTTTTTGTGTTTTGCTCAGCAGAAACCGCCCCGGAGACTAATTCCAGCGCCCTGTTGGCTTTTTCAGCCTCCGACCAAACAGAACCCCGCCCCTTCATCCATCACCCAAAGTTGGAAAATTTCAAGTCAGCTTGTGTGTCCGTCCTCCTGCCTGTCTGTTTGGTTTGCTCTTTTTTCGTTCTTGTGTGGGACGTTGGTGCAGATGGAGTGGGTATTTTGCGTGGCTTTGCAGTCCTTAAACCCATGATCAGGGTGTCTGCCAGTCCTTAAAAAGTCTTAAAACTTATTCAATTTGCTTTTACAAAAGTCGGACCTGAAAAGTCATTAAATAGTCTTACATTTTACTTTTTTTTAATTTTAACATAAAAATGTAATGTTTTTAGTTATACACACACACATATATTACATATATTTATATGTACTTTTTCTATTTATTTTTACTCCTATTTACTAAAATACTTGTTTTTAGCTTTTTGTCAAAATGAGTCAAGTTCTTCTGCATTTGTATTCTGAATCTTCTGCATCCTCATTTTATAAAACCCTGAACCCTGAACCTAATACTAGAATTATCTACTAGTTTAGTTGATCTCAAACTTTTTTTACTAGTTTACCCCCCTCTAAGATCATTTCGGCTGAGTACCCCCTTCACTGGCATTGGGAGAAATACAAGAAAACGAACATAAATAATTTACTGTATGTGCGTCGTATGTGTTTTTTGTTTTTAAACATTATATACTAACTAATTGTTTTTGTTTATGAATCTGAGTACCCCCTGGGTACTGCAGGGGTACGAGTACAGTACAGAGTACAGTACAGTACGAGTACAGTACAGTACCCCCATTTGAGAAACACTGTACTAGTTCATAACCTTCCCTGTTTCCACCGAAAATACTCACTTCTGTCCTGTACCACACATGAATTTAATCCATTTGAAGACAATTTAAGGACTGGCAGACAGCCTGATCATAGGTTTAAGGACTGCAAGCCCCCCCCCCCCAAAAAAAACAACAAAAAAACACACCAAGGTCCCACAAGAGCAAAAAAAGAAGAATAGAATAAATAGAATATTTAAGATATTTTGGCCGACAGGAGAGTTGGTGTGTGCTGCGGCACGGACCGAACCCACGGTCCGCCCGCGCGTTTGAACGTGTGTGTGTGTGTGTGTGTGTGTGTGTGTGTGTGTGTGTGTGTGTGGGTGTGTCACGTTGATTCGATTGCGTGTGCCTGTGAGAGAGGGGGAGGGAGCCGGAGAAAGAGAGAGACGGACGGATAGACGGACAGACAGACGGACGGACGGACGGACGGGCGGATAGACGGACAGACAGACGGACGGACGGACGGACGGACGGGCGGACGGACGGACGGACGGGCGGATGGACGGGCGGGCGGACACGGAGGAGGGGCCCGGGGGATTGACAGCCCTGGCAGTCATTACACGCTGGATTGCATACTAGATTAGTCCAAAGTGGATCGGGGTCAAGCGGCTGGCTGCTCCCTTTTGGCACCCGATGACTTTAATACCCGCTACTGTATTAGTCAATTACTTGAAAGGCCGCACTGGCCCCTTGTTACCTCTCTGACAGCACCGACTCCAAACCCCCCCCCCCCGACACATCAATATTCTATCACATCTATTATTGATCCGTCTCCACGTACGCAGAATGAGAAAGAGAAGATCCACGGAGTGTGTTTTTTACACGGGGGGGGGGGGGATTCCAAACGGGGTAAATAAACAAAGCGGCGCGTAATGTACGCGGGGCCGTCAAACGAACTTTCCTTCCCGGGATACGATGAATAAACAATACATACAAACAATTCTAATGGAAGTCATCCCTCGCAGGGGTGCTGCAGAGCGTGTTCAAAATGCGGTTGATCCGTAATCATGGCGGTTGCTGTTTTTATTATTATTATTTTCACGTCCGTCCTGTCCTATTCCAGGTAGAAGATGCACGGTCCGGCCGCGGTGCCGCGGTTATGTGGCGTCTGAAACCGGTTCAAATTCCATTGCGTTTCAAGTAAAAGCACAAACACTCACGCCCGGGTGGGTGTCGCCGCCACACGCCAGCTGTGACGTCATTAATTAAATGTGAATAAGTCGTGCAAATTGTATTTCTTCGACGGCACTTTGTACCTTCCGTTAAGAAAGACAATTTTACGGACTTATTTTCACAGCCGCGTCCACTTTAACGGCAACAGACGGCGGGGGCGCGGTGTGTGATTTAGGAACGTTGCGGTTTATGTTTCACACTTTTTTCGCAGCCTGAGAAAGTTGGGACGGAGTTCCCTCCGATTTTAAAGTTATATTCATGTGGAAATCCTATTCAGCAGTAAGCAATGCCACGGGGGAAGTGCAAAGTAAGAGTCAAGCTTTGACGTCGCATTTTATGTTTCAATATTTAAGTGTTAGAAATTCCTTCAGAGCACATAGGAAACCTTGAAATGCGGCACAAAAACATAAACATGTCTCCAAAAATGTCTTCAAATGATTTAATTATTACCTGCTGAGATTATTTTTTTAATAAAACAAATTGATAATAATAATAATAATAATAATAATAATTTAAATAATAAAAAGTTAAAACAGCATTGTATTATTATTATTATTATTATTATAATAATAATAATAATAATAATAATAATAATAATTGTTATTATTATTAGAATATTATTATTATTATTATTATTAGTAGTAGTAGTAGTAGTAGTAGTAGTAGTATCATTGTTCATATGATGCTAATATTAATAATAATAATTATTATAATAAAAATTCTAAATCACATTTTTATAATAATTACAATGAATATATATATATATATATATATATATATATATATATATATATACATTTCTTTTTTGCTTTAACGACCGTTCACTGTATTTATATTTAATTGCTCCCAAGCGCCAATCGAGCAGACGTTTCCAACGTCAACCTGAATGACCACTGAGGGGTCAGCGTCATGTGACCGGCCTCTTCTTCTTCCTCTCCGTCTGTCCATCATGGCCGCCCTCCTCGCCATTTGCTCCCATGCTAAATTGCTCCCGTGTTATTGTGTCACCGTGCACACCCCTTCCCTTTTTTTTGTCCCCGGATGACTGATATGACCTTTAGGTACACCGGCTGACAATTACTGTCACCGAGAAATTGAATTATTAGTTTTCTCTGCCAGCGCAGCCGCGGGTAGGTGCTTTGGTGGGGTGAGAGTAAAACGCTGTAATTACTTAGCTAAATTGCCATATTATATTATTCTCCGTCCCTTCTTTCTGTTTCATTCCTTCACAAGTCTGGCATTATTAAACAAAAAAAAAAAAAAAATGAAAATAGGTTGAAAAGGGAAAAAAAAAAAACCTGGAAGATGGAAGGTCTCGGCACAGTGTTTATTGTCAATAGGGAGAATGGAGGGAGGAGGAGAATGTCAGTCCATCCCTCCCTCCTTCCATCTCTCTCTCTCTCTCTCTCTTTCCCCTCGTGTCGCTTCGTCTATTGCTCTGTCTCGCTCTCCATCCGGGGTGTCCTCAGAAGGGCCTCTCAAATGTCTGTCGATTCGGCGAATATTAGGCCTTAAAAGTCATTTAACGCTCTTAAATCCGACTGTTTGAGCATGAACCTTCTTGCCTGATTCCATGTGTCTGCGTGTTTCTTTTTTTTTTTTTTTTTTTTCTCGGTCGATTTTATCCAGTTCTTCTGCTTCTGCGTCAGGGTCAACATTTCTCACATTTTTAAAACGCGCAAAAAGGCTTGAGAAAGGAAAAACAGGTTATTGTTTCGGTTCGTCCCGGGTCCTCATCTCTTCCCGCCCCACCTGAATGACGGCGTTTTGACAAGGGTTCACGGAGTCATCTGGTTCATCACCTGCCGTATTTCAGCCTCGTGCTGCCTGCGTACCGCCTGCCTTTGTCCTCCCGCAGTACTAGAGAGATGACTTGTCCAAAAAATAAATAAATAAATAAATTGCACACGCCGTTAAAAAGGGAAAAGTTTGACATTTGACTCTGTCATACCTGGGGAACAGGTGGGTTTGAACCTGTTACCAGGGCCGTTTTCTTCTTGTACATTTTCTTCCCCTCCCCGGAACGTCAGCCTCTTTGAAACAGCGAACAACACTGAACAGTGAGCGAGGACGTGAGCGCCTTTTTTTTTTTTGAAGCCACATGATGTCACACACTGTACACACTACAAACACAGTATTTACTCAAACGCAGCGCACACACACACACACACATGCACGCATGCACACACACACACACACACACACACACACACACACACACACACACACACACACACACACACACACATATGCACGCACACACATGCACGCTTGCGCACATGCACACACACACACACACACACACACACACACACACACACACACACACACACACACACACATGTACACAGACACATACACCCGTATGCATGCCCGCACCCACACACACACACACACCGGACTGGCCTGGCTGAACATAATTAGGTTTTCTCCACCGAGTGAGAGCAGAGTGGGTTCCCTTTGCTTAGCCGCTTGTATCCTGCTTCTGTCACATCCTGCGGTTTGATTACGCGATCCAGCCATTTAGCAAAACCCTAAACCGCGCTGTCGCTAATTAAGCGGCGTTTGAGCGGGGATGGATGACTGCGAGGTCCTCCCAAGGTCAGGCGGCTGCCGGTGAAAGCCGGGGGGAGCGGGTGTGAAGTTTTGAGAGGGGAGCAACATAAAAAACCATCAGATGTGGCGGAGGAGAGGAGGGGAAATGAAGGCTCACGTCCCCGAGGGCCCTCGGTTTTCTGTGCCCCCCCCACCCCACCCCCTTGCCGGGGTCCCTGGCACTGTCATCCTGGCGCACGTGTCTGCGTTACCCCTCTTTTCTCAGTGTATATACAGTACAAACACACACACACACACACACACACACACAGACACACACACACACACACACACAAATACTAACACACACACACGCGCGTATGTGTGCGTGCGACGGCACACACACACACCAGTAAACAATGAAGCACACGATGCAGTTCTAACTCACATAGACACACATGACGCTGTAATTACCATATGTCATCAATAATGTTGTCAATATGCGTTAAAGGCAAATGAACTCCGCCGCACCGAACAACCCAGGTCTACTCTGGTAAAAATATGGGCGGTCACAACCATATTTCCATATTGCCAAAAAGAACATCCCAGGACCCCCCGAAAAAACATACTTTTGGTCTGAAAATGGGTCATGGAGGCAAAGTTTGGCGGATATGCTGTATAGCAGAATAAGCTTAGTAGACTGTCTTTGATGTTCCCTTGTATTTATTTTCATAAACCCAGGAACAAAACTATTCGATGAAAGCTGGTATTATGACTTCATCAAGTTTACAGATTTGTATATCACCCAAAGTGTCTAATAAACAAATAAGTATAGATAGAATAGATAGATAGATAGATAGATAGATAGATAGATAGATAGATAGATAGATAGATAGATAGATAGATAGATAGATAGATAGATAGATAGATAGATAGATAGATAGATAGATAGATAGATAGATAGATAGATAGATAGATAGATAGATTGATAGACTAGTATCATTCTGTTCCCTCACCCGCTGCAATAGAGGGAGAAAGTTGAGCAGGAAAGAAATGCCGTGCAAAGAACAGCAAACTTCAAAGATGGAGGTCATTCAGGAGGGGAGCTGCGTGTCAAAGAGATGGAGAGACGCTGCGGAGGGAGGGAAGTGATGGAGGGACATAGAGAGGCGCCAGCGTGGTTTTCCTCCTTGAGGTCGAGCTGCCTGACCACCATAAAAAGGGACAATTTGCACGGGCCATAAAGGACATTCCTGCTCATTGGCGTGTCGCAGCGGGAGCTCATTGCTCTTTGTTTTAATTGTCCATGAACAAGACATTGTTCCTGGCGATCGCCCCCCACCCCCCCACCCATTTTTAGACATTAAGGAGCCTCTGTGATTTTCGGCCTGATTTAAAGAATATGCTATTTCCATTTTGAATGATTCCCGGTGCATCTCCGAAGCCGCGGCTTTAAACGGGTTCATCCATTCGGCCTCCGTACGGATTGGGCTGAAGGAAGAGGCCGCGGTACCTTCCAACCCTGTGTTATAGTATCACTCTCTCTCTCTCTCTCTGTCTCCCTCTCTCTCTCTCTCTCTTTCTCTCTCTGCCCCTCTCTTTCTTTCTCTCTCACTCTCTCACTCCCCCCTCTCTCTCTCTCTCTCTCTCTCTCTCTCTCTCTGCCCCTCCCTCCCTCTCTCTCTCTCTCTCTCTCACCCCCCTCCCTCTCCCCCCCCCCCTTTCAACCTCACAAAACCCCCGGCCCTCGAGATGCGGGCCCGACACCGACCGTTCCCGGTGTCAATAGCAGTGCGGACGAGTTTGAGTTTGCCCCAATAAAGCGTTTTGTTTTTTTTGATTAATGACGTGCGCGGCCGGGGAAGAGAGCACCGCGGCCGGTAACCAAAAAGGAAAAAACAACAACGTTCCGTGACCCTCGTTAGAGCGACTTTGCGGCGACTTTGCGATGAGGCTTTGGCCCACTTTCGGCGCTTCTTGTTTCTGGGCTTCCCGCCTCGAGGCGTCGTGGTGCGGGATCCCCTCCAGCCCCACGGCACACGCACTGAACAGGAAGGAAACGCAAGCACACACACGCGCACATGCCCACACTTACGGCCCCGAGCCCGATTAAATGCGCAAGCTCCTGCCGCTCCCCGAGCCTGCTTGTGCCGAAGGGCGGCGCAGAGCGAGGGCCTGACCCGCAGCCGTGGGTGTCTGGCTCTCGCCCTTCCACCCGGGGGGCAATAGATCTGGTTCGGGGGCGGCTGACGTACGAGTCCGAGCGGGCGAGGAACGGCGCTGAAATGACGAACTGAACGCCGGTGCCTCCGCACGCTCTGGCGGGGCGACTTCACCTGGACTTTACCCCGGTTTCACAGCTGTTGCCGTTGGCGTCCGGAAAGACGATCGCACGACGCATCGCGCGTGTGCGTGCGTGTGTGTGTGTGTGTGTGTGTGTCGGTCCCAAAAGCGCAATAAAAGCGGATCAAACATAAACCCCCTCTTAATGCGAGCGTGGTCCACGTCGGGTTCAAAAACGTTTTCGTTTTTTTTTCCCCACAACTCTGTCCCGGCTTGTGTACGCTCCGCGGCGGTGACGGCGGGACTCTCCATGAGGGAGCCTCACCCCCCCCCCCCCCCCCGCTCCCCACGTTATTAATAATAAAAAGGCGTCGCAGAGGCGGGGAGCGCCGCTTGTATTAAAACCCCGGGCCCAGACAGGGCCAAGGTCGCCGGCAAGACTGAACCGCTTATTCTCCGCGGGGCGCATAACGGCGAGAGGCAAACCTCCGGTCACCGCAGCCGGGGCCGGAGCGGCCAGAGCCCGCCGGGCGTTTCTTCTCCTCGCCGGCTGGGGTTTTTTTTTTTTTTTTTTGTTTTTGATTTTTTTCAATCTTTTTTTTTTAATGTGCCATGAGAGAGCGGTCCCGAGACCTCGGCGGGTTGCGCGGCGCGTAACCTCTTTATGCAACAGGAGCGTGTCATCTGCATTCTTTGTTGTGCTAAGAGGAGATAAACGACCACTTGGGGACAGGTACGGTTTGACCTTCGACCCCCCCGGCCGGGATAATGAGTGTGAAGAGGAGCGGCGCGTATTATTCAGCTTTAATGGACTGGAGGGGTTGACGGTGTAGCAGGGGGGGCCGGCGGGCCTCTCCCCCCTCGCCGTCGCTCCGCCGCTTTTTTCCCTCCTTCCACTCCTCCTCGTTTGTGAGGGAAAGATGCGGCCGTGGTGGTGGGGAGGCACGGGGACAATTACAGGGGAAAAAGAGAAGCTCTTTCAGGCTAATAGGCCCCGGGCAACTAATGGGCCCTTGGTCGCTGTCAGACACCCAAAACTTCCAACGAAGGAGGGTGGGGGCGATGCCAGACAGAGGACACGGGGGCCTCAAGAGCCACCTCCGGTATTCCTTTGCATACTTTCACGGCGCCGAGGAAATCGCATCTTTTTAAAAGGCTCTGACATTCAATGACACTTTTCAATACTTTTCAATACTTTTCAAGGCCGATCCAGCTCATCTCCCCTCAACAGGACTAAAAGGGTGTGTCCCTCGGGTGTGTCGCGCAAAAAGTTCCATTTGTGAAGGTTCCACTACCTTCGGTACTTTTCGCCTTTTAGAGCTGTTCGATCTTTTTCCACGGCGCTCGGCGAGATCTTGGTGGTTTGGCAACGAGTTCTGAAAACGGCTGAAAATGGGGTTTCACGCGGGATTCCGCTGTTTTCACCCACGCACACACACACACACACACACACACATTCAGACAATTATTTTGTTGTGTGCATACCACAGGCCTACGTTCAATCTTGGAACAGCCGCTGTCAGCGGCCGTACGCGCGCCGACGTTTTCCACGCAAACGCACCGACTCGACGGACGGCGGATTTTTATTGTTTTTTCATTTGTAAATTGTCTTTTTCGTTCATTATTTCCAGCGTGCATATCCAGAAGGAGGAGGAGACCGGGGCGGATCAATGTGTCGTTACTGACCGCGAAGCCGAGAATAACAATCAACTGGATGTGAATATTTCCGCGTGGTTGTATGTGTCCTCCGGGCCGGCCGTCGTGACTTTTTTTACCATTTCCGCGCCGTCGCCGTCCCCTAAAGGGCACGCCGGCCGCGTCTGCTCTGTTGTGTCACAAAGAGCCGTCGAAGAAAAGACCCCGCCCGCTTGAAACGGGCACATCCTAAGGAATTCATTTGTCTTGGTATGGCTTTGTCTAAGCGGTGACACGCAAGCCCGGCTCCCTTTTGTCGTCCCAAATTGATGCCGCTAACACCATAATAAAAATGTCCGAAATGCGCGGCGCCGTTTGAGGGAAGGCTTTTTCCCTTTTGTCCGAGGAGCCGGTCTTGTACCGGGGAGATAACCGGGGGCAGTGTTAGCGGCAAGATTAATATGTTGTCCAGTTCGACCTGGATGTTCCCCCCCACCCCCGGCCGGCTATATCTCTGGTGTCACCGCCGCAGCCCTCCCTTTGTGTTTCCTCCCGATGGATCCGGGCCCTGAGTGTTTTCCCATTGAACCGTAAACAATAAAACGTGCCGACGGAATCAATCGCAGATTAAATAAAACAAAAAAAATAAAAACATTTATGTCCGTCCGGCCTGCGGAAGGTGCCGGGTGGTATCAAGCCGCGGCGGGGGGAACTTTCGCATTCCTCTCACCGTCGAAGCCCGAGTTGTCGGGGCGGCGGGACGACACCGTCCCGTGGTGACGGTGTCTGTGGTTGATGATGGGAGCCGTGTCGTTTGAATGGAGGCCACGCCTGCCATTTTCTGTTTGTTTGTTTTGTTTTTTTGGGGGGTTTTTTCCCATGCCCTGAAAGATTTTTTATCCATTTATTTATTATAAATTAATTTATTCATTAATTTATTCATTTATTTATTCATTTATTTATTCATTTATTTTTCACCAAACAGTCACCTGACAGGGTGGAGTTACTGAACTGTGTCTGAGGACTAATGAAAGAGATTTCCCCGGGGAGCCTTTATCTATCGCTCCTGAGAGAGCACCTTGGGGACGCGCTCTCCCGTCTGTCACCCCCACCCAAACACCCCCCAAATCGCCCATCCGCCCTCCACCCGCAGCCATCCGCCCTCCGCCCTCCACCCATCCGCCCACCCTCCCCATCCGCCTCCAACATCCCCCCATCGCTCATTGACACCCGTGTTTCCTCTCACACTGTCGTGGAGTGCAGCCATTTCCCTTTTGCACCTCGCAATTAAAAAGCGCGCTGGGTGGAGGAGGCGGAGGGGGGAGGAGGAGGAAAAAAAAAGAAAAAAGAAAAAAGAAGCGATACTCTTAACAGTTTAAAAATGGCCTCCTTCGTCACACAACACTACCGCTCGCCGTCCCTTAAAGAAAAGAAAAAAAAAAAGAACACAGAACCTTCCACCTCCTTTCTTTGCCTCTCGGTACAGTAAGTGTTAGGAATCCAGCGTTTTTATCAAGATGGCAGGTAGGTATGGAATCAATTATGAAAGGAAGTTGTTTTCGTTTTTTTTCATTTCTTTTTTCTTTCGTCTTCTATCGTCACAAGCTGCAGGGGGGGATGTCGAGCGCGCAACGCCGCGAGGTGCGCGCAAGACAGGTGATATCGGGCGTGTCAACTCGAGCCGTCGGGTGCGGGGGCGGCAACATTTGAGGGGTCTTTCGTTCTGACGTGGAATTCAAATGTTGAAAGGAGCGGGGTTACGTTACACAGGTATGACACAAACACACGCGCCGTCAGGTGTTGACACACATCAATACACAAACAAACACTCTCCATAAAAAAAAAAAACTAGGATTATAAATGCAGAGGCACACGTACAGACACACAAACACACACACACACACACACGCACGCACGCACGCACACACACACACACACACACCTGTGAATCAAAATAAGGCTTATCTCTGATGTTGCTATACTGACCTCTGCAGGATTGCACATTAGCTCCCTTGTGTGTGTGTGTGTGTGTGTGTGTGTGTGTGTGTGTGTGTGTGTGCGTGCGTGCGTGCGTGCGTGTGTGTGTGTGTGTGTGTGTGTGTGTGTGTGTGTGTGTGTGTGTCTGCGGGTGTTTTTCTGCACGCCTTCACCTTGCGGAGGTTCATTTTCACGTGTGCAGTTATAGTAACAAAAGCATGAAAATGAATCACAGAAACGACGAATCTTGTGAAACTCTGATTTATTCCCAGATCAGCTGCTCGGTTCACGCCTCAAAGTGCAAAGCAGACATCGCGACTTTGAGGCTCGTGCATAATATTAATTATTAGAGTTGTGTTGACATTTCTCATCATGTTTTCATGACTCCTATTTTCATCTTTTGAGTTACTTTTTTTTTTTGTATATATAGTAATTATACAATGTGTATGTACTGTACATTTCAACGTGACTCTTAAATTGTCGGTCTTTGGTTTTGTCGCCGTAACATTTTGGTGCAGTTGTAGCCAATGAGCAGGACAACAGATCCAGGTGCAACATTGCTAAAATGATCTCAGTTGTAATTTATAGTTCAGAACATATTATTCCAGGTGAGGATGAACATGTGAATTTTTTTCCATTTCCTCTGGAAATGGAAATAGTGACGTGTTTGCTGACAAATGAATGAGGCGTAGGGGTTGAAGCGGCGTATCGACAGATTTAACAATTATCTTACTGTATATACGGATATTGGGATACGTGTTGGGCCGGCGAGGACAGGAAACTAGCCAACAAACTGAGCAAAACTGCCACACACGCACAAGGACACACACAAACACACACACACACACACACACACACACACACCGATGCCCCCGTGGGACGACACCGTCGCACGGCGAGTCAGAGATCACAGCTATGTAAACAACTCCCCTTGATTAGTGTTTCATTACTGTTCAATTTTTTATTTGGCCCAAATTGGAAATCCGTCATCCGTCCATCCTACACCCCCCCCCCCCACACACACACACGCGCACA
>NC_137208.1:9977628-9980128 GCF_960531495.2 Zeus faber
GACAGATAGATAGATAGACAGACAGATAGATAGACAGATAGATAAATAGATAGATAGATAGATAGATAGATAGATAGATAGATAGATAGATAGATAGATAGATAGATAGATAGATAGATAGATAGATAGATAGATAGATAGATAGATAGATAGATAGATAGATAGATGGATAGATAGATAGATGGACAGATGGACAGACAGACAGATAGATACTGTATACAGTAGATGAGATACTGATTAATGATTGGCTCCCTTGGGGGAGTGTGCACTGAACACACGGCTGTGACCTGGTTGTGATTTGTAACAGGGAAAATGGAGGCGCGCCCGTGTCAGTCCTTAAATTAGCGCTCCATATCTTAGTGTCACAAAAGGCCTCGGCAGCAGGAGGCATCTCACGTGTCGTCAGACAGCCCCCTATCACCTCCGCAAGGCTTTTAACGCATTTTCACAAGTGTCAGGCACCGTGTGCTCCCTCCTATTAGTTGGGGGGTTCAATGGTGCAGTGAGCGCACGGAGCCGCGGTGCCTCACCTTGCCATTATGGGGGCTGCGTGTATATTTGAACAGAGCCGTAACTGGATATTGTTTAGTGTTCGTGACGTGATGTTAATAACAGCCGTTGTTAGGCCTCACTCGTTGTTTGGATACGGGGTCGTCATCAAGTCATCTATTATTGTGATTCTGGGAAGGGAGGAAAAAAAAAAAAAAACCCTCCTCATCATTATTTCCACCTTCACCGTAGCTTATTAGTCTGGGATGGATCATTGTATTTGTTCGGCCGTTTTTTTTTTTTGTTTTTTTTTTTTTGTTTTTTTGGAGCGGCGCGCCGCAGCCAAACAGATGTTCACGGTTTCAACTGACAATTACGAAGAAAAAAAAGAAAAAAATCTTGGAGACAGAGGCGAAAAAATAGCAAGCGCGTTTATTTAAACAAAACCATTACACGGCGTGCCCTCTCCCCCGCCACCCGGCTGATTTATTTGAAACGAAACAGTTTGTGCTGATACGCGCACTTACTGCTCAACCCCGCGGTCCGGGGAGCAATAATCTGGCTTCCTGTAGACTAAACATAAAATTAAAAAGCAATCTGGCCGCGCCAAATGTTTCATAGAAATCTGAAAAAGAACTCACATCAGCGACTTTCCCCCAGATAAAAGTGCGGCGGCTCTCTCTCCAAGTGAAAAGGTGGATAAAAGAATGAATACGTCTCTCTCTCTCTCTCTCTCTTTTTTTTTCCCCCTTCCCCTCTCCCTCCCTTTTTTTCTGCTTTTTTTGCATATGTTTCGGCGCCTTGATTAACGACCTCGCCGACCGAAAGCTAATTATTTTATTAAGTTGGGGGACGAGGCGGGATCCCACCCCGGGGATTTGGCTTTGGCTTTGGCTTTGGCGGCGGAATAGAAAGAGGGCCCCCTCGTGATGTGCGGCGTCTTCCCCCCCCCCCCCCTGCCCGCCCCCGCCTCCCGGTGCCCGTCCTGCGCGGTGACGGCGGGATGAGCCCCAGGTATGGGTGGTCTCATCTCCCATCTATCAATAAGGAGCTTACTAGCCGTACTGGAAATGGGAGGGAATACAATACCGTTGCAATTTGATTTTAAGCCCCACGGGTCAATCTCCTGAACACCCCCCACCCTCACACACACACACACACACACACACACGCACGCACACACACACACACACACAGACACACACACACACACACACACCGTCCCTATCCAGGCAATTCCTTTTTATCATTTTTTCCACTCGCTTTTTAACCAACTATTTCCCCTCATTCCCCTCTCTCTCTCTCTGTCTCTCTCTCTCTCTCTCTCTCTCTCTCTCTCTCTCGCTCTACTGTAACTTTGACTTGACTTCAGTTTTGCGTTTGCCGGGGAGCTGTCGGTCTTTGGGGGTTGTGATTAAATCTCCATATGCGGGGGGTCACGGGTTCAATCTCACAATAGTGGGGCTGCCATGATGAGGTTCCCTGCCTGCTTCCAGGTTGACATGCAGTGCGGTACGCCCGCCTGCTTCAAAATGTGCATGCCCGTGTGTGTGCGCGCGTGCGTGTGTGTGCGCGCGTGCGTGTGTGTGCGCGCGTGCGTGTGTGTGTGTGTGTGTGTGTGTGTGTGTGTGTGTGTGTGTGTGTGTGCGGGCTCCTGTGCGCGTGCGTGTGTGTTCCTACGGCGTACCTGCGCGCGCGTCCGTCTCCGTGTCTGCGGCTTGCATATGCGCTTCCGCCCGCATGTCTTTTGTCTCGCCGTCCCGTATCTGTGCCTCTGTATCGCCGGTATCTGATTGACCCCGCACCTCTGTCAACAAGACCCGGTCCCCAGGCTGGGAGCTCCTTCTGGAAACCAAAAAAAAAAAAAAGGCTACCTCCGTGACCGATAAAGGTATCGAAAAAAGCCGCTGTGCACGGACAACAAATTGGCCTCCTCTTTGTCCTCCCTCTCCAAATGCTAAGGTTAGGCTTTAATTGCGGCGCCGGGGCTGGAAAAGCAGCCGAGTTATGG
>NC_137208.1:9985128-9987628 GCF_960531495.2 Zeus faber
AACTTCTAGGTCGAAATAAATTGTTTTCTCTTATTTTCTTTGCCAGGGTGGATTTCAAACCCCTGTCACTGCTTATCCGGGGCCATTAGCGCTCTGTGTTTGTTTGATTCCCTCCATCGATGGGAGGAAATCCGCGATCAAACAAACTGTATTGACGAGGAAACCCCCCCGACGCCCCCAGCTCCCCGCGGTTAAACTCAACACCAGATTCCGGCCGATTCCCGCGGCCGATCGAAAAAAAAAAAAAAAAGAGCCCCGCCCCTCCCTCGCGACGGGCCGGCGGAGGAGCCGGTTGTGACGGCTCCGGCGCAGGGCGTCACAATCGGGCGCACGTCAGTCAGCGTAAATAAAATATTTGCCCTATTGATTTCTTTTGATTGAACCCTGAGCGGCCGACGGCGGCGTGTCGCCGACAACATCTTTTGCCGTTTTCCCCCAAATCTCTGAGAGAGAGAGAGAGAGAGAGAGAGAGAGAGAGATATGTCACGCGGATGAATATTTCAAAGTCTGGTGATTCATTCATGACGAGAAGGAGCCAGAAACCAACACAAGGAAAGAAGACGTTTCCACGCACGGAGCCGCCGTTCTGAGAAAGAACAACAACCGCGCCCCGCCCCGACGCCGCGCCCCGACGCCTCCCCCTCTCCCTGTTTGTTTGTCAACGACGGAAGTTCACAGCCGCGGGGGCACGAGATAAGAGGGCGGGAAACGAAAAAACGCTAAATTATATAACAAATTACCAGGCGCTTAACGCGACTTTTTCGGCGGCGCCGAGGGAGCGGATTTAAATATCTATTATTTACACAAACATCTTGTTAGGCGGAGTGTAAGCAGTTTGTTTACTAAACACGCGCCGCGTGTCGGATCAGAGGGCGGCGGCTCTATAATTCATGGCCCCAGACGTTGTTTGTTCACGTAACCCGAGCATTGTAAAATGTTGTGGTGTCTGGCACATCCCTGCACATTAAAAATACACCAGTGCAACGCAGCCAAAAAAGCAGCTGCTTTCCAGTCCAATCACTTATTCAGTCCCGCTCCCTCGCATTAATATTGCAGACTGGAAACTGGCACGCCAAGGCTTTTGTGCATGTGTGTGTGTACGTGTGTGTGTGTGTGTGTGTGTGTGTGTTTGCGTCTTTTTTTCTCCCCCTTCTCCCTGTTTTGCAAAAGGCGCCTCGTCTTTGAAAAACAGGGCCAGCGGATTTCTCTGTTCCCTCTCTCTCCCTCTCCGTCGCTCCATCCTTTTTCTCCTCCCTCTCTCTCTCTCTCTCTCTCTCTCTCTCTCTCTCCACCCCCCCCCCCCCTTTCCCCAAAATTAATCCTCATTTTAAACGCCTGCTCCGCCAGCAGATCAGGCCAGGTGAGAGATTGTCTTCTCCCCCTTCGCCTCCGGGGCATCTCAAGCTCCATTTAATCCAAATGCCAATTTGGAGCACGCAAATAGGAAGGAGCGAGGAGCGAGGAGCGAGGAGCCGGCCCGCCCGCTCCCACCACCGCTTGTTTGGGGTGTTTTTGTGTGCGCATGCGGCGGCGCGCGGGTCTGCACACCCGGGTGTGTTTGTGCATTTCGACGCGGGCGGGCGCGCGCGCGTGTGTGTGTGTGTGTGCGTATCATCTAACTTTGTCTCCGAGTTGTGCATGGCTATATTTGTGCGTGTGCACGGCGTCTCCTGGTGTGCACGCCGGACCCTCTCTGCTTGGCGCGGCTATAATTGGAGAGCAGGGAGCGTCCGGAGGTGTTGGCTTGTCAGTCACTGTTTGGGTTGCCCCGGGGCCCCTGGCACTCCTGTGGGTATCAAAGTGGCGCTAATTAAACGCGGGCCCCTACCATACGGCCCCTCCACAATCAGGGGGCCAGCGGAGAAACCCCCCCCCCCCCCCCCCCCCCCGCCTCGCCTGGCCTCCCGGTGCCTTTGAGAATCCGGCGCTCGCACTAATTACCCATTGTCCAATTGACTTTCTCACACCGCCACGATCTCACGCACAACACACACACACACACACACACACACACACACACACCCCTCACACCCTTCCTCCACACCGGCCCCACCTCCTTTTTTAAGAAATGTATTATTATATTTTTTCCCCCCGCGCGCCTGCCGTGTCTTTCGCCGGCCAGCCTAATTAATCTTATGGAAATCTCCTCCAGCCAGATACCGGCCAAGGTTGGCCTCCGATGTTTGTAATTTGATTTGGGGGGGATGATAAAAGTGAGAGGCGGCTTGCGGGACGGCGGAGGAACGGAGTGTCATTTCTCTGTCCTCCCCCCCCCCACCCCCCACCCCACCCCACCCCCATCCACCCCACCCAACACTCGGGAGACAGGCGGGGGCCATCAATCTTTCCCCACGTGCCTGGCAAACTGATATTCCCAGAAAATTAACTTCAATTAATAACAGAAATCCCCCGACGCGGCGGTGGAGGCGAGCGGCGGCGTTTGAAGGGCCGCCTTCAAAGACGCCTCTCTCCGCTCGCCGTTTGGGGGCCGGCTGGGGAT
>NC_137208.1:9990128-10025128 GCF_960531495.2 Zeus faber
TGTTTGTGCGTCGGACTGGAATCGCCGCTCGGCCAACCTGTTTGATGACTGAACGGTCCGGGGGGCCGCTCACCTTTCGGGGCGGGTTTTCTGCTCTGACTGACTGTACAGTGGTTGAATTTTATTTTTATTTTCATTTTTATTTTTTTTCTGAAAGGTCATAAAAGCGTCATAACGCTTGAAGTAATTGTGAATATCGTCAAATTGAATTATCAGCATACCTATTAATAAGGGTTTTCCATCCATCTTTTTCAGATGGATTGCACCGTAATTACACGAATAGCTGCGAAACCAAAATTAAAAGGCGGCGCTCGGACTCGCTAGAGGACTGACCGTGGGAATTTCGTATTGAGTTCGACCCCCTCGGGAAGCCCCATATAGAACAATGTGGAAAAGTCGGCGAGGGGGCCCTTTCGATGTCTGTCTTATTTATTTATTTGGCAAAGGTGGATGGACAGTGTTCAACCTTCAACCACGTCCAACCCTCAATTCAATCACTGATTGATTGGCTGGAACCTTGGTTGGTTGCCTGGACCATTGGAGCAGTCGGCAAACTAAAGTCCTTGGCTAAAACGCGGACTACCGTATACAGCCAGTTGGCAAGCCACTTGTTTAAAAGAAAAAATACCAAGCAGACAAGAACAGTCGAGGAAGGTCTGAGCGACGGATCACCGGATAGAAATACCGCCCGTACTTTGCACGCGGTGAGAGTCTGCGCATCGTCTCCGAAACGCTGCCGTTGAGGAACGGCTCAATGAAACACAATAACATCTTAATTACTATGTGGGCGTAAATGTCAAAAGTCCTCGCTGCCGCATGCGCGCCCGGCCTCCTTCATTTCTGTCTTTTCCCCTTCAACCTTTCAATATGCCGGAGACGTTTTTTGTTTTTTTTTCTTTTTTTCCCTTTTTTATTTATGTTGATTTAGATCCAAGTGAGTTTCGACTTGCCAGAGACATTTTTTGGCCAATTAAATAATCCCCATTATGTCAAGTTGCTCGCCGGTTTACTTCAGGGAAATACCTAATAGCAACTAAACTGGAAGTAAAAACATTTTACTTCAGATTCCCGGAACGTGTTTTTTAGTGTGGGGGTTCTTGGCAGTTGTGTGCGCAGCTCTCCACTTTGGGGCTCCCACTCCGCCCGCGGCGCTGGCTTTCCTTCGGGAGGGCGGGCAGCGTGGTGGAGGTCGAGGGTGAAGTTGGCTCTCTGCTTGTTGATCACTAGTAATGTCTTCAGGAACTCCGCCTCGTCTCATTGGCTGACGTGTCGGCCGGGGGGGCGCGTTTCATGTGTTTTTAATGGTTCTGGAGAGTGATGATCACCGTCGTGTTTGTGGGACGGGTGGATGAGAGGGATATTTGCATGTACTGTGTGTGTGTGTGTGTGTGTGGGTGTGTGTCTGATCGCTCTACTTCCGTTGCCTCTTTCTCTGTTTCCCTCCATCTTTAATCCACCAGCTCCACTCGTTAATTAGCGGCGCTGTTAATTAAAAAAAAAAACTAAAAAAAAAACGCTTTCCTTGACATCCGCACTGGTAATGGAGGTTTTATTCAAGTGACATATCATGTCAATCTCCCCATTCACGCCCTCTGTCTTGCGTTTCTCTATTCCTCATTTCGGTCACAATTACACTCTTATTCAGCCCGTCCTCTGCGCCACCAATATCCCAAACATCCTGACGCTGGTTAGGAATGGCTTGAAACAGGATGCACGGCCAATGTCAAAATTCATAATTCATTTTTGGGATGTAGAGCAATAAATGAAAGCGGGCAAACAGTGCGGACAGCCGGGCTGGATATAGAGGCTCCGCTCTATGTAAAGACGCGGCGGCACCTCGGTCGTCGTGCCTTATGTGTATTGTCGCATTAATCATTTCTTTAGGCTGAATGTCAGAGTGTCTGCCTGCTCGCCCTGAATAAACACTCCTCTGTCAACTTTCCGCAGGGATAACCTTCACATATGAATACTGCCGTGTGTGTGTGTGTGTGTGTGTGTGTGTGTGTGTGTGTGTGTGTTTGCGTGCGTGCATGTGTCTGTGTGTGTGTGTGTGTGTGTGTGTGTGTGTGTTTGCATGCGCGTGTGTGTGTGTGTGTGTGTGTGTGTGTGTGTGTGTGTGTGTGTGTGTGTGTGTGTGTGTGTGTGTGTGTGTGCGTGCGTGCGTGCGTGCGTGTGTGTGTGTGTGTGTGTGTGCATCCCTACAACCTCACTGAAAGGCCTGGCACTGCATACAAATAAAAGAAACACGACGTGGAGCGCGAGCGAGAGCGTGGGGTCATGCGTCATGTGCATTTTCACCAGCCTTTTGTAGTGCTGCGCTACTACGCTGTGTTTGATTTTAGCAAGGCAAGACGGACTCCCTCTCTCCCTCTCTCTCTCTCTCTCTCTCTCTCTCGTTCTCTCGTTCTCTCTCCCTGTCCCTCTCTCTCTCCCTCACTCCTCCTCTTCCTTTTCTTTCCCACTGTAACCCTCGTTTGTTTTCATTACAGTGATTGCCTCAATGTCTCCCTGACCTTCAGCCATCTTGAGCATGTTCCATGCACACACACACACACACACACACAGGCATGCACACACACACACACACACACACAGACTCACACATTTTCACACACACAGACATGCACACACACGCAGATGGATGATCACATCTGATTTTATTGCTTATCTTTTCTATCTTTCTATATTTAGATTCTGCTGTTAAAAGCGGTGTGTGTGTGTGAGTATTTGTCTGTATGTGTGTGTATACTCTCTTGTATATCGGGAAGAAGAAAGAGGAAAAACTCCTAATTACATTTTTTTCCTCCCCCCTTTTTTTTTTTCATTCCAATCTCTTCTTTTGAAGAACATATTTTTTTAATGGACAGTTTGCCTCGGCGTCTTGTTCCGTGAAGGTAGCAGGATTGGTTGCTGGGGCAACTCTCAGGCTGACCAATGGGCGAGAGGGGAGAGGAGAGGAGACGAGGGGGGAAGAAAAAGGAAGGAGAAGTGAGAGATCCGCGGAAGATGGCAGATTAAAGATGCAGCGCGGGACAGATGTATCGCTGAGTAGCGGTGACCTTCAGCAGTGATTAGGGACAATTAATTCTTGAACAGCAGCTTGAACCACAACACCGCTGGGAGAGAGGGAGAGGGAGGGAGGGAGAGAGAGAAAGAGAGAGAGAGAGGGGGAGAGAGAGAGAGAGAGAGAGAGAGAGAGCGAGAAAAGAGAGATTTAGAAAGATGAAATTCTCCCCCCACTGCAGGTGTGGTCAGTTCAACACATGAACCCTAAACAACCTGTTTCCTAGTTATTTCTCATCGTATCAATATTTATCAGCCCCAGCGCGCTGGTCGTGGGGGACCGTGTGTGTGTGTGTGTGTGTGTGTGTGTGTGTGTGTGTGTGTGTGTGTGTGTGTGTGTGGTGTGTGTTGGGTGGGGGCGAGGGTGGTGTTGTCAAGGAATGGGAAAGAAATGATTAATATTAACTAGCCACAGACAGCGCTGATTGAAGGCAGGGCTCCGGTGAAGTGGCTCACGACGGCGTCTCCTCTGTGACACCCACGCACCGCCGCCGTCAGGGGTGGGAGGAGATGTGGCGGCTGGGGGGAGGGAGGGAGGGGGAGGACTGCAGATGGGAGGGAGGCGAGAGGAAAGGGGAGAAATAGGAGCGACGCTAGCTATAGAGATGAACTGACAGCAGGTTACAGCCAGCACACCACCACCGCCGACACTTGCTTCAACTTTGGGTTGCCAGGTTGGATGGGGAAGACAGTGTAAAGTGTGTGTTGTGTTTAACGATCGAATGTGGCGACGCCGCCGCTCCCTCATATGGACGTGGCCGATGGAACTATTTTATTTAAAGGGTGGACACGCTTTGATTTTGAAAAAAGCAGCATGGTGGCAAGAAGATGTGCGCAAATCCCCCGCCCCCAGCACGGATTAGGGAATTGATAAAAGTCATTAGTGGCAATTAGTGTGGTCAGTTTATTTGCAAGGTGAGCACCTAACAGTCAAGTCATGAAATGCAGGCAATAAAAAGTGAATAAAAAGTTAATGAAAGAGACACTTTAACATCTAGTCAAGAGTAAAGAAGACAAATATCCATATATATTACAAGTATGCAACAGTGATGGCACAGTCCCCCGTTTACCGTAACAGCTCATCTCCAATAACCGAAATTTTCCCTTTGGGATCAATTTCATAAACTCACTCGAACATTAAGGGCCACCGTACAACGAGGGCTGTTTTTACTATCTCCATCTACAAGGAAAACATTTTATTTATTTATTTTTTTCAATCCACACCTTCTTCAGCGATCAGTGGGCAATCAAACGGAGTGATCAGCGGCTTTAGCGCTTCCCTCCACGCGGGATCGATTTCAAATATCCCGATGCCAATCACCCGCTCCATCGAAAAATTGGGCTGGGTAAGGCGAGGTTGAAAAACAGCGGCGTCTTCGACAAACTGTATTGTCTGCGGCGCTAGAACCCCGGCGAAACCCCCAAATCCCGACCAAAGGCATTAATCTATGTGGAGAATGCACCTGCCGGAATCCTACACAGTTTTAAGAACGTCCGCCTAGCGCCGCGGGCGTTCCTTTCTGTAAAATGGATCCTATGTAGTCGTACGTGTCAAAGCGATACTGACTGAAGTGTGTGTTTAAGTCCACACACACGCGCGCGCGCTCGCAGGGGGATGGTGCGTAATAGCGCTGGGAGCTGGCACGGTGCCAACCCTCCTGAAGGCACGAGCATCCTGGACCCGGGCGGTGGCGGTGGCGGCGGTGGCGGAGCGAAGAGGAGCCACAGGGAGCTGGAGAGGTGGAGGCAGAGAGCGGGGTGGGTGGGTGGGGGAGATGGGGACACGACACCCAGGGGTGATCTCCGAAATAAGGAGTGACAGGAACCGGGAGGGACGCCGCGGAGCAAGGCCGGGGCAGCGAGGTCTGCTTAATTCATAAAGCCAGGGGAGAGGAGGGCGGGTGGAGATACCAGGCCAAACACACACACACACACACACACACACACACACACGGACCTGCATGTCCACACAAACGAATCTTAAAGCAGCGTCAACAAAGTCTTGGCAGAGCAGGAAGAAATACGCAGCCGTTTACACTGAATGTTGCTGCACATCCCAGTGCTTTGGCTGTTTCAAAACAACCTTTAATATAATTTTTCTATATTTTTGGACAAGAACAAATTCTAAAAATTTAGAAATTGTGCAGCTCCATCTCACAATGCTATTTTCTTATGGTATTTTCTGATACCCCTTGTCAAAGAGGATTTTTTTTTCCCTCAAAGTTATCTTCTCCTTATATTTTACCAATTAAAATATATACACTTTCATAAAAAATTATAAAGAAAAGAAAATGAAATTATAATATATTTTTTAAGAAAATATTTATGTTATATATTTAGATTATTTATACCAGATTGAGAAATAAATGGAAAAAATGATATTTATCTAAAATATGTATATATTATTTTATATTTTTTATATTTAATATTTTTTTGTTATTATTCATAATTAATTAATTAATTATAATTCATTAATTTGTTTATTTTATTTTTTCAGATTTCGCATTCATCACACAGGCTTTCCATCCATTTCTCAGTCTAGTATGCGTACATACTTGCAAACACATTTGTGTGTGCATTCTTTCCGAGGTGAGATTGTGTGTGTGAGCGTGAGTGTGTATAAATATATGTGTGTGTTTTAGGAGAGGGCGTGTGTATCAGTGTAGTAGCATCCCCTCCAGGAGTGTGAGTGTTGAGTGTGGAGGAAGCTCCGGTGGTGTCAGCTCCACTGGAGGCTCTGTCAGCCTCCGTCAGGGCGCTGACATTTATTTTGGCAGAGCGGCCGCTGTAATTAACTCTTGGACCTTCCTGTTGCAGTGGCTTTTCATGGGCGGGCCTGCCAACCAAAACTAGCGTGCACACACATACACACACACACACACACACAAACCGATGAACGGCCACACACACACACACACACACACACACACACACACACACACACACTCGTACTCACGCATTACTTCTTCCACGATTGTCCATTTTTTTGTTTTTCTCAGCATCTCCCTCTAGTTCTTCAGTCTCTCCCATTTTCCCCTTTCCTCCCGTCCCTTCATCTCTAGCGCTCCCGTGAAGCTCTGACAATCCGCCCGATGACAACCGCAGCGGCTTCCACTTTCCCGCCGCCAACGCGACGCTAAAGCATTTCCCCCTCCTCCTTTGTCACAATTTTGTATTCCTGGGAGGGATCCTCCGTGCCAGTGAACTTCAATCGCCGCCGCGCGCCTCCGGAGCTGCCTCACTCAGCACATTTCCTCATCAGCCCCCGGAAGTTTTTTCCGCATCATCCCGGCGACTGCGGAACGCGCGCTTCATTACCTGCGTGCGCGTGTGTGCGTTCCCCTCGCAGATCGCTGAAAAATAAAGTCGTTTTTTTTTTCCTTTTTCCACACCGGCGGAGTTTTGAGTTTTTCCCGGTTGCGGTCCTGTTTATCATCCTGAGCGGCGCGGGGATACGGAGCCGCGGTGGAGGTGGAAATTAGCAACGAGTGAAAATGTAAATACCCTGACACAAGATGGCTCCAGTGGAAGTGAAAAATACCTCGTTGAAATTTTTACTCACAGCCCTCGAATTAACTTCCAGTATTAAAAGTAAAAGCTCTTGTCGTGTCCCGTGCCCTGGTATAACGGAGTCTATAATACTTCAAAAAGAGACAGTTCTCCATGCAGATCCTGATTACAGTTTACAAAGACAAATACTATGGGATGTATCATAATCATTAACAAGCACATTATGGACCTAATTAATCGTTAATGAGCAATCGTAAATCATTGACAGATACTATTCTGGATATTTCCAATTGATTTGGCTTGATTTTATATAAGCCCACTTTAAAAAAAATGTCTCATGAAATATAGTGGAGTAAAAAGTATAGGTATTTTCTTTGAAATGTAGTGGAGTAAAAAGTATAGGTATTTTTCTTTGAAATGTATTGGAATAAAAAGTATAGGTATTTTCTTTGAAATGTAGTGGAGTAAAAAGTATAGGTATTTTCTTTGAAATGTAGTGGAGTAAAAAGTAAAGGTATTTTTCTTTGAAATGTATTGGAATAAAAAGTATAGGTATTTTCTTTGAAATGTAGTGGAGTAAAAAGTATAGGTATTTTTCTTTGAAATGTATTGGAATAAAAAGTATAGGTATTTTCTTTGAAATGTAGTGGAGTAAAAAGTATAGGTATTTTCTTTGAGATGTATTGGAGTTAAACTAAATTTCAAAAGAAAATACCTATAATTTTCTTTTGAAATTGAGTGGAGTAAAAAGTATAGGTATTTTCTTTTGAAATGTAGTGGAGTAAAAGTTAAAAGTCTCCAAAATTGAACTTATTTGAATAAAAAATTTAAAAAAAGTACTTTCCAACACTGATGTGAAGTCATGGCATATCCGCCTGACCCCCCATTCCACCCCAAACCGCCCAGCCCCCCCTGCTGTGGAATGTGCGCCGTGTAAAGCACCACACCTGCGGCGGGTGTTTAGTATTTCCCGTGTGGGTTCTGGTATGCAGAGCAGGGCTGACCCATTCCGCTGCGAGAGGGGCCAGACCCGACCAGACCTGACCAGACCAGACAGGCAGGTGTGCCGTTTAAGCCATATCATCTTATTATAATAATGAATAATGATGCTTGAAAGGGCGACATTGTTTATTTGCAAGGCCCTGGAAAGGCGGGGGCCGCGTGACCTTTTATTTTTTATTTTTTTCGCAGGCGGAACGGTTTGTCCCCCCCCTCCGCCCGATACAGCCTTTTAATGGCTGGCAGATGCAGCGGCCCACTCGGGGGCCACGGAGTCGGCCGAGGTGTTTGTTTGCACAGGCTGATTTCTCAGACTAAACGGGTACCGCGGCCCCGGCAGCTGCTGCGGCTCAAAGCCGCCCGGCTGGGGGAGGCGTCGTCCGGCGAAAAGGAGCTCCTCCCCCGTCCACCTGGCAAAACAAGACGGCTAGTTTAACGTCCAGCGCTGACAAACGAGCCGGTTACCGGGGCGACGTGTCCCGATAAAAAAATCGAGTGTTTGAAACCGGTGAAATCGGTAAAAGCTCGAGTGAGATTTTTGATTTGGGGGAAGTTGAGGTCAGACCGAAAAATGTGGATTCAGCGGCGGCTCCGAGAGAACCGGGGTCTGGATATAGCAGAGCACCGAAAGATGTTTTTATTGGATGGGGGTTATCGGTTCCCACCTTCAAATGTTGATTTAATTTGTTAAAACATTTTTTTTTTTTTCCGCAGCTTATAATGTCTCACTTATTTCAACACTTTTAGTTAGGAAACCCCCAAATTATTTGTTTTTTCAGTCAGTTACGGTCACCGTAAAAAACAGAATGTAAAAAACAGATTAAAAGATTGAAATTAAAAAGTTATTGAGGTCATTTGTCAACATGCAGAACAATAATAAAAAGAAAAGAGACATAAAACGCATACACAGTATATGTAATACATAAATCAGTCTTGACACAATAAAAGCCATGCATGCAAGGACATGCATGCGGGTGCATGAGGGCAGGCTGGCGACAGCAAGACAGCGACAGGGGACAGCAGACAGCAAGGGAAGTTGAGGACTGAGGACAATAAGGTGCGACTTAGTTTCAGTGCCGACAGAGCTGAGTACTAATCAACAATCTCTTCAAACAAGCTCTAAATAAACCGTAGCTGCTGGGATGGAGTTCCATCCCGGGTGCAGCTTTAACAGAGGACTGACTGAAGGCACTGTCTGAGCGGAACAGAAGTCAGGGCATATATAAAGTATAATCTTGTACATAAGACGAACCATTTGCATATTGAATCATCTTTTGCTAACTCAGCAAGTTATGTTTTTTTAATATTGGGCAATGATGAACATGCACAGATTTTCGGTCAAGGACTTTAGACGTTTGTTTATAAAAAGACTGTAATGGTTTGAGAGCAGCGGTGTTAGCCTGTTGTTACTGTTGTCAAACAGTAAGTGATGTGGGAAATGACCCTAAAATATATACACGTACATCTTGCCTGTGCGCCTCCGTTGACATGTAATCTCAAATGAAGTTTGAGAAGTTTCCCCCCGAAGTTTGAAAGATTGAATTTGATCCGGTTACAGACCTTTTTGCACCTGTGAGCCCTGAAAGGAAGTGTGGAATCAATCAGAACGCCGAGGTCCTCGCATTCTGATCCGACATGTAGCCTCTCCCCCGGTACGGCACAAAGACATCTGGCTCTAGACTGGAACTGCTGGTCCCGGTGAAGAGCGTGCACGCCATTTTGGACACATTTGGTGGCACGCAGCGTTGCTTTAACCGTGGCGTTACATGAACCGTGGGGTCTGTGAGATTGTGTCATATTTTTACCATGCACATGAATTGCTGATGTTGGTGTCAGGACATGCAGATGGAAAATCATTGATGTACAATGTAAATAGCGGTGGGCCCAGGATCGATCCCTGTGGAACACCTGTGGACAGCCGGAGGGCAGCCGATCCCAGTTATGTACAAGGGACATAGTGAGATAGATTTAACGGATGAACGGAATCCATCCATTTAAGTGTATCCGAAGCAAGAAATTAGCTTAGACATGGGAATTCCGTGACTAGCGGTGTCAAATGCCTTCTCCAGGTCAAGAAACAGAGCTCCGACAACGCCACCTTCATCCGATAGAGATTCAAATTTTTTTTTCCGTGAAGTTGAATGAAAGTTGAATACTCGGATCTGAAGCCAAACTGCATTGGGTGCAGGGCAAATGAACTAGTATTCAGATGGCGGATGATTTACTAGCCGCCCATTTCTCCGCAACCTTTGACGCCGCGGGTGGGACGCTGACGGGGCTGTAAATACAGGTAAAAAAAGGGGGCTCTCAACAGCGACCGACCTGGAAAACACCAAACAACCCCCCTGAGAAATCCGGAGGTTAATCATTTCGGTAATAGGATTGGTTAGTGTTGTACTGAGCTCTCTGACCATTACTGCATCCGTACCAAATATATCCTTTTGCTCTGGATGGTTTGAGAGATCGAATCGCTCTCGTGACCTCCGATTCGGTGGCGTTCCTTCGGCTGCAAAAGCGGCTCCATGGTATGAACTGGACAAACGGGCGTGGACTCAGGTGAAAAACATTGTGCAATGGTAAGTACAGAATCAATAAAGTAGTGGTCAAGCTTCACTTCAACTGGATTGTTTTATCTTCCCATTCACTTGAAGTTCAAGCAGTTTCCCTTCTTTATTGTGATTGTCTTTGTTTTTTTGTTTTCAATTCATTTTAGAATTACTTCTTGCCTTTTCTATTCTGGTCAAGAATTATGATTATTATTATTTTATTTTTTATTTTTTGATTTTTTACCACCTTCAAGTGGAACCCACGACCATGCACTTGGTGACAGTAAATATTTTTGGAGACTTTTACTCAGCTACATTTCACACAGGGACAGGTTACCGGATCTATCAAACTGCTTATTCCGGATTGCTGATCGACGATTCATTATATCCACATCTAACATTTACTTTGTTTAATTTTGTTTCTTTTGCAAAAAATGTCAACGTGATAAAACTTTCACCTCCGCCCGAGTCATTTTTCGTCGGGGTATTTGTACTAAAATCTCCGGTATTTAGAGTTGGAGGGTCCTCGCCGCCGGTGTTTTGATACGACGCACACTCCGGGCGACAGTGCCAACAAACAGACTAGCGCTCACCAGTCTACTATGCGGGCCAGATAATATCTCATAATGTTATTACTCTGCACTGTAGCTACACTCGCAGAGCCATTTGGTTTACATTAGGGCCCCGGGGCCCCCGCCGCTCACGTGAATACGCGACTGTGTTATGGCTGTGTCACGCGCCGGCGGACGCGGTCAGACGTCGTCAATTTAGTGTCATTTCGGTTTAATAAGAATCGTAAATCAACTTAGTGGCTCGGGGTAAACAAAATAGGAATAGGACCCGAGAGATCTCTCTTTTTTGGCGCGGGGGGAGGGTGAGCGGTTGTCTTGCTGTGGCAGAATGTGAAAGGAAAACATGGCACCAGTGCTGATTTTAATGGAAAGTGGAGTGTTCATTTTAATGGCGTATTTACCCACTCCGTGCAGGTGTGTGGAAGGTGAAGTAGAGGCTGCTCGCTGAGGTCAAGACCTGGAGTTCGCTGCCGAACTTTTTAGGATGCACGCACACACGCGCGCGCGCGCACACACACACTCAAGCATGGCTTTCGTCTTTGTGAAAGTAGAGCGAGGGAAGGGAAAAGGAGGGTGAGGGAGGTGGAGACAGCTTGAAGAACCTCGACAGGTTTCGACGTCTCCGGGAAGCCGGCAGGTCTCATCGCCCGGAGGAACTAATTTCCTGTTTTTTTTAAGGGGACACGTCTTTGGTTAAGTTGTAGTGTGTGTGTGTGTGTGTGTGTATGTGTGTGTGTGTGTGTGTGTGTGTTTGTGTGTGTGTGTGTGTGTGCGCGCACGCGTGTGTGTGTGCGTGTGTGTGTGTGTGTGTTTGTGTGTGTGTGTGTGTGTGTGTGTGAGTGTGTTCAAATGTCTTAAAGAAGTGTTTTAAGGTAAAACTCAATTCTAGTGTCTACCTGCTAGAATTGCTGCTATACCAGCTTAATAATAATAATAATAATAGTAATAATAATAATAATAATAATAAGAAGAAGAAGAAGAAGAAGAAGAAGAAGAAGAAGAAGAAGAAGAAGAAGAAGAAGAAGAAGAAGAAGAACAGGAAAAAGAAGAATACTATTCAGGAGTTGAACTGCATTAACAGAATCATACTGCATTTTTTGAGGCATTTGATATAAAGAGCATTATTAATGAATTATTAATAATTCTTATAGTAAATAATCCTATTATTAGCAGTATTATTATTTAGTTGTGATATGAACTGTGCGGCAGTTATCTTGTTTGTGTATTTGTACGTTGGGTATATAGAGTCATCGGATCAACAAATGATCTATTATATTATTATATTACTATATTATGCATGCTTTTTAAGATGAGAAAACCAAAAATATATAGGTTAAATAAAGCATTTTTTAAAGTTGATCCAACTAGTCCAGTCCAATGGAATGTTCAGTGTAATGAGTTAGTTAAGGAGGTGTATAATCCACAACATCCAACTGGAGGTTGAGAAGGTGCACAGGCACAGGTGGGCACCGTTATGGTTAAAAAAAACAAAAAACAACCTGTTTAAAAGTGTGTTAAGAAGCACACGTTGAGGAATGAAAGTCCCGAAATTCTAATTAAAGATGCCTTCACCATCGTGAAATGTAATAAAATAACACCAGAATTTACAAGGAAATATTCCCAGGCTTTAGGGGAAATACTTAAACGATCCCTTGGCTGTGTCCGTCACAGCTGTGATAAAAACCCTCCATAATCGTACTGTCCCTCCATCTTCCCTCCATCCGTCCATCCCTCTCCCGCATCCCGTTGCATGTTCGCCCCACTCCCCAGCTTGTCACTCACATGATGGAGCACACAGCCGCCAAATAGCATCAATCTTTAAAAAGCCACGAGGATAACGCGGCCGCGAGCCACCGCGATGCCGTGTAACCCGCTGCACTATCCCCTCCACCGCCCGCCCGTTATCGCCACTGCTCCTTCATAAATAAAGCCATTACACCGGGGACAGAGAGAGAGAGAGAGAGAGAGAGAGAGAGAGAGCCGGAGTGGGAGAACACACGCACACAACAACACGCAGGTACACACAGGCCGCCGCGGTACCTTAACCCGGAGCGGCTTAGCTCAGGGCAGGGGGCAGCTTGTGAGGGGGAAGGACATACATCCGCCGCGGTGGTTCCCATTTTTTAGATACAGCCCTTTAAGGCTGTATCTTTCTCTTTCTGTTTCTCAGTTTGTTACCGAGGATATCGACTCATACAAACACACCTTCATGTATGGACGCACACATGCATACACACACACACACACACAGACACACACACGTAGGTATAAAGCCATAGAGCGCCATGGTCTGTTTATTGGGCTGCGGCGACACTTTGGTGCTGACGGGTGAAGTGCAGGATGTCTTCACGGGGGAGTGACTGGACCTCCACCACTGCCCTCTCACCTCACTGCCTCACTGCGTTACAGCTGACTGACTGACTGGCTGACTGACTCACTGACTCACTGACTGAGTGAGTGACTAACCCACTGACCGACTGACTGACTGGCTCACTGACTGAGTGAGTAAGTGAGTTACTGACTGAGTGACTAACTCACCGACTGACTGACTGACTGACTGACTGACTGAACGACTAACTGACTGACTAAAGTGTCGTCTCGTGCAGTGACAGAGGATCACCGTATGAGCCGCTGCAATATCCCACAGTGTGCGGGGAAGGTACTTCGCTGAAATGTTGGGTGGCGGTACGTGGGAGTGAGTCGCCGACGGAGCGGAAGCGGTTGGAGGAAAACAAATCCCAAACCACGATGACAGAACCGACAGGATCCAAGCAGCGTTGTTTTCTAGCGGCTCCGATAAGTCTCACGAGCCGCACATAATATGTTCTGTCTTTGCATTTGGGTTAAGATGCATTCCTTTTGCCGCATTTGTGCGTGTGTGTGTGTGTGTGTGTGTGTGTGTGTGCATGAGCGTGTGCACGCGTGTGTGTGTGTGTGTGTGTGTGTGTGTGCATGTGTGTGTGTGTGTGTGTGTGTGTTTGTGTGTGTGTGTGTGTGTGCATGAGTGTGTGCACGCGTGTGTGTGTGTGTGTGTGTGTGTGTGTGTGTGTGTGTGTGTGTGTGTGTGTGCATGTGCGTGTGTGTGTGTGTGTGTGTGTGTTTGTGTGTGTGTGTGTGTGTGTGTGTGTGTGTGCATGAGCATGTGCACGCGTGTGTGTGTGTGTGTGTGTGTGTGTGTGTGTGTGTGTGTGTGTGTGTGTGCATGTGCGTGTGTGAGTGCGTGTGTGTGTGTGTGTGTGTGTGTGTGTGTGTGTGCGTGTGTGTGTGTGCGTGTGTGCGTGCGTGTGTGTGTGCGTGTGTGTGTGTGACGTGCTGTAGGTTGCAAACAGCCGGGGCGTGATTGAATTCCAGCCCGAGCGTAAGTGTTTTTTGATCTACTCGGCTTGATCCTTGTACGCCAAAGCACCCCACACACACCCCCACACACACACACACACACACACACACACACGCACACACACATTACATATTATACGGTATGAACCAGGCTCAAAGTGGATCATTATTTACTAAACAGGTTGCCTAACAAGAGAAGACTGATTCCCCTGCAGGCTTGTAGGGGGAAACACCCCTGGAAGCATGGCGGCGGAGCAATATCCAACATAATTGATGTGTTGCAGAGCAGATTACACACATTAGCGCACACTGTTCTAGATATGACAGCTCCAACTGAACATGACAAATTCCATAATGTGGAAAAAAAAAAAAAAAGGTCGTTTTTCGCTCTCTCTGGGTATTAGTAGGAAATAACAAAGAAGCATTTGCATTTGCGAGAATGAGCGTGAACGTGCGTGTGCGTGTGCGTGTGTGTGTGTGTGTGTGTGTGTGTGTGTGTGTGTGTGTGTACATGTGCCCGTTGCTGTGATCCTACTCTTTAATTACATTCTATTTGTTGCACTTGCAGCAGAGAGGGCCCTTTATACCGCGAGTCACTCGCTCTGTGACGGGACTTCATTCAGCTCGGCTTATCCCGACACATGGCATTAGCTACGTGGATGAATACGTGTGCGTGTGCGTGTGTGTGTGTGTGTGTGTGTGTGTGTGTGTGTGTGTGTGTGTGTGTGTGTGTGCATGACAGCTGCGGCGTTATTTACCGAACGCGCCAACAACAGATAAACCCGTCGAGTTTACAAGCGACTCACTCATTGTTTGGCGGCGTTACCAGTCTCCATGGCTGTCTAATCATTGAGACGGATGCTCGCTAATAAATACTCTCTCTGCACGATGGGGCGTTTTTTTTTTTTTTCTTACTCCACTCACTCCACTCCCTCCCTCTCTCTCTCTCTCTCTCTCACTCACTCATTTCCTCTGTCACTCACTCACTCACTCACTCACTCACTCACTCACTCAATCACTCACTCACTCACACAAGCTGCCTACCTCCTGTTCTCTCCTCTTATTCACTCTCTTCTCACTCATTTAATCAACTCAGCGGCATTAGGCAGAAATGGTGAACACACTGCTATAAATACATATATACTGTATATATACATATATATACATATATATGTATATATATATATGCTTGTGTGTGTGTGTGTGTGTGTGTGTGTGTGTCTGTGTGTGTGTGTATATATATATATTTCTTTGCGGTGGTGATGAGTGGTTTGAATTACAAACCGTAAAAATAGATATGGTGTAAATTATTCACACGTCGTGCAGTTTTTTGAACGGAAGCTATTTGGATTGTTCTGCTTGTGCTTTGTTTTGGAGGATTTCAACTCTTTCTAATTACAGCGTTATCGCTTTTATTACAGTTATCTCAATGCATGAAAAATGTATAGAACGAGAGATACATTCTGACCTTATATTTATGTATAAACCTTTTGAATAATCAGGAAAAAAAAAAGTTTCATTATTGTAGGCTTCCCATTCCATTTCATTTTTAATTTTTTAATTTATTTTAATTCATTGCATTTTTTTACATTTTCTTTTATTTCTGCAATTTGGCCCGCTCACTTGACGCTTTATAAACAAAAAAAGGAGTTTATATTATTTTTATTGATTCGCTAGTTTTGAATCATTTTCGCTTTGTATTCCTCTCTTTGCACTGTTTACTGTCTGTGAACGCTACAAGCTGATAAATGCACGACGGTGTTTGTAAAATGACATTTACATTATAATTTAACAACATCTACAGTCAAGGTAGCGCCCCCGTTAACGTCCATAATTTGGAGGGCCGCCACATATATATATATTTTTTTTATTTCTCTGCATCTCTTCTTTGTTTCTTTGATTAGAGCAGCACAGAGAGAGAGAGAGAGAGAGAGAGAGGGAGCGAGCTGTAATTTCAACTGTTTCTCCTCCGCACTAATTGTCTAATTAATTCCCTTTCTTGAAAGAAACTCTTTTTGCGTGTGTGTGTTTGCGCACGTGCGGGCGTGGGGGGGGGGGGGGGGGGGGCGGCGGCACCCAGTAGAGCCCCCACCACCACCACCACCACCCGTCGCTCTCGAGGAGCCGCCAATTAACACCCCATGTTAATCACCGCCGACCCCGCCACCCACCGACCACGCGCCGCCTCGCAGATCACCGGCCCCGGCACTGCTCGCCAATCTCCTCCTTCGGGAGGCCCCTGCGAAGTATTCCGACTCATCCACCCCCCCCCCCCCCCCGGGCCGTACCGGGACAACGGGGCGGTTTATTTCTTTTTTCCTGAAAAGCTCGGTCGACATTCGGAGCGGGCGTCGCCGTTCGCATAGTGAAACGGAGTTAATATAAATACTTGAGCTGTAACACCGCGATTAGGAAACATGTCACCTTTCTACCGGCCGCCGCCGCCCGCCAAACCGTCCGCGGCTCGGAATTGATTTCTGACTGTTTTCTCCAACACTTTATTACGGCTAATGGCATATTCATTTGTGTCGCCATACCCTACTGCCGCATGTATTTGATCTAATCCATTAGCCCCCGTCCTGCTTTATATACACTGTTTTTAAGCGCGCGTTGGCTGGATATCTGCGAATCTGCCGTCCCGCCTGGAAAAAAAAAAGAAAAAAAAAAAAAGAAAGAAAATGATTTCGATATAAGTTAAGCTGATTTGCCTAAGCTACCAAGTAATTAACTGAACTTAATCATTTCATTCCAATTCATTTCCATCACCTGAAATTTTTTTTTTTCCTCCTCCTCCTCCTCCTCCTCCCTTCTTCTTCTTCTTCCTTTTTGTAACGTCTGCATCTGCCTGGATCTGGCTGTTGTCTGGCGGCGGTGGAGGCGGAGGACGCGAACTCTGTTACAACACTGACCTCTAGTGGCCCCGCAACATGGCTCTCTCCCTCCGCCGTGGCCCTCGCTCAGGTAATGAATCTGCTCCGGACAAACCCGCCCGCTCGGAAGCTTTAGCCCCACGATCGCCCACAGCCCCGACCCCAACCCTCCCGCCGCCCCCACCCCCCACCCCGGGGCGGGGATTTGCCCGAGTCGGGTCAGAGGTAGATTAGCGAGCGGAGGTAATGAGAGAGGGCGGGGAAAAGCGGCTCTTCGGGGGCCCGCGCCCCGTCGCTCCCTCCGCCCAGGCGAGCCTCGGAGGGAGAGGACAGCAGAGAGAGAGAGAGAGAGAGGGAGAGAGAGAGGCTTCTCCGCGAACCCGGGGGCACCTGCCCCCCCCCGCTCCCGCCGGCGCCCGCGGGCGGGTATCGGCTCGACTCCTCGACGTCCTCCATCTCTCGCCTTCCTCTCGGCTTATTCCTCGTTTCCAGCCTCCTGTCGTATTTTTTCCCCACTTTCTCCCCCTCCCTCTCTCCCTCCCTCCCTCTCTCTCTCTCTCTCTCTCTCTCTCGCGCTCTCTCGCCGTCGCCGCCTCCCCAGCCGCGGACCCCGGCGCGCGGCCGCGCCCTCACGTCCTCGACAGGGGGATCGTCAGATCTTCCAGAGGGTGGAGAAGCGCGCCACGCCGGCGTGTGGCGCCCGGGTAATAGGCATAATAGGGTCAGGTCTGCATTTAATAAACAATTACCCATTTATAATAGATGAGTCCATGGCTCCTAAGGCCCAGCGCCTGGCCCGGGTGGTGGAGGAGAGGGGATGGACGGGGGAGTGAAGGCGAGACCGAGAGACAGAGACAGAGAGAGAGAGAGAGAGAGAGAGAGAGACGGGATGAATAATGCAGACGAAGATGCCCGTCGGAGCGCCCAAACGCCGGGGCCCCAACGCGGCGCCAATTATCTTTACCTTGGTAATGATGATTATCTCCACGTTCTCCCTAAACGCCCGGCCCCCCCGCCCCCCCCCCTCCCGCTACACGGGGCATCCGCCGCCCTGACATTTGCCCAGCAGCCCCCCCCGCACGCCGCACCGCACCACCCGAACTCCGCCCGCACGCTGCAAAATGTAAAAACACGGGGCGAAAATGCACGCTTAATATTCCGGAAACCCCCGACTACAACTACTCCATTAGAACGCTCCGGAGGGGTTTTTTTTTTTTGTTGTTGTTGTTATTGTTGTTATTGGGGTTTTTTTCTGCGGCCCGTTGGTTTTAGGGTTCTTCAGATCCTCCCGTGATGTTTGGGAGGTGTTTCAGAAGAGGGCTACTGTACTCTAGCCGGAGAATGTCTTCAGCAGTGGCGCCCATCGCTCTTATTTTGAATTACAAATCAATCAGGGGGCCTCTCTTCAGTGGCTTTCATTTGGCCCAAGGTCACCGAGATTACACAAGGTTAACGTGTGTGCCTGCGTGTGTGTGTGTGTGTGTGTGTGTGTGTGTGTGTGTGTGTGCGCGCGCGTGTGCGTGTGCATGTGTGTGTGTGTGTGTGTGCGAGCGTGCACGTGCGAGCATGCACGCCGGGAGTTGGCAGCTGGATTAGCATAGAACTCCGACAGAGCCTGGGAATTAAAAGGAGGCACCGAGGTACCACCACTCACCAAACGGCCCCCGCTCCCCTCTCTGTTTGAATAGTCAGTCTGAGATACAGAAATTCGTTTTTCGAGGGGTTTGGAGGGGTTCTGTGGCCCTCAGGCTCCTGGATGCCCCCCATCCCCCAGTAGACCTCTTCCGTACGGATCCCTGGACTAAACGCACGGCCATTTTGCCTCCCGGGGGTCTCTGGCTGTAATGAGATCAGAGCCGCGACCCTCCCAGGACGAATAATAATAATAGTAGCGTGAGAAATTCCAAAAACGGCGAGCTGCGCGGAACCGGGCGTTCCCTCTCCTTTTTTGTGCCAACTTTTATTTCTATTTTTATTTATTTCTAATTTTTTCGCTCACGCTCCGCTCAAACGGTAAGAAATCAAATCGCCGCCCGGCGTTCCGCTCCGGCGACGATCCTTCATCGTAACGACTCGGCGTCAGCAAATGAACGCGGCGCGCCGCCCCGCTCTGACTGTTGTAATATTTTATAGTAAATGTAAATATATGCCGCGGATATCGTCTAATCATATATAATGTACTTTATGCATGAGGATATTGTAAGCTATTAACATATGCATAAAAAAAAAAAAAAAAAAAAAAAAAAAAAGCGAGCCCCATAATTGTTCCTTTTTACCATTTAATCCCAGCACTGGAAGATACAGCTAGAGATCACATTAACATTTACATTTGTGAATCCCCCCCCCCCCCCCCCGCCCACCCAACCCCCACCCATCCCACCAGCCCGCCCCGCCCTCTCCTCCAGGAATCAGCTCCAGCTTTCAGCCCGAGCATCTTTTCCTTTACATAATATCAGCTTGTATTAAAGTTACACACTGAGCTCCACTGTCTGCACCGTGGGGATTTACATTTTCCTAATGATGTGCTTTTCATTTTTCTGCTGCTATCCCCCACCCCCCCCCCACCCCCCCATCTGCACCACCCCCCCCCACCCCCACCCTGTCCTTCCCTTCACCTCCAGCCCACAGGCCCCACGATGATTTAAAACACATACAACTCTACGGCCGTTTTACTGGAGAATAAAACAAAGCGCGGGCTGAGACACCTTTGGTCGCCCCGGCCCCATCTGTTGCACATCTGGAAGTGGTGCGCCGCACCAATAATTGGAAGTCAATTTGTTTGAAGTTATGTATTTGGCATCTGGCTGGATTCATAAAAACTCTGGAAATCGCATTAATTTTATAGCCTTTCAAGAAGGCCCCGGCCTTCTTTTTTTTTTTTTAACGTTGTTTTTTTTTTTTTGTTTTTTTTCATCTTTGGTCTTGTGTTCGGTCGTTAAGGCAGCCAGGGCCTCGCTGGCGAGTGACGTGGGAGATTGCGGAGTCATCGGTCAGGGTGCGGTCCCACACGGAGGGAGGGGGGGGGGAAAAATGCCTCAAAAGGATCACGGGATCAGTTGCTGCAACGATGTTTATTTACTAACGCTTTTTTATTTTTCAAATCTAACTGTCGACCGTTTTTCAGTCGGCTTGATGACTTCACTTTCACCATGACCTGCAACTTAAATGATCGTAACTGTCTGACTGTGACTCTTCTTCAGTAGATTTCCCTCTGTGTTTAACACACTATACCGTACTTTAATAGCCATTGGTTTTGGAAAGGTGTGGAGGAACGCTCAGTGGGGACTTCAAAGTCTCTCCGCAGAGGAAGTGACCGCGAGGAAAAATCCCTCGGACCTGTCATTTCACCAAAATGCCTGCATGACCAAACTACAAGGCACTCAAAATCGGCGCATTGATATCAAATGTCTTCCGCTCTCCGAGCCGCTGAAAAAAAAAAACACAACCGCGCGGCGTGGGAGCAGTTGAGCGGCTTTTTAAATAACGCCTGGAAAAATAGTTGTGGGGGGAAAAAGAAAAACGGGCGCTTTCAAGTCCCGCGTTTGAAACTCGATTATTTCTCTTGAAGTGGGGATGTTTAAGTCCGTGTGTGTTTTAGCCGACGCTGATTTCGCAGGTGCATTCTGTGACGTTTAAATGAATAGGGATGAAATACAAGCGCGCGTCGTCTCTCTTTCCTTTCTGCGGAGGTGGCCCATACGCAACACAATGACTACCGCGCTTTTCCAAATTGCATTTTACTTTCATTCAAAAATTTCGAGTCGACACAAGGCAACTCGTCTCATACGGTGGTCCTGCGTGTGGTCGTTTTCTAATTCTGCCCCCAAAGCTCTTCATGTAAATACAAATATGTTCTACCCCGCCGTGACCGTGCGTGGCCAGAGAAAATAAAAATAAAAACCCTGCATACTTCCACCCGGCATGAAAAAGAAAAAAAGAAAAAAGAAACAACGAACAGCCCACAAAAAAAAGCCCTCATTGAGTTGCCGGTGTTTGTCAGCTGGAGAACAGGCGGCTGATTGAGAAGCAGCGTGGTGTTGTTTGTCACAGGGCTCCGAGCCACGGCTGAAAATAGATTTGACACTTGGTGTTGGAGGAGCCTCGCCGCCTGGCTGTCGCATTGTTATTCCCACTCAAATTTCACCTAATTTGTGCACCTCTCGTCACAGCCCAGACCCTGATGAGGGCTTTTAGATGCTTTATTTTCCTTCTGTTTTATTTATTTCTTTTCTACTCCACTTCCTGTAGCATGGGGGCCGATGCGTGGCATCCAGGTGCAATGAGATGCACATGTTGCTCTTTGCGTATGTGTGTGCATGCATGGGCGTGCACGCTTGCAGCCGGTGGCGTGTGTGTGTGTGTGTGTGTGTGTGCGTGTGTGTGTGTGTGTGTCTGTGTGTGTGGTTGTGTGTGTCACCCAGCCGTCCGGGTGGGAAGTGATTAAGTGTTGCCAAAGCTGCAGGCTCGACAGGTGAGTGCACGCCGACGCTCCGGCAGCTGTGGCATGTGCACAGGTGACAGCTTCCCCCACACCCCTCCTTCCCCTCTCAGTGTTAGTGTCAGTGTCGGCGGGCGGCGGTGAGGGTGAAAACGTTGTTTTCTGGTGACAGAACGACTCGGCGGCGGGGTTCACGACATCACCCGGCCGCTTTGGATTTGTCAGTTCATACTTGGAACTATAGGAAGGAGTGGAGGCCGCACCCGTCCAAGTGCTGCACCCAGGTGGGAGGTATGTCGAGGTTATCGTTCATCCATTGGGAAGGCGCGTAGAAAAACAATGGTTCCATTTTCCATGCTTTGATGGGTTTGTTTTATTTTTTTAATTGTTTGTTCATTTTGATTTATTTGTTTGTTTATTTATTTTTCACCACAACATCTATACTTTGAATGATTTTGATCTGGTTTTGATAGTTTTTATTCTTCTTCTTCTCCCGCCTCCAGTGTGAGGGCAACTGATGAGAAAACATAGCATGATGCTGCCACCTCCTGGCTGTGTTATGTAACAACACCGCTTTAACAAGAACACGAGCTCTATTAAGGGGTGACAAAAATAAGATAAAATAAAACATATTTTTGTGCAGAAGTAACAAAGGAAAGTGAAACGTTATCAAGGAATAGAGTGTTGTGCCAACTAATAATCAAGGAAATACTTATACCCTTGAAATGCCTCCGCAGTGGTTGCCCTTTTGTCTGACGTGCCGTCCATAACCTGGAGCTCAGGTGGATGAGATGAGACGGAGAAGGGGGCAAAAGGGCTTTAACTTTGAAGGTCACGAGGGCGACCTTTTTGTGTGCAAATGATACCCTCGCTGGTAATGGCCCAGTCTACTTCTTGGATCGTAAGGTTATTTGACGCCCGCGCGGGTTTTGACAGGGAGGGGGTTTTTATCTTTTACGCCGGTTGAGTTTTTGAACTAAGTGCTACGCTCCAAAAGTCCTTTGTTCTGGTGTCACCGTTGCCTCATCCAGCCACGGGGACTTTTTGAAGCCTGTGTAACTTTGGCCTTAAACTTTGTCCGCAGTGGAAGAACGAGTCAGGCATAACTCAAAAACAAAACAAAAAAGGTACTTTGGTCAACTGGACGGATGACTTCTCAAACGTGGCGTTTGGTGCGTATTTGTTGTCGTCGTCATGCCGGCCGCGTTAACGGCGCGAGCGAGGGCGCACGCCGCACACCCCGACGTTCCAATTCCAGCAACGAGAGCGGAGGGGGGGGGGGGACGCCATTGGAAATCAAAATGTAAATCCAGCCTTTTGAAAAATAGATTCCAAGCTCGCAGCCTCCTTCCTCAGATACTGCCGTGTTTTTTTTTTTTGTTGGTTTTTTTTTACCAGCGGCAAGGATGAAAATCCATATTTACCTTCCATAATTGCTTTGGCCAATTACCCATAAACATCACACACCACTTTGTAGTCCTGGAGTGTCTGCGTCTCATAATGATCGCTCGGTTCAATCTTATTCCGCAGCCATAAAGGAAGGAGGAATCCTTTGATTTCATTACGGAGAAACACACACACACACACACACACACACACACACAGACACGCACGCGCGTTCCGAAACGTTAATTCGGCGAGGCTTTGATGAGGTATGAAGGATTTCCATCGGGAAGTATTGGCGTGTTATTTTTCGGCCCCGGCTGTTTGTTGTATTATTAATGCACGACCACAAGATTTGAAATAATCACCGGCGTCCACCGCCGAGCGAGGCCGTACCTCGGCGGGGCCGCCGCCCGGACGAGCCGCCGCCTTCAAACCCCCAAACGATGGCAGAGGAACAGGGAATAAATGGGGCGTCGTTATCCCAGGCGGTCGCAAAGTGATGACGAAAATCTCATCGTCGGACCCCGGCGTCCAACTTTTTTCTCCTTTTTTTTTTATTATTAATTATTTCTAGTTTTCCACTTTCCGATCCTCGAGGGTTCATCCATCCGTGACCCCGCCCTCCCTCCGTGCACTCGTCCTTATTACCCCCCTACTTTCAGCCTCTCGATTCCAATCAACCCCCGCCCCCCATTCCCAAAACCCAAGTTTAACCACCCCCCCCCCCACCACCCCCCATCCACCCCCCGCTCCCTGTCCGTCCTCTCACACGTTTGAGTTTGTTTTCTTTTGCACCGATTTTTCGGGACGGCGTTGAAGGGTGTTGTGAGAGGTCGATGCCGACAGCGTGTGTGTGTGTGTGTGTGTGTGTGTGTGTGTTATGCGTGTGCTGTCGCCATTGTCGGTGGCGGGGTCCGCCTTTCCCGCCATTTGGTTGGCCGGCACTCGCTGTTTGACGTCCAAAACTTTTAAGACCCAAATGCGACGTCCGCTATTTTCACCATTTTATAGAATTGACTGATGATGATGGTGATGATGATGATGGTGATGGTGATGATGGTGATGGCGATGATGGTGATGACGCTGAACGTCCCGGTGACTGCGCATGCGCCGCCTCGATGCGTTGACGTGTGTCTGCAGCAAGAAAACCAACTCTGATTTATCAAAAAAGAAAACGGGGTTTATTGACCTTCCCCACCCCAGCTATGAATGTAAAAAAAGAGATACCGTGTTAGATCAGATGAAATTAGATCGGATCAAACTTTGTTAATCCTTCTGGGAAAGACAAAGTTTGGATCCAATCTAATCCATCGCATGGAACGCATACAAATAAAAATAATAATATAATATTTTACGAATACATGGATTAAAGTGTATATAAATATAGATATATATATCTTTGCTTAAAAAAAGACATTTAAACAAGACAGTGGACGTGTTAGGCATTTAAGTGAATATACGTTTGTTTTTTTTTGCATTTCTTTTTTTTTTTTTGTTTGTTTTTTTGAGAAAAAAATAACGCCATCGACCAGGTTTTCGATAAGGCACGTCATCTTGAACAACCCTAACCCTGAACAACAGTGGATTCAAATCCTGTCAAAGCTTTGGCATTTCCACTTCAGAGGACAGGACACCTTCAGAAAGCGTCGTACAAAAACAAAAAACAGAAACAAAGTGTGTGTTATATCTACACTGTACATGTGTCACGGCCGAACAACAGTAGAAATTGTCATCGATAAGTTTAATAATAAAACGTCTCCCTTTTTTTTCTTTTTTTTTTGGATGAGTCTGCCTCTGCGTTGGCTCTGTCGGGGAGGAAGAGACGCTCGCTTGCGCCATGGTCCGTGAGGGGGCGGGGCGCGCCCAGCCGTGGGCCGTGGTTCCAGGCGCCGTCGGAGGAGGCGGGCCCACGCCAGAGTCAGTAGAACAGGGGGGACCGATGATGGGGGGGGGGGTCCATCATAGGTCGTCGTCGTCGTCCGAACTGAAGCTGCTCCTGCGGCTCGTGCGCTTGGAGCGGCCGCCGGGGGAGCCGGCCGAGAGCAGCGGGTCGGCGCCGAACGGCGACAGCGGGTCGTCCATCAGGATCTCGTCCAGCCGGTGCTCCTCCTTGAGCGTGGCGCTGAAGAAGTCAGTGAAGTGGGACAGCGGGTCGGAGAAGGTGGTGGAGGACTCGGCGCCGCCGACGTGGTCCTGCGGCCCGCCGGCGCCGGCGGGCATGCCGGCCGCGGCGCCCGTCCTCTGGAGGTAGTCGCCGTTCAGGTCCTCCTGGTAGAGGGGCTGCTGCTGGACCTGGGGGGGCTGCAGCTGCTGCTGCTGCTGCGGCTGCTGCTTGTGGAGGTGGGAGGACAGCTCGACGGTTCCCAGGGCGGCGGCCATGTTGGGCAGCCCGTGGGCTCGCGCTTGCATTTCCAGCTCCTGAGGAAAAAGGAGATTTATAGGATTAGCACCGTAGATCTCCAGCCTGGATTCCCGGCAGTATTTTTTTTTCATTTATTCCCTTTCACCGCGACCATTAACTGACGCATATTGTCGTCTGACCCTAAAAACAATGGCCCCAAACCCAACCATCGCATTCTCCGGTTCCGACAACAGACGGTCGTTTCTTTGCCCTTTGTCCAAGTGTCTCCCGACAACAATCGGCCTCTTTCCTCCTCCTCCTCCTCCTCCTCCTCCTCGCTGCGCGTCATTCCAGGGCAAACTGCTGAGCGCAGCACCTGCGCCGGGTATCTACATTCCGTGATAACGCCGCCGCCCGGCCGTGATAACAAGGCGCGGCGCTATGAGAAGCCTTGGCCGGCGCCTCCTCCCTCCTTTTGCTCAACCCGGCAGTTCTCCCACGCGGCCTCTCCCTGAGCGGCGTGGATTTTGGTTTCTGTTGGGTTCGAGGCAACACCCGCTTGTCTGTTGCGACACTTCCCCATTTCAACTCCACCGGATAGTCTGGAAACGGGTTCACGGTTCACAAGCTCTCACGGATCTTGTCAAGTTGCCGCACTTTCCTTTGTTTAACCACGGCTCAGTGGAAACAGCAGATTTTGGTCTTTGCGATGAACTCGCATGATGAACTCAATTTGAGTTGTACACGTGTGACCGTTGATAAGACTCCGGCTCCGGAGTTCAAATAACCAAAAATGGGTTCTTTTATGAGACTATGGGAATGAAAACCAAAAATAATACACCAACAATGATCTCTGAGCACAAAAGTGGACTACACGTCTTAAATTAAACTCTGGAAATCTAGCGCACTTTAGGCAAACATCTGATTTTTGATTCAGAGACACTAGCCCTGTACCGTTTGCAGTACTATTCTAATTTTTAAAAAAAACAACCCAATATTCTCAAATTTGTGACGTAATTTTAAATGTAAAAATTTTTTTAAATCATTTTGTTTAAAAATCATATCTTTTTGACATTATCCCGTATCCATCACCCCTTCAATGCGTCCTCGGTGGCGGGGGTCCGCCTTTCCCAGCAAAGAAAGCAAAGATTGGGCAATTGAAAGGCAGCTGCGGTGAGTCCAAACGAATGGAAACGGCTCTTGGGAGAATTCCATTGTTCGCAGGAAGTCCTCCCTCGCTTACCGCGCGTTCCACCAAATGAATCAAAGGAACCAAAGAGCCGGCGGTTCAGCCTTGCAATAACGATCTTGCAACACAAAGCGAGTTTCCATTATTGCCTTTTTTTTCCAAAAGCGGGAATTTGAAACATTCTCACAGCGCGCCCGGCGAGCTGGCCTCGGCCACGCCGACACCAGGCGGCGTTATGGATTACCACTTTAATATTATTTTCTTTTTTGTTCTTTGAGTGCGCACGTGTGTTTTTATTAAAGGGTCGCATCCAACCAGACGGACCGCCGTCCCTGGCCGTCCCTGGCTGTCCCTGGCTGTCCCTGCCTACCTGGATCCTGAGCAGCAGCCGGCGGTTGGCCTGCTCCAGCTTCTTCTGCCGGCTCTCCAGCTCCCGGGCGTGCTGCTGCTCCTTCTGCAGCCACTTGATGTACTCCACCGAGGCCTTCAGGATGGTGCCTTTGTTCCAGCGCATGTCGCTGCCGGGAGGAGAGAAACATAGACGATAACCCTTTTTTTTATTATTATTTTTTACCCCCCCCCCTCCCAGAACCTCCCAGCGTCAGCAGAATGTTCTCCAAAATGTAAAAAAAAAAAAAAAAAAGAGGGGTGGGGGTGGGGGGTGGGGGGGCGGGGGCAGGGTGGACTTTAAAGCAGAAAGACTTTTTTTTTTTTCTTCCTTTTACAATATGAATAAGAAATGGTGATTTACACGAGGCAATTATTCATCCTCGGACAGTGCGCGGCGACGCTGAATAGAAATTTTAATAGAATAGTTAAGTACGTGTGAGGAAAGTCCATTCTCGTACCTAGTTGCTCGGTAAAATTAATCCCCGGGTAGAAATGGGTGAAGGTAAAAAAAAAAAGGTAAGTGCGAAGAGAGGGAAGAAAATGGAGAATGGACTTGAGGTGCCAGAGTGCAAGTCGTTCGTTCTCGGATATTATTACTTTTTTTTTTTTTTTTTTTTTAAAGAGGAAAAAGGCGGTTGGAGCAAAGAAAATAAAAAAATAAATCGTCCCTTCTTCCACGCGAGTGAGACATTGGTCTGATCAGCGCTAATAATCTCTTTTTATGCGGCGTTAATGGCGTGACGACGGGTGCAACCTTCGATTTGAATTCGAGGCAAAGTTCAATTGCCAAAAGACGGCCCGTGGATTTCATTACCGCTCCGTCTTCCGCCCCAACGTGCCGATTGTGCCCCCGAACTTTTATTCGAATGGCGCCGGGCGGCTCTCAAAGACGCCGGGCTTTTTTCTTTGTCGCCCGAGCTCGGAGCCCCGGACGACGGCGGCCCCGGGGAGAGAGGCCGTGCCGTTCGACAATGGGCGTTCGAGTGCGCCCTTGAAATATGAGCGAAATGTGCTCGTGTAGTCATTTGGAATTCAATGAACAACAGCCGAGTGTCTTTGTGTCCTATAATCCTATATATGCTTTTTCCCTGACAGGGAGCTTCATTCAGCCGCTGCCACGGCCCCGGCGCAATACCGTCCGCGGATCGGCGGTGGGGGGCGCGGGGAAAAAAAAATAATAATAATTTTACAGCCACGCGGCATTTTCAACGACAAAAGCGCGGGACTTACGGGTCGTTGGACTTGGGGATGAGCGTGCCCAGCTCCTTGATCCTGTAGTTGATGTTGTATCGCCGCCGCCTTTCAACTGAAACAGGCAGAACGAGGGGGTCAGTGGATGCACTGGAGGGGCCCCCGGAGCCCATGTCCCCGGGGGCCATGAGTCGTTGAGTCGGAAGAGTCGTGGGCACTTACTCAAATTATGGTTGTCTTTCTTCTGTCTTTCTTTGGCCATCACTCTGGTGTCATGCTCTGGAAAGTCAGAGGGGGGGGGGGCAGATCGATTAGCCATGCGCCCGCTCGTTCGGAGGCCCTGACGCGGAAAATTCGGCAGAAAGCGCCACAGACGCTCCAGTCAGCGAGCGGACAATCGGTTATTTTTGGGAACGGCCTCTGACTCAGAGGACCGGGGGTCAGCCGGAGAGCGCGGTTTCGCCCTGTATTGGTCTACGCCGCAAGAATGACCTCCTCACACACACGCAGACACACAGACCCCCGCCCCACCCCCCCTCCCCACCACCACACAGACACACACACACACACACACACGCACGCACTGAAAGGGCCCAATTTATCCTCTCCGGCATCTCTGTAGCTCATTGTGAAAATCTGTGTGTCCTTTTTTTTTTTTTGGTTACTATTTAGCCCATAATTAAGACAGTTTAGTAAATTCGTTAATCTCTCCCGAGCGGGGGGGGGGGAGAAAATGCCGATGCTTTCCATATTTGCATTCGCATTCTTCCAAATTACATAATTGGGGACCTGAGATTGGATTTCCCAATTTGTCACAGTTGATTCAATCAAGACATCTCAAACCCTGTAGAGCAGCCCATTGTCTCCCCAAATGAAACAGATGGCAATTTTGGTTATTTTCTCATTGAGAGTGAGGAGTTCCGCGGGCATCCTTTTCGATTTCCTAAATCAATTAGGGGCCTCCTCCGCTTGATGCGTGACAATAATAAGACGCGTCTGAAAGGGCCCCTTTATGTCCCCGGCCGCGCGACACAAAAGTCCACACGTTTCCACAGCCCGTGACGCCCTGGCCAGCGGCTCCCATCTGACGACAGTGGCACGACTGTTGGCCGCGCACACGGGACACTTTTTTTTGGGAGGGGGGGGGGGGCGCGACTTAGCCGTGAGTTAACACATTCTTCTTTTCCCTGCGTGCCCGACACCTCAAATTGGATTCCGGCAGGGGGTGGCGGGGGGGGGGGGCACACAATTAGAACGCATTTAGAAGGCATTTGGAAGAATGAGAACATGTTTGGAGCTCTTTTTTTAACATCTCTAAATAGACCAAACAGAGCGAAACGCAGTTTTTGTCCCTTTCCAGCGCTAAGGTGTCGGGATTTGTTGGTCGCGGAGCACGTCGCTGAAATGGGTCAAAGTGAGCGGTTCGAAGAGTGGTTTTTTTTTATTATTTTTTTTTGGCATTATTGACATATTTTCTTCCTTTCGATGAGTTCTGTTTTCATGAGAGACTGTTAATGTCTTCGTTGATTTCCATCCAATTTAGAAACTGCCTCCAGCTCAATCTAGGACACGTGGTGGCTCGAGTTTTTATAAGGTTTTTTGGGGTTTTTTTACAGCGCAGATGTGTATAATTTTGCCGTCGGATCGCGTTAACTCCTTCACTTTGTCTATGCGCTGGGTGCCTTGGTATGAGTGCATACCTGGGTATTCCCTTTTTACAGTGAGCTCTGTGGGGTTAGAGGTGGAACTGATACCTTGTTCACCCCCATAGATGTCCAGCATGCTGCTACTGAGGGACACCTGAAGGAAGGAAGGAAGGAAGGAAGGGAGGGAGGGAGGGAGGAAGGAGGGAGGGAAGGAAGGGAGGAGAGAAAACAAGATAAGAAGACGGTCATTCAAAGGGGAATCAAGCCGGTCCAGAAGGACAAAAGGCTGCATTCCATTCACTTGTCTTTCACCCCCCCCCCCAAAACACAAACAGTTGTTCAAGCACTGCAGGATGTGCCTTGGTTACTCATTTTGAAAGGCTCTTCTTCAAGGACTTTGTCATTATGACAAACATGACGGGAGCGAGCAGGGCCCTGCTGGGGACCGTGTGGGGGCCCGGGGGCCCCGGCTTGTCTCCCGCACCAGGGGACAACAATGTCTCTGTGGTCCTCACCAGGGGCTATACTGTAAGTGTTATTATAATGCCGTTATTATTATTATTATTATTATTATTATTATTATTATTATTATTATTATTATTATTATTATTATTATTTTTATTGTTATTATTATTATTATTATTACTGCCACAGTGAGCTGCAGCAAACGGCTGCCCTAACATCTGAATCCCTCTCTTGAATCAATTAAGTTACATTATCTTATCTTAAAAATCAATCATCCTATGTAATGTACATGTATCTTGGTCAGGCCGGCGCCTTGCAGCCAGGGTTTGCCTGGCGGCCGCCCCGGGCTTTACTTGACCCGGCGCAGGGGCCTTGATCTACTAAGACCACCATTATGGGAACCCCTGGGTTTGAAAGGGCTCCGAGCACAGAGAGGGGCTGTGTGCCCAAAATAGCGTCCCCCTCGGATGAAAAGGCGAGATGGATCAACTGGCCGAACAGTGGCAAAACTGTTTTTCCTAGACGGCCCCGTCCTCCCTGGGAAAACACGCTCCGCTCCCTCCGATAACGACGCCTTTTCACTGGCCCCGGCGGAATGCGGCGTTGTGGCGTGCGATAGAGAGGACGCGTGTCTAATTCACCGCATTTGTGTGTTTCTGGGGAGGGAAAATAAAATAAAAATAAATAAAAGGCGACAAAAAGACGGGCGCTAACCGTCGATTTTAAGCCAATCTTCGCGGGCGTGTGAGACAGATCAGACGCCGGGGAAGTTTTAAGATCTGGATAAGGATGAAGGTCGACTTCGGGAGGGGGAGAGGGGGTTTTTAAAAGAAGGGAGCGGGGAGATGAGAAGCGGAGGGACACAAGAGGGACAGAGCCGCGGAGAAAATCCAATATCTGTACGTGGTTTCGCTTTCCCCCTTATTATCTTAACGAGATGGAGGACGGAGATAAAAAAAAGGAGGAGGAGGAGGAGGAGGAGGAAGGAGGAGGGGAAAAAAAAACAACAACAAAAAAAAAAAAACGCTTATCAAAATGAAAGATTGAGACGGTTCCCCCGGCTGCTCCGACCGCAATCACTTAGATCCCTCTCCCCCCCGCCTGTGTTCCTGGATGTGTTGACACGGCGCAACGCCGCGCCGCAACGCACCGTTACGACTAATTAGGGCGAATTGATCCGTTTAAGCGCGGCGGCGTCTCCCGCTCAAGCCCCGTGGGGAGCGGGCGCATTAGCTCCGATCCGATGCCTCAGTAGCTCCCCTGCAAACCTCCCGGGCCCACCTCTGCCGCTCTCCACCTCCCACGCCCCGCCCGCCCGCCCGCCGCCCCCTCCCTCATCATCATCACCACCATCATCATTTTGTCGTTTTTATTCTGTTTCTCTTTCTTTGGACCCCCTCTGCCGCTCTCAAGTCTCGCGTGCGCTGCTGTGCCGGCGACACCCTGAATTTAATTCCGGTGTGATGTCTGCAATTTCTCTCGCCCGTCTCGGGAGCTCGACCTGATTTTGCCCGCGCCTTCGAAAACTAGAGCCGCCGTTTTTTGTTTTTCTTCTATTCCGTCCATTCCGGTCGGAGGCCTTGTCGCCCGTGTCAAACCTCCGGCCGCGGTTTTCGAAATTCCCGACACGCCGCGATTGGCATGGCGAAAGCTTTTTTTTTTTTTTTTTGTTGGTTTGTTTGTTTGTTTTTTTTGGCCGCGATCTTCGCATGCTTTATCAATTCGCCGGAGCAGAATTCCTCATCTGAGTGAGGCTTTTTTTTGTTTTGTTTTTTTTGTTACGATCCGGCGCTCAACCGCTGTGACTTTTTCGGGGCGGGGAGGGGGTTGAGAAAGAATACCACGCTAATTTCATAGCCGCTCACAGCCGTGAGGCTTTGAACAAGCCTTGGAACGCCGGCCTGTTCTCTGCCCCGATTATCCCTCCATTGTGATACTGTCACTAAATATCTGCCGCTGTGTTTAAGGGACAATGCCGTTACACTTAATCTGCGGCGGCCTTGAGAAATGTGAGAAATGTCGCTAAGCCCGAAGCCCGGCCGAATGAACTTTGACTCATCCGGAGACTTAAGCCGACCTCAAAGTAAGACGGGTCCCCTCTTCCCCAAAGCCAACCGGGCCCTTCATTAGCGCGCCGGGCAGAGAAAACGACCCTGACGAGCTCCTAAAAGCGCCGGGAAAAAAAAAAAACCTCGGACGACGGGATCGAGGCGGCGGCAGAGGAGCGGAGTTTGTGAAAACATTTGTAAAAATCAATATCCAGGACCTCCACACCGCAGGCGGTAACCGCATCGTTTTTTTACATCGTGGGTGATTTGGTATTCGTCAGAGCAAGATGAGAGTTAATATGATCCATACTTACGTTGTTTTGCATGATGATGTTGGACTCCATGCAGTCCAAGCCGCCGTCATTGAAACCGGACTCCAGGCTGATTAGGTCGTCGATCACTTCATCCATCGGAAACTAAAAAAGGAAACAGCCGTCACAGTGTGCTCGCGGAACAGACCGCCGGTTACCCGAAAAAACACCGGATCTCCAAGGCCTCCCAAGCCCCGGCATTGCTGTAACTTTTTTTTTTCGTCAACCTCGACATTCAAATGGAAGCGGCCCGAGGGGGACGCGAACAGGAATCCAAACGACTCCAGTCACCGGGCGAGTTCTCCGGCAGGTTTGGCTCATGTCTGATGTGCGGGAGCGACGCGGGTTGGGAAAACAACCCCCGCCCGTTATCAAACCAGTCCCCTCCTTTGGACGAGCGAGACTTTGCATGTCTGAAGTTATTGACGAGCACATCGGAGAGATAAAGAGATCAATACACGCATCGCCTTGTTTCGGATGATGAGCTGAAAGACCCTGTTTTTTGTTTTTTTTTGGTTTGTTTTGCTTTTGTTTGTCCCCATTACAACAAGGAGAAGCCGTAGACGTTATTGATGCTCGTGCCCCGCGTTTCCATCCCCCCCCCCAAAAATGTGCATCTGTTCCTACATGGCCTTCCAATCAAAACCCCTACAATAAAGTTTGTACATTAATCCGCAAATATCTATGACACACATTCACTTCTTCAAACTGACCTTTCATTGCAAACGAACGAGGCTTTTCAGAATTTTAGGCTTAATACGGGACATGGATATAACCACCACGTGTCATCCCAAGCCCGATCGACTCACCTCGCCGTCGTGATTGGCCAGCGTGAGCAGGGTGACGGGGCTGTTGGGGCTGCTGCCGTCGCTGACGGAGGGCATGTGCCCGCTCCTCATGATGGGCACGGCGGCCAGCGGCTGGCTGGGGGCGTGGGGGTGCGGGATGGCGTGGCCCGGCCCGGCGGACGTCGCCAGCTTGGAGCCCAGCGTGAGGTACTGCTTGACCTGCTGACTCTGGGTCTGGTGGAGGTGGAACTTGGAGTTCTCCAGGTGGTTCTGGACCTGCGGAGCCAGAGGGCGCGGACGCCGGAGCCGTCAGGCAAAACGACGCCAATGCAGGCGTGGTTTTTGGGCGAAGGTTTTTTGGTTTTTTTTTTGGCTGAAAGAGCGCTGAGTCGGACGAGACGCGCACCGGCGGCAAGGGGCGCCACGCCGCCGCCGGGAATGTGATGATCCGAAGACACGGAAACTAAACAGTCGAGCATTTCCCACATTGAGCCGGGCGGTACGCAACGGAATTACTGCAATTCAGTGTTTTTGTCAGTCGATGATTGAGCAAACTCCGAAACTAGAGTGAGTCATGTCCGACCGTCGTCCCTACCACATGGAAAACAACATCTACAAGCAATAACTCATTCCGACAGCCTTCCAACACTGAGTTTAGTTTATTTCATAAACGGGAACTAAATAATTCAATTTGTTTACGGTTTCAACAAATCCGCAGCGGGGGCTTCGATTAAACCTGTCGATTAAAAAAATAAATAAATAAATCAAATAAAAATGTCACATCAAATCATTTTGAATAAATCTAAAATTGCGCTGACATCAAACACTTGACACGGAAATAAACAAAGCATGACAAACGGTTACAACGGCACAGTCGGTGCGTCTCAAATCTCCGGCGTCCTTACATTTGAAGCTCTGGTCGCATTCCGCATGGTGTAGTAACTACAGTCGGTTAAGTGTGGCATTCTCAGGAAAGCAGATAATCTTCGGTTTGTTTTTTATTTTTTTTCGGCGTGGCAGCGGGGTCGCCGTTAGGGGGTTCCAAGCCTGCCGCCGCTGCTTGTCCCGCTGATCTGCGGGGCTAGGTACAGAGTGTCCCCTCTCGTCCCCTTCGCGGCGTCTTTATAAGGGGCCCCCGGCGCGGAGTAATTAGGCGCAAAGCCGGAGGATCGGCCTTTATCTGGCGTAGCGTGGTAATCACTTCAAACAGTGGGCCGTCTGATCACCCACGGTCTGATCACTGCAGGATATCTGCTTTTAGCTCCTATCACTAATTCATCTGCACCGCCCTTTTTCGTCAGACCGGCCAATCGGAGGTCGTCTCCGGGACTCCTCTGCTGCGTGCTCCAGGGGCCGTAGCAGCACAATTGACCCTTGTTCCGCGGCGGGGGGTTTAAATAACTCCCCAGATGCCATTTATATCCGGGCTTCTTCATTCATTGACTAATGTCAATCTAGCCAATTTGATAGAGTAAATGTCTCAAGTCATAACGGGCATTTATTTTGAGGGCTCTTTTATATTTGTATTCTTTTCCATTCCGCAACAAGGCCTTGGGTCGGCTATTTTTAAGAGAGTTTGTCCCTCTTGTTTGTGTCCCCCACCCACAAAGGCTCTCATTGTGCCACCTTGTTTATGTGCTCACGGTCCGCTAGGTATTTTGGGAAGCGCCGTGGAAACTAAGGGGTAATGTGTGTCGTCGGCGACAATGCGGTGATATCATGATGATGACCGACCGTTAACAAGAAGAGAGGAAAAAACCTGCGACCAGGGGTTATCGCACCTGGCCTCGTCGGTGTCGTGCTGAACGAATTCCCCTTCCCCCGCTGAAATGTCAAATACAATTCAGTGTGTTATGTTTATTATCTCGCCGCTGAGGGCCGTACGCATTTGTTTTGACGCCCGTCAGACCC
>NC_137208.1:10030128-10057628 GCF_960531495.2 Zeus faber
ATGATATCAATGCTGTGGTTTGCCTACATAGTTCTAGATTATTATTGTTAAAATAATTATTATGATTTATAATAATAATAACAGTAGTAATAGTAGCCTAGTGGCAGTGTAGCAGTAATAGCAGTAGTAGTACTACAAGTAGTAGTAGATAGAAGCATTATTATTATTATTATAACAGAAGAGAACAGAACAAGGCAGAAGCTACGAACATGGTTGAGGTGTCGTTAGAACCGGGTCGTCACAAACATCTCTCGGTTCACGTTTCATCCAAACCGGTCCACATACAGAGCGGAGAATAGTGAAAAAAAACAAAACTAAATCTGACCAAAAGTGGCCAGACGGTCGCGCGTCACAGACACGCCGACGCTCGAAAACGAATGGAACGAGATGAGTAAGTTAGAGTAAGGCGCTTTGTGACGCATCGTACTATAAATGTGCACATTATGGTTCAGAATGTCCGAGAGCGATTAAAGAAAGAATCCGTCCCTCGGTGCGCGCCAAACGTCCCCGTATATAATCACAGAGCGCAGATTGGGGAACCTCGGAAACCTGTTACACCTACCTAACATGACCACACTGGACCCCCTGTATAACTGCCTGCAGCTATATTCATTATTAGTAGTAGTAGTAGTTGTAGTCGTAGTAGTAATAGTACTAGCAGTAGAAGTAGTGGTAGTGGTACTGGTAGTAGTAGTAGTAGTAGTAGTAGTAGTAATAGTAGTAGTAGCAGTAGAAGTAGTGGTAGTGGTAGTGGTAGTAGTAGTAGAAGAAGCAGTATCAGTAAGAGTAGTGGTAGTAGTAGTAGTAGCAGCAGTAGTAGTAGTAGTAGTAGCAGCAGTAATCGCAGTAGAAGAAGTAGTTGTAGTAGTAGAAGTAGAAGTAGCAGTAGTAGTAGTGGCAGTAGTAGAAGTAGTAGTAGTAGAAGAAGAAGTAGCAGTCATAGTAGTAGTAGTAGTAGTAATTCAACTACTACTATATTATGTAAATTATATTTAATATATTTAATGCAGACAGTGACCCATCTGGACACAAGATTTTACTTTTTTTTTTAATTCCTTCTTAAATTCTGAGCTGGGGTGCAGCCGCAGCTGGAGGCGGAGTCCATTGGCTCTGCAGTGAGCAGCCTTTCTCTACACAAAAAAATCGCACAATCCAAAAGTACTCATTTAAATGGAAGTCTAGCGGAAGCGGAAGTCCCCAACACTTCCGCTACCTAGGACCAGGGACGAACCACTGAGCAACTGGCCTTTTCTATTTTGGCCAATTTTTGCCCTTTTTGTGAATTTGAACATTCTGTTCACCTCTGCCGGTCCTATCACACAAACCGTAGGAGTCCAAAACATATTCCAGTGTTTGTGTCCCCACACATGGAGTTCGCTTGCAGCACCAGAGTAACGGGTCCGATTTGGGCCCGTTTTATTTTAGTCCCAAAAGTTAAAGAAAAGTTGATGTAATGCCTCTGGGGGACAAGCAGCGTTCAGTCCGTTTGAATGGAACCGTGTTGTAACTTCCACACGGAGTCATTTCCTTTCCTCAGAGACACCGTCTACTACAATGTAGTAGACAGCCACCTTCTAACTTAAAGGATAAAGTAATAACACGCAGAAAGTGTATCAGCATGTAGTAGAAATTCTGCGTGTCTCCAGGGCTCACCGCGTCATTACGTGAGACGATGCTGCGTTCAACGGAAACTCTGAAAATTGAACTAGTTTTAGATGCAATGCTGGTGTAAAGACGAGCGACAGCACAAACTGATGCTACGTTCCGTGGGAACTCGAAAATTTGGAATAGGTTTCGATAATGTAGTGCTGCCTGCAGCTCATATTTATTATTATTAAAAGAAGTAGTAGTAGTAGTAGTAGGTGTATTGTATTTGTGTCTTGTGTGCAGATTAAACCATTCATCCTTCCCTAGTTGAGTGCACCATTGACTGGCCGTGGCCTTCAGCCATCATCAGGACCTCAGAGTGATCCAGGTCACGGGGTCACTTGACAATACCTAGGTTAAATATATCCGCACGTATCCAAGTGAATGCAATAAGCCAAATCTTATTACAATGACTCAATTTCCAAACCTATGAGTAACCTTGAGTAACTGTGTAATACGTGATTATCTGTCCTACACCGTTAAAACGCAACGTGCGTGCCCTGGCGTTGTGTTTTGTTAATTACGAGAGGTGGCGGAAGCACTCAGACCGTTTCGTCACGTGAAAGTATAAATAGCCCTGACGCAAAACGACTCGCGAAACTGAAAGCGCCGCATTGACGTCCGTCCGTATTCGGGTGAAAAGTGTTGCTCTTAAACGTCCTTAAAGTCTTAACTAACCCTATGATACGGCTTAAAGCGTGACCGTGACTGTTTTTCTACAGATGAGTGCTCGTGCAGATCCTGATTACAGTTTGCAAAAGAAAAATTTGTATGGGTGGAGTCATAGTCATTTACAAATACAAATCATTATAAAAAAGAAGTTTCAACGAAAGCAACCCGACTGTTTTATGGGAAATGTAGGATTATGGATATTTGCTTTGAAATGCAGTAGAGTAAAAGTCGAGTCTTAAAAAATGTACTTACTTAGTAATTGTGTTAATTATGAGAGCTTGCAGTAATTGTGGGAGTGACAGTTTATGCCTTTGAAACGGAAAGGGTTGAGTGAAAAGGGTGACGGGAAAGTTTTCGCTTGGAACCTTGAACGCACACAAATTTTTGGGCAGTCTGACCGACACCTGTTTAGCCGTTTCCTACGTCGCACTTCAATCCGTGCGCTGTGACGGCGCGCGTGTGCGTAAAGCCTTTGCGTGCGCCTTTTCCCGCGTGTAAAACCCGTCGCGTCCGTCGCCCGCGTCCCGTTTACGCGATGCCCCCCTTTGGCGCGGCCCGCCAGAGGAAAGCCGCTCCACCGACTCGCCCAAATTCCTGGCAGGCCGTTTTCGGCTGTTCTCCGGGCTGAGCCCAAGGTGCTCACCTTTGTTAGTCCCCGTGCACGGAATGTTTTATACATCAGGGACTTCCTATAAGAGTCAGTCTGCTTCTGAGACAACACTTCAAAGTGCGGCTCCCACATCTGAGGGCTGTTTTATCCTGCTAGAAAAGGAATGCATAATGGACACGGAACCACTGCACTTTTAATGATTCTCGTATGAATTAAATATCGCCGCCATTTTAAGTGGATTACGTGTGAAAGTGAACTTTCACACGCACGCCCGTGCGCCGAAAGTTCACTTTGTGTGGTGTGTGTGTGTGTGAGCGCGTTTGTATTACCTTAATAAGATATAGAATTTGGGGGATTTATTTATTTTTTATTCTGCCACAGCGTAGCTGCCTCGGATGCAGAGCAGATATTTAGCGTGTTTCTCAGTCGTTCAGCGGCAATTTGTCACGTCAAACTCATATTCTATACTCTTCACTTTAATTAAAAGTTTCTGTATGGATTAAGTCTGCAAAGTGTTTTCACCCAAAGTGTCAACAGCAATAAGGTGACATGCTCCATAGTTTCAGTTTAAAGACAGGCAGCATTACACAAACACATCTGACAGAGAGAGAGAGAGTGAGAGAGAGGGGGGGGGGGGGGTAGAGGGGGAGAGAGAGAGAGAGAGAGAGAGAGAGACGGTGGGGGAGGACGGCAAGGACACAGTCAATGCAAAGGAGATGAAATTAGTTGAAATGAACTAATGTGATTTTTGCTCTAAATCAATTAGAGCATATCATTCTGTGTGAGGAGAGAAAGGGGGCCAGTTCACAGGAATACCAGAGCGAGAGAGAGAGAGAGAGAGAGACACACACACACACACAGACACACTCTCTCCCTCCTACATGTAAGCACACATGGACCGATCCTAACTTTATCCCGTTACGGATCCTGTTGTCAAATTAGATCTGTGCCTATTACAGTAAGTAGAAATTTCGCCGGAGCTCTGGGTACTACAGGAGTCTGTGACTGGATCTGAAGGTGCATGCGATTATATTCGGGACCAATAATAGGCCTGTTTCGCCGTGGCGTACCCCGGTTAATTCCATTCACTCGCGTTCGTCGATCAAACGTTCCATCGTGCGTGTCGTCGGAAGGGGAAAAATGAAAATAAAAAAAAATGACAAAAACAAAGCAAGGGTAAACTGCGGGAATCGACGGCCGTCGACGGCCATTCAACAGTGTCGCAGAGTGTGTTTCAAGCAGAAAACTGAATTCCTGAGCGTGGCCAACGCTGTTACCGCGGTGTGCCTGTGAACATACTTAGAAAGAACGATACGGGTTGTTTTGGTTTTTTTTCAACGCAGTTCTACTTATCCCGAACCGAAAGAAAAGCGATTAACACAGACCGACAGACCATCTGGCCGGAGATAATCCCGGTGATATTAGCGTGGGTGTTCAAGCTCCAGCGGCCGAGGTAATATTTCGGAGCGTTGCGATAGTTGCCGGATTCGCTGGAAACGATGAGAAGACCATTTCCGAGACTTTCGACTTTTACTCAAATATCTATACTTTTTACTTGTAGGCCTTTATTTAAAGTGCACATGTCAATGTGGTACTTTCACTTTCACGGGAGTAATTTTTGATGGGTATTCGTGCTTTTACTAAAGTAAAAGGTTGGAGTAGTAGCAGTATTAACTTTTTTACTCCAATCCAATGGTTTTTTTTCAGTGCTTCATGCCCTATCTCTCCAAATGAACACACCGCCCTAAATACTAATGATAGAAACACATGAACTGTTACATGCTATAATAAACAAATGATATACAGTATAATACCCTGGGTATTGCTCCATCTACGGGGGGGGGGAGCCAGCACTGGTTCAACCGGCAGGGGACGCAGCTGTCTGAGATTTGAGCGTCGTCTGCAGTATTCAAAAGCTGCTGCGCGGCTCTCTCCCCTGACAGCGAGGAATTCCACAGCCGCTCACACTTATCTGACAGGACAAACGTCTTTATTCCTGTATACGGTAAATAAAAGCCCGGCAAAGTCTGTTTTTTTGGGGGGGGGGGGGGTTTGTCCGGCCTTCTTCCCTATCTTTCGCCCAGAGCCTGATAAACTGTCGCTGTTATCAAAAACAACTGAGCCCTGGATAGTACCGCATTGCCATTTCATTTTCAGTTGCGTATGGGAATCTCCCCGTTTGCTGCTTTGGGGATGCAAAACCGAAACGCCCGTCAGACTCCCTCTGGCCCCAGCGTTTGAACAACCGACACAATAGGAACACAACGACAAGAGGGAACAGCAGGCGTATGGATAAACACGGGGAGCAGAGATACCACGTAGGTGCCTCCATAGGCCCTAAGTGAGGGGGCGGATTTAACATGCGGCACTACGGAGCGGGGGAGTGTGGGTAAACCCGTCTCGCCGCCGCCGCTGTGGTCGTGAAAGGGGCGGCTCATCCTTGACCCTCGGCGTCCGGCGAGCCGGAACGCGGCGGGGCCAGGGTGTGGGATGATGTCAGAGAGTTGTACTGTAGACAACTTTAATCCACCCCCCCCACCCCCCCCGGTGGGCTCCAGCCACCGCTACCAAAAGTCCTATTAAAATTACGCACATGATTGATTGCGAGACGGCCCCGGCTCGCTAAGCCTGAAGCCAGATCAAACCACTGACGAAAACAAAGATGAACTGCTCACCGCGGAGAAAAAGAGGAAGCGCGCGTTACGCAACCGAGAGGCATCGTTTTTTTTGGAGAGGGGTCGCTTCGGTGCGACGTGTTCCAGTGGGTTTGAGCGAACATTTTATTTCACGCACCGATGGAGGGTAACAACTGTGAGTACGCTTCACAGTACTCGAGTAAAAGTACAAACCACCCTGGACACAAAATGACTGTCGTCGAAGCGAGAGTACCGCTTGGACATTTACTCATCGATGTGAAGGTACTCGACGCCTGATATAACAGAGCCTATAATGCAGCAAAAAAAATAAAATAGGCGGTGTCATGGTCATTAACAAGGATGTGGACCTCAATCGATCACTGATAAGTCAAAGGGTGATTTTATTTTTGTTTTGGCTTGATTTTGAACATAAATCATGTTTTTCTTTTTTTTAATCTCCCGATTTATTTCGTTTTTCAAAGTCAAAACCCTCATGACGCCTTGCGTGGGTGGGGGTCGGACTGTTCGGTTTGGGTTGTGTATTGGGGCTCTATAAATGTACAAAAAAAATCCAGATCTGTTGGACGGATTTTGCGGAATGTAACAATGAATGTTCTATTTTTCGATTAAATAAATAAATCAACCAATAACAAAAGCAGAAGAGTTAATCCTATAGATACACATTTGTTTTGGAGTGTAGTGAAGTAGGCATCGAAAAGCTTCCAACACTGAATATGCTTAAGTAGGTGAAAAGGTGCGGTTAACTTTAGCACTTTGTCCACCACTGCAGTACAAACCCCTTAACACTGCGGGTACACTGCAGGCTGTGGTGGAAAGGAGGATTTCTGAGCGATAGGTGATAAGAAAAGGCGGGAGGGAATTCCATCTGTTCACCTTCAACACTTGCCGTCTGAGAAACTTTGTCCACTAGAGGCTGCTAGAGTTGGAAAAAAACTTGGATTACTGGAGCCAGATTTTTTGTTTTTTTTAAATATAAAGATTCATGATGATGAACTTCAAAATACGACGGATTTTACATTCTCCATGGAGCATGGGGGGGGAAACAACCAAACATCAATATCAAAAATAAACCATCTAGCAAAAAAATGCATTTCAAAAAGATCACACCTCTTTAGCCTTCCATTGCCATTAGAAGATACTTTATTGAAATTGTTTTTTCCCCCTGCATTTGATGTGACCTTTTGACCACCTTTTTGGTCAAAACAGCTGGTTCCACTCATTATCTACCCCACCGGTTCCGGCGCCGACGCTGGTAAAGGCTGCCGCCCGCGCTCTCTGGTTCAGGTGGACGAGGAAGCGCTCCAAGTTTTTTTTTTGGGGGGGGGGGGGGGTCGAGAAGGCAGCAGGAAGTGATGCTGCGCTCCAAAACCGCGTCAGCTCTGAAATTCCAACGTAAATGGCCGTTCCTCTACACTTTTGCAAGAATGAGGTTGGATTTTCAGAGTTCCGGCTTCAATGGAACGCAGCACTAGCTGTTCGACACACATGCGAAAGGACCCTTACTTTTATTATCACATCTATTTCACAACATGTGACAAAGGGGAGTAGCGACACTTTTTTTTTTTTTTTTTCCCACTTCAAGCGCCGACTGTGAGGGATGTCCTTTATTGTGGCTCCACGCTCCACTTATGATCTAGCGTCTTTGCTCATTTGTTTTGCACGCTTGTTTTCATTGGTAAAGTAAATCAACAAATTACATAAAAAATAAAAAATAAATAATCAGCGGGGTTTCCTCCTATGTACGGACATCAAGCATATTGCTTTGGTATCCAAAATATCTAAAGTGTCTTTGTAGATAATTCAAAGCCATAAACAAAATGTAAGAAGTAAGCGGTAATGTATTCTTGTCAGGCAGCCCTTATTAAAAAGCAATAACAGTGGACATGCTACTCAATGCACTTTTTTTTCCGGCTGCCTCTCAATGGGGCAATCGCGCATCCCCGGAGAACGCGGTCGCGGCTGAAGCTACTCTCAATACTGGATAGAGATCATTGTAAATCTGTATGCAAGTGAATAATAGAGCTCTCGCATTGAGAGACTCTATTTGCAGACTTCTGGCTCCGTGTCGTGTCACTCAAATTGTTGACGGGGCATTTGCCCCGGCCTTTATCAGCCAGATAATTCATCGGTGCACTTGCCCGGCCCTACATTGTCCAGTTTGTCGATCAGACCTTTTGCCTGGCGCTCCATCAGCCAGGACAAAAGCCGCTTCATCGGTATTTGCGTATCGTATATATTTGTGTTTGGATTTACCCCAAATTGATTTGCATGCAAACAATTATCCATTGTCTTACCCCATTCATTATAAGTATCCATGGGTTATCTACTGTATTAGTACGCAGATCTACCCTGTCTCTATTCAATACCACATCCTCCGTCGTCCTGATGGTTTAAGGGTGGAGGGGTGTCTCCCAAAGCTTCTCCCGGAGATCCATCATTCCTCTGTATAGCTCGAGCTAAAATCGTCATCCTTGACTCTTGTTAGTCTGATTTGCAAATGTTGTTGACCAATGCCAGTGAGTCCGCCGTGACCTCCACGGCTGCAGAGATTTCACACGCTCATAACAGCCAGGGAGGAAAACGCCCCTCGCCCCCCTCCACCCGATCCACACCCAATGAACTACACACCACTTATATCCCCAAACGGGTTTAATTTTAGCCTTCACTGTTGGTTGGGAAAAAAAAACAAAAAAAACATGAAGTGACGCAACTTCCTGTTTCTAGTCTATTATGGTAACGCGGCAGAAAGAGCTGATGTGCGGAAGTGTCGATAAGAGTTGATAATAGATTTTTTTTTCATTTGGCATAACATATAAAGATCGTCTGACAATATTGTGAGAGTCCTGTTTTCCGAAAGAGGATTTGAAACACTTGAAACCCATTGGACTGCCTTTAAGCACAGTGAGAATCTATGAGAATTCATTTTTTCAGCAGTACAGTGCTCAGTGAGGTTATGCTATGAACCAACGTTTGAACATGGTCCGGGTTGAAAAATGGCCGAACAAATCCTTTTAGTACCAATTTGTGGACAAAAAAAAAAAATCAAAATTATCCAGGACTTAAGCTGGCTTCACACCACACCACACTATGTCCGTAAACGCAGCGGACAGTAAGATGCGCCCCCTAGTGTCCGTTGGATGAACTGCGTCTGGGTTTTGATTCACAAAATGTCAGTTAAAATGGGAGATCTCGTTTCTCGAGAACTTTGCTCAGCTGGACGTTAATTCCATGAATGAGAGTTTAAAATATCCTTTATATAATGTTTGCAAAGTGTGAAGAAAAGAAATGCACGCAATTCACTTATATACAAATAAATGATAGATGATATTGATAGTGTATATGACCAGTTAACGGTAATATTGTCATTATTTTATATAGGTGACTTATTTATTCCGTTTTAAGATCAGTTCCAATAAAAAAAAAAAAAAAAAAAAACTGACTGACGGACCGAAACTTGTCGCGTGAATTAAAAAAATCGGAAATTCTTCATCGCGTCCGCAGTGCGTCATGGCTTTTCGTTTGCCGATTCCGACTCTCTGTAGGAATGAATAAACTCCCGGATCGTTCTTGTCGCTGTGACGGATTCGATTACCGCAAGATGAAAGGGATCGTTTTGGACGTCGAGAAGACACAATTTTCAAGAAGAAAAGTGAGGACAATATATTTTGAAGTGCAGCCGCACGTTTAGGCCGCCACGTGTGTTCCAGATCATGGGAGCGACTGGGCATGTGGAGGAAGGAGAGAATGGGGCCGATGCGTGACGTCACTGATGTCACTGACGATGATCTATCGGGTCTGAAAAACTCTGCAAAATAAATAGAGGTCGAACCAACTCTGTGTCAGGCCAGGGATCCTATGCAGTTCTACATACTCAATTAAAATGTCATGGTTCATAATATCAAATTCTGCCGTGAGGTCAGGAGGAATTCGAATGATACAAGCCAGAGAATTCTCCTATGCTCTAATCCTCCGAATAAATGAAGCACAGAGATGAGGCACGCGGGACCGGCCGGGTCAAGTGGACCAAGTGTATCCCCTAGACCATGACTTATTTGTAATATTTTGACTCATGGTCTGTTTTGTAAATACCGAGGAGAAAAAAAAAACGACATTGAACCATCAGCACCAGACTATGTGGCTGCACACGGAGGCCTTTCAGGTGAAGGCCTGGGATAAACGCCGGAAAACAGTCAGCCGGCGCTTTTCCGAACTCCCCTTTAATCGGACTCAAGCCACTGTTATGTGATTTATGTTGTGCGCGGTGGCGGGGAGTGGTTTTGGCGCCATCTGCAGCCTGGGAGAGCCAGCGCCGGCAAACCGGAAGGGGATGCGGCTGCGGGAGATTGGGGTAATTAGGAGAGTCTTTGAAAAAAGCAAAAAAAGCTGGCCCCCACTCCCGACGGGACCCAGCGGCGGTGAATTACACGTCTTTATTTCTGTTGAAATGAACGCCCCGGCTAAGGCTGCTTTTTGTCCAGCTGTACCCCGCAACCGACAGAGACATGTCCCATTATGTTATTTGTGTTTTGAACGAGACAATGGAATGTGTGTCGCATGCACTGATTTAAAAGAATAGAGGAAAAATCAACATCTCAGTGACCTACCACAGTGGAAAAGTATTATGTAATATAGTACAATAGTCTAATACATTTTTGTTGAAAAGCACTAAAATGTACTGTATAATGTCATTACTGTTTATTGGTTGGAAAAATGGGCATCCGGTTCAAGTTTGGGATTGGAGTAAAAAATATATAAATAAATAAATAAAAAGGGGTTTGTGGAGTTTCAGAGAGAAGTTTCCAAATGTTTCTGGGCTTTACGCATTGTGGTTATCCATTAGAACATATACAGAGCTCACACCCTAATGCAACGGCCAAAGGACGTTTACGTTGAAGCACATGTGATCTATAACCGAGGTTTCCCTGTTTGGTAAAGCAGTTCGGTGTTTAATCAGTTCGTTGGGCCATATTTTGTAGCCGCGATATCGCCGCATCGGCCATCAAAGTGCATAACGCATAGCAGTAAAAACCGGCCACCTGTATTCTATGGATGGAGAATGTGGCGTTACCACCCGGCGCTGCGCGCTTGCTCGCTCGTATCCAGCAACACTGATCAGCTGCGAGAGATTCGGAAGAGCCGTTCCCAGACCGAGGGGGAAGACGGGAGACAAGGATTTTTGCTGATTCCGCAGAGTTTTCAGCCCCGATCAGGTGACCTTTGAAGCCTTAACGTGCTTTCCAAAACAGAACTTCTTACTATTCCCTAACTGGCTCAAGTGCACTTGTGGACAATTTTTTTTTTTTTTTCGGCTTTCAAAAGCTGGAGCTTGGGGGTGGGGGGTGGGGGGGGGGTGTATTGATTACCCGCCACCGCGCCCCCACCTCCCACCCACACCCCTTGCCTTAACTCGATTGAGGGAAATTAAATAATGCAATCGCTGTTTAATGAGAACTAAGGAGAAAATTAGATCAACTTTGACCTTACGAGAACAAATAATGCACGTTTTGTGCGGCGCACAAAGGGATGTTTGTTTGCTTCGCCCCGCTCTATGTTTGAATCCCAGCTGTTTGAACGAGGGAGATGCTGGACGAGCTGGGGAGGGAGTGTCCGTTTCAATCAAACCCAGAATAAAGAGAGAGAGAGAGAGAGAGAGGGAGAGAGAGAGAGAGACAGACTGGCAGAGAGACGGAGCGAGGGTAAGAGAGAGAGAGAGAGAGAGAGAGAGTCAGCCAAAGGCTACCTGACCACATAGACAACGGGCAGGTCTATAGTGTGACCTATAACAAGATCATGAGGGGCCACAGTCTGTCCTTTTGGGAAAGCCATTTTTGCTTGCTTAAATGTTTAGCCTTATCTCTCTTATTCCGCCAGTTTGTTTCCATCAACCTGACTTGCCCGGCAACCGCACTTCGAGGCCTTAAGTGTAAATCGCGTTCGAGCCTATCCCGAGTCCATTTGTTCCAGAAATCCCACAAAAGTTGCCTTGTCTTCCCCTTAAAAAAACTGCACGAACCTTCCGCCCACACTTGGTGGAAGTATACCTTCTTTCACGCGTTACACTATATACTGTACGGCGCCAGGCAGAAGTTGGAGCTTATTAATCAGCGCTGGGTTTTGTTCGCGACTGTCCCCTGCTCCGTTGTTGGGCCCCGTGCCACCTCCCCCCAACCGCACACTCTTTACCGCAGAAAACGACTGGTCGGAGCAAAGTGGGATTAATAAGCTTTGCCTGAGCTTCATTTTATGGAAAAAGAAAAGGCCAAGAGCCTCCAGACTACAAAGCCAACAGTGTGCTGTCGTCACGTGCGCGGCTGTCAACCAGAGCTCAGCCCCGCCTACCCCCCCCCCCCCCCGCCACGGAGGCCTGATCCGGTGCCACCCATGCAGCCGGGGGCCGCCTCCCCTCGCCCCAAACTCCGGCCGCTTCCCTCGCAGTTCCGCCCTTGGCCTCCGCCCATCACATCCCCTAACCGAGTCCAGCGATCAATCAACTTAATTGACACGGGGGACATTTGATAAAATCAGACGGTCGGCCGAGGGTTCCGGACGTGGTTACGGAGGGGCGGGGGCGGGGAGGGGGGGCGGGGGGGGGGGGGGGGGGGGGGTCGGTTCTGGGAAGGCCCGAGCACACGCCGCCGAGGCTTCTTCTCCCGGACCTAATTCGGAGAAACATCTCGGGAAGGATGTTCAGAGAAGAGGCTCGCGCGCCCAGTCCCCAAAGTGGCTCGTTGGTCGGCGCTCCCACCCATCCCGTCGAACCAGGTCCGCGGAGAAGGTGCAGAAGGAATACACTGATTCCGTGGTTTAAAAAAAAATTATATTAAAAGATTTTTTCTTACCGTTTTGAAACCCGGCTTTTCTCGGTTTCGTCCGAAACAATTATGGCACTTTACGTGAAGACGCTTAAAAGCGTCGTGCGGCAGGTATTTACATGGTTTCCCGCGATGGAGCGTTTTTAAGAAAAACATCCCTTCCGAGCGGTCACAGCTATCGCAGCCCTTCATGTTTCAAGCCGGGTCAACAAATCTTTTTTTCTGATATTACGTCGGACATACCCCCCCCCCCCCCACCGAGTCACTCCGCGCAGACTCCCTGCATTGATTGGCTCAGTGACCCCAGTTTAGTCTGGCGAAAGAGAGAAATTGCTGATGTATTTTGTCAACCTGCCTCTATTGCTCCTAAATGCCACCCCCCCCCCCCCGCTCTTGCATTTCTCCGCTCGTCTGCGTCTGGCCCTGGTTATGATCTGATGTGCCGGCGAGGGGGGGCACCTGTGCGAGGCTAACGCGAGATGACACCCGTCTTTTCATCACAACAGGGAGCCGCGCGAGACCAAAAGACTCGCTCAGAGCCGTGTTTTTGAGCCTTAATTTGCTGGACTCGGCTCACCCAGGTATGGGGAAAAACCTCTTTCCGAGCGGCAATTAACGGGGCCGACGCGGGGAACAAAAAAGTCCCGGAAAGGAAAAAAGAGGAACGGCGGTGAAGTTGGCCGCGGGCATCGCCGAAATACCTCAGAGATTGTTTTTTTTGTTTTGTTTTGGGGTTTTTTTTAGAATAGAATGGGGACGAGTGGAAAGATAAGCCTTAAAAACTCACATGCCCAGAAGAACGCTAAGTTTAGACTGATTGAGTTAGACCCTCTCCCGGTGTTTTGTCGGTGCTCCTATGTAATTGCACGTGACCTCCTGCTTCCCCCCTGAAATACCCCCGAAACCAGAGAGAGAGAGAGAGAGAGAGAGAGAGGGACCAAAACCGGGTGGTGTATGAGCCATTACTCTGCTAATTCTGCAGCCAGTTCTGGCAGGGCCACTCTCGCGCCCATCGGTGTCTGACCGATTCAGGCCGAGGCGGTGACAGCCGAGGAGGAGCTTTCGGGGTCCTTTCGGGGTCCGGGGGAATAATTCTTGATTTCTTAACTCTGACAAAATGTGGAGACGGGGAGAACTGTCGAGAATAAAATCACTAAAATCACCATCCTTCACACTTAATGATAGGACACTGTACAACTGAGCTGGTACAACAAATGATGTACAGTTTATTACACTACGTCATTTAGCAGATGCTTTTGTCCAAAGCGACATACAATAAGTCCAATTTTTTAGTCTGTAGTATCAAACCACTGTATATACTGAATTTTTATTTTATTTTATTTTTTATAATAATATTATAAGGAAAATGTAATAAAATAAAAAATTCAGTATATACAGTAATAATATAATATTATAAGAAAGATTTAATAAAATAAAAAATTCAGTATATACAGTGGTATTGTGTGTTTCATTCCACAAAGATCATTTAAGAAATTATTCCAAATATAAATTCAAGTACTATGTAGGGATGCCACTACATGCCACCTCACATTTCCCATATTAATTGTCGGGTCATAGTTCCTCACACTGAAAAAAGAGTGCTTTTATAGGGCCTTACAAATAAATTTGTTTTTCTTTTATTTCGGGTGGAATTTATTTTTATTCATTTGGGGTTTTTTTCTCAATATGGTCATTTATGATGATTCCACGAATATTTGTCTCGCTATTGGACGAACATTGGGGGCTTTCACGACACAGATCAAATCTCTTATTTTTTCCTTATGGCGGGGCCGTAAATTTACTCGAGTCTATTCTACAGAAAACATGCGTCATCGTGCGTCGAATCATATGTTACACTGACATTAACCACATTACTTTTATTGCTTGTCTCGTTGTCTCGTCGTACTCAAATGAATCACTTGTGCGTCATGGCTTTTCTCTTACGTCACCGCTCTCCGCTCTCGGCGCTAATCACATTCTGCGTCCAGTCATGTTGGCATTTCATCGCTTTACCCCCTGATTCTGATCCCCTGTGTATGTTTGGGCGGAGACAGAAACAGCCAATCTGGTCGTCGGGCGAATTATAGAACGTCGCAATTTGATTGTGAACGTGGCGCCATTTTAAATCCGGCGAGAGCTCCAGAGGTGGACCTCGGCGACTTCTGGGTTATGCACGCGCGCCCCGAGTCGCGGCGCTCCTGCTCCGGTGATATGAGTCAACGAGGCTCTTCATGCGGACCGCACCACCTGCGCCGGGCGCTGGGGATATGGCTTGAAAAATGATTTTCGGCCCCATTTAAGACATAACTAGGAAGCGCCGTGCACTACCTTGTGAATGACGCAATGACACCTTTACTACGCATCGTGTTGAAATGGGAAAAAAAAAGGAGAGTTTTCCTCCTAAAAAACGTCCAAGACGAACGTAAAATAAAAAAAAGACCAGAGCGAGGTGAAAGCCCACGACAGAAAGACGCGGGAGGGTTCCACTTACCTGTCCGTACCAGTTATATTCCAGCATCGTGACGGAAAAGCCCGCGTGCGCCTCACACACACGATACACGCGATAAATAAATTCAAGTCGGCGACGTCTGTTCTTTCGCTGTCGCGACTGTATCGCTCCTGTGTGAAGCCGCTGTCTTCTGGTCTTTTGGGGCGGGGGCCAGGCTAAAGCCGGGTTATTCTCCCCCGCTAAACACACACACACACACACACACACACACACAGGCAAGCATGCACACGCACACACACACACACACACACACATACACACACACACAGACAGAATCCACATACAGGACACGGGTGTAGGTTCACGTATATTGTCACACACACACACCCGCACAGAAGTATAGTCAGCAAAATGAGTAATAACACTGAATATGTCCCGCTGTCATTCACACACACACACACACACCCACACACACACACACACACACACACACACACTTACCCCCGGTCTCTCATGTACGAGCGCCGACGCTAAAGCACACACCCCTGACTCACCCGGCTGAATTTTGGCACTTCCCAGTGCTTGCGACCTGTTGATAATGAACCTGAACCCATTATTTTGAGTCAATGAATTGAAAGAAATAGGGCAAGGAATGAAAGACACAGGGCCAATTAACGGCATTCCTTCATGTATTACGCTCACTCGCCACTCAACCAAGCCGCTCTGTGCCTTTTGTCTTTATCCCCTCTGTTATTCATTAATTATTCTGAGCGGGGGTCAGAGTTCGCGCGGCTAATTGTGCAGACCGTCTCTCTTTGAGGACGGCAAAAAGGATTCACCCAACGCCGACACTCCCCCTCGCTGTGCCCAGCCACCTTGAATTATGCCAATTAATCCAATTCTTTGATTTTTTCATTTTTTTTATTCCCTCTCGCCCGCGCTGCCTCGCTCGGCTTCCGTCTCTCCTGCCTAATGGATTGCCCTCCCCCGCGCCTCTTCCGCGTCCTCCCTCAACGCTCGCGACCGCCGCGTCGCCCCGATCGCCTCCCGCCACGCGCACGGCACACGGACGTACCCGCCAGGTGCAGGTGGTGGAGGACCAGGACACTCGGAACAGAGCGCACTCCTCGGTGCTGCTCGTGTAACCATGACGATGACGTTTGACTCTGACGGGTGGATGTCGATCGGTGGATTGCGCCGGTCCCAGTTGTTGTGGTTATATACGCCCCGCGGCAGCCGCCCTGGCCTTGGTCGGCGGGATCTCTGGGATGCTCTCTCCTCAAAGAGCTCCGGGCCGCGCCGCGCCGCGCCCCCCGGCAGAACGACAGGGGGTCGTTGCGATAACACCCGAACGGGAAGGAATGGACGGGATTACGGGGGCTTTTTTTTTTGTTTTTTTTGCTCGTGATACGCTCGTCGTTTTAAAATCGCCCATTTCCTGTCTACTCCGGATGTGAACCCACCTCCACGTGATCGGATCGGATCGAGGTGCCGTTTCACACCGAAGAGCCCAAAAAGCGCTCTTATTCTCTCCCGGCGCAATATTCAAATGTGAATTATGATGTTCAATGTCCAATTTTTAGTTTCCATTTTAGGATTATTTTCTTATTTTAATTGTATGTACATACGCTGCGACCTCTTGCCCGTATTTGTAACTCGACTCTTACTTTTTTTATAATCGACTCTTATTTTATTTTAAAAAATTGTATTTCCTCCTCCTGCCTTGTTATTTTATCTTTTTATGCCCACTACGTAGTTGCTGCCTGTCATGCCCCAAGAATTTCATTGTACCGAATGACAAAGACAAATAAGACACTTTGAAAGTGTTGAATTCATCCAGGAGGGTCACGTTCGCAAGACAAATCCTTATCAGTACCCAGTAAAATAAACAGTAAAAATCACCACACACGTAACCTGTGGGCCCATTCTCAAACGAAAGCAATTGAATTTAAATATTCGAAATATATATATTATTGACGTAAAAGTCCTGGAGTAGTTCTTTTGAGTGAGTGTTGCAGAGGACTGTGACTGTTTCACCGGGAAGGGAAGCCTCATGTTTAAATTACCCGACATACTGAATTCCACTTTCTCATGTTCCCATAACTGGGCAAAACACATTTCACGTCTCGGGCTTTTTTTCCGGTGTCCGTTTGAAAAGAAAACGCTCATGGAAGCGCTAAGCCGTTGGAAATGCTTTTACTTGGTTTTTAAATGCAAATAAACTGGAGTAAATCATGTTCACGCTCACGGCCCGATGCTTATCGCCCTGATATGGGAGTCGGGGTCAGTATAGACGGCGAAAGGCCTTATGTTATTTATCCTGAAGCGGGAGGAACTCTTCGAACGGAGGGTTTGATCTCAAAGATTTGGGTCCAAAAATCCGTACGAAAAGGACAAGGCGGGGCGGTGGAGAGGAGACATGCCCCTCGCCGTGGGCGGTGTGACTTTAGTGACGGTCTTTCCCAGGATGCAAACCCCTCTTCCTTGAATCGAATTAATCGGCGCCGACGACCAAGCTCCAGCGGCTCAAAGGGATTAGTGGTCGGATAGGAAACTCCCTCATCGGTGGAACTTCTAGGTTCCATGCCCGGTGGGCTTTTGAAAGCCGGCCACGTTTAAAAGCGCCCTGGGCTGGGTTTGGAGGCGACCTTGGGCGTCGTGGTGGCTCGGCCGCTGCGGTTCGGGTCCGGATATTTCCGTCCAAGTCCTGCTCCTCGAAATCGAATGATTGGAGGAGACCGAACTCAGCGGCACAAAGAGCTGAGTCGTCGGACGAGAACGTCGGCGTTTGCGGCCTTAAGCGGTTCGACGCCAGGCGAGGTTTTTAAGTCCGGCAACACAAATGATGGTTTAAAAGCGCCCGGAGACCAGCGCCGAGCGTGAAGGGGACCCGGTGGCGTGACGGTGCTGTAATGCCGCACCCAGAACGCGTCGGGCGGATGTCGGTTGGGCGGCCGGTTTTGACTCCCCCTCCGTTCCTGGTAGCCCGGATTGCAACAACTCCTCTGATCGCTTGATTCAAGGAGCAGGACTTGGACGGAAAAGCCCGGACTTGAACCTGGAAGGCGGCTTCTGAAACCGTCGGTGCCTTCAAACCCCTGGGTCCCGTTCTGCGGGCGCTTCGAAACACAAACTTGTTTCCGCCGGCCTTCAGAAGCCCTCCCTGGCATCAAACCCGTTCCCTTCCAGGCATTTGAGTCGAGGAACCGGACTTGGGTGGAAAATTCGGGACTTAAACCTGTGAAGGGAGCTTCTGGAACATGACGCCACCGGGTCGCCTTCAAGCTCAGCCCCGGTCTCCGCGCGCTTGTGCCGCCGGCTGTCAACAAAAAAAACTGAGCTGGCATCGTACCCGCAAGTCCTCTGTGGAGGTGTCAGCGGCCCAGGGCCAGAAAGTGGGAGGGGGGAGGGGGGCGGGGGGGGGCGGGCGGAGACGCGTGTATTTTACTCAAACGTCCAACAAACGGAAAGGAAAGGGCCCACAGGGGTTAGTCCACCCGTAAATATCTGAGTTCAGGGCTTGAGTCCCGTCTGCAGGGGTTAGGTGGGGCGCGGCGTCTCTGCCACGCATCCATCTTCCTACCGCAGGGAAAAACCAGAGACTAACTCACTTCCTGCTCTGGGACCGGACGAATCAGGGACCCCCAGCAGCAGCTGAGCAGCCCCCGGGGGATGGGAGCCTGCACCTGCAATCTATCTATCTATCTATCTATCTATCTGTCTATCTGTCTATCTATCTGTCTATCTGTCTATCTATCCGTCCATCCATCTATCCACCCGTCTGTCCATCCATCCATCCATCCATCCATCCATCCATCCATCCATCCATCTATAGTATATTCTCAGCACACCCACACTAATGGGGATTTCAACACTGATCAAGGCAACTACATTTGATTGAATAGACAATTATCCAATTGCTGTTTGTTTTTCCTGCAAAACTCTCGACCGTCTCAAGGCATTTGCTAAGGAAAAAAAAGACAGAAAATTGCACTCATATTATTTCATTCTTTGGTTATATCATCATACCAGGATGCATAATGAAGTATTCACCCCATAAATATGATTGACGTAGAGAAATATGATGACATTATCAAGATAATTTGAGACGATGTTTGCATTATTTGAACGTGTGTGTTTGTTTGTTTCCGTGAGGTGACTCGACACGCCCGACAACAGCGGTTTCCCAGTCTCCCCGGGCAACCAGATTTGGGCCAACGTGAAAAAAACAAAAACAAATAAAAAATAAATACAAACTTCCGAGGTGTGATATCCTGTCACATTGATTTACTCTGTCAAAATGGTTAAGGGATAATGTTGACTGCATTATAATTACGCTGGATGACCGTAACTCAATTATAAAATGATCAAAACTCAGCAACCGCTTTGTCAGTCTTGGCGACCGACGGCCGATGCACGGTTCTCTGGATCTGCAACAGCTAGAATATCACTTATTATATCAGTTAGATCATAGACCACACGCACTCCAGGTATCTTCAGGTTAGGCACTTTGATTTGGCCTTTCAACTTCTACGGGTGAAGATCGGTCGGTAGATTCGACTAATCGCGTTTGCCCCCTTTCGCGTGAGCCCACGTCAGAGCACCCGCCCTGGCCTTGCCCAGCGAGGTCCGTCGGACGTTTTCTCTCTTCAAAGAGCTCCACCCTGCACCTCCAGCGAGAGAGATGCCCTCGGGTCACGTCCGTGTCCCTCTGACTCCACTGTGCGGCCATTGTTTGGCCCAAACTCAGCCCGTTAAACTTGCTGGCCTCTCGGAGCTCCTCCTCTTGGCTTTTTTTTTTTTTCCCCTTTCAAGGAGACTTTGATAAGATCACAGGTCCACAAGCTCCAAAAGAAGTTCTTTATTTTTATTTTTTTATTTTTGGTCTTTTTTAACACACACGGTTAAAGCGATTTCCTGTTGTGATCTTGCTGTCATTTCCAAAGCTAGAAGCCCAAAGGCAAATCTAACTGGTGGTTCTAACCGGGGGTGCAGTGAAGCCTGTTTGGACTGGCTCTAAGCTCTGAAAAGCATGTCAAAATGCGGTACATGCCTGATCTCTCTCAGTGCACGCTTTTTTTAAGAGGAGATGTGTGCATCTCTGTGAGCACACCGTGACCGCTATTGGGCTGTAGAAATTAATTTTGTTTGGCACTTAAATGAATTCCTTATTTTTCAATGAAATGTGATTTGCGGGACACACAGCCGGGGTTTTATTCTCATATTTCGACATCGGCCAGCTGGATCCTTCTCAAATGGCCTTTTTGACCCAAGCGTGCCATACACGCATATCATGTTCATTTGATGGGGGGCGGGGTTCTCTGGCGTTCCACTTTCGCAGCATCATCAGCAACTCGACAAAATGCCACTCCAAAAAACACGTTAAAACCTTTGTAGTGACAATTAATAAAGTAGCCTTACAGAATTGATGAAAGAATCGCCTTGATGCGAGGATCGTAAAATGGAATAGGGAGCGGTAAAATATGGCGGCCGGTCGTAAAACGCGCCACCTGATACACACGCTCACTCGCACACACACACACACATAAACACACACACACACACACACACACACACACAGACACACACACACACCTTGTGAAACATGCTGGGGGATCCTGCATGGCCATTATAGCGTTCCTTGTTCTACCCTCTGCGCTTACTTAGCCTCCGGGGAGACCTCCAGGCTCCTCCCTCCCCTTCGCTAAACACAGATCACCAAACGCGGCAGGACGTCCATGCCGGTTCACCCGCAACACACAGTGCCCGCTCGCTCACCAGCACTTACTGTCCACTGCCCCTGCCACACACTAACTTGCTGCTTATTCTTCGCATTGTACCTTTATTCCCCCCTTTTGAATCCTATTAGTGCCTGAACTGGGTTTAACTGAAAAAGACTGCCGACTTCACTCAATTAGGCCTAATAGGATTAGGTCGCTGGTATGGGCTGGAAGGTTTAAATAGGAATGGAATTTTGGCAGACACCTGCTCCATGCACAGCATTAATCTGATAAAGGCTATGGAGTATGCAGAGGCCCTTGTTAAGAGGCCCCGGCGGTGCCCAGGTTGGACAGTGGGATGGGCCGGGTCCTACCGACGCTCGCACAGGCGGCTGCAGAGCGCTGTAGTGGTTGGACTGGGTTCATCACCAAACACACACCACAGCCGTTTAACGACATTTGACATTTGACATGTCTCCCCAACAGCAGTCATGGGTAGCGTGGAAATGTCCTTTTACAACTTCTACTACCTGACGGCAATTTAAAGGCACAATTACAAGGTGAAAAATGCATATGGTATAATTCAATTGTTTTTTTTTATGTTGTGCACAGTGTGAGGGCTGCGGTCTAAGATTGGACTGAACAGAGATGAGAATATAGATCGTGAGGGGGACAAAGGTAGAAATTAATATTTTTGTACTATGGGGTAATCGCGACGATCATTTCGCCGTCGTTCATATAAATATTTGAATTCGTTGGCATTTTTTGTTTGTTATTTGGGCGGCGTCCTTCTCCTGGATTGCTTTTCGAGGCCTTCTCAGCGACTTCTCAACCTCCGGATCTTTTTCCCTAGCACCGTGTCGTTCACACAAACGCACACATGCGCACGCACACACACACACACACACACACAGACACACACACACACACACACACACACAAGCGGTCACGATTGACCTGGGACTCGGTCAAATTGTCCTCGTCACTAATCACCAATCTTCCCAGGGGTGTCACACAGAGTCTCATACCAGCACTTCACAATGTCCTCATGCTTTCACGGAGGTCCGTCTGCTCCTCTGTATGCTGTGAATAGCTGTCTTGGTGGCCTTGAAGGGGATGTACCCCCAACCCCCCCCCCCCCCAACACACATCTCGCCTGGCCTCTTCCACCACACACCACCCGCCACCTCATTTTGAGGGATTATGATATGTTTTACCCAGACGTGGCCTTTGTTTTTGTCATGGATGTCAACTGTTGGGACCGTTAATGACTTGAAGTCCTCCACAAGAGAAGACTGGGACTAGTAGGCTAGGAGGAGGTCAAGGATGAATGGGGATTGCGTGTGGTGTGTGTGTGTGTGTGTGCGTGCCTGCGTGCCTGCGTGTGTGCGTGCACGCGCGTTGGGGTGGAGTGGGGTTACATACAGATCTAGAGAATAAAAACTGGAACATGAAGCATTTGAAGGGCCAGTCCATCTAATCCTATTAGCTTCTGGGACAACCCTTTCAGATCAAAAGATTTCAGAGGAATGACCTCCATGGAAATTCACTCACAGACGAGTTGCGTTACACCACCGTTGAAGAGTGGTAATGTCACACTCATGCATGTGGGTAGTTTATTTCTGAAGCAGTATGTCAACATTAAGAATGGGCAGATCAATGGGCATGAGCTTGAGATAATTCTTAAAAGACAATATTTGGACTGCGTAGCTTTGAAATGTCCCAGGATAACCCACTTAGTAATAAAATGTATTTTATAGTTACATACTTGAGGAAAAAAATATAGGTTGGCCTTGTGATTTTTTTGACCCCCTTTACACCACGTCTTGCATTGAAATGCTTCTCAGGTGATCAAATTGCGACCCGGGAAGCCGCGTAGAAGGCGACCACATAAGGACCACAACGAAAGCCGAGGGGAAGGACAACCAAATTGTTGTCCACGTGCCGCAATTAGGTCGGTGGAAATAAATTTCGCACTTGAATATTCCTAATATGTCGTCGTTCCCACATCCAAACAGTCAGAAGTGCTCCTGACCACGGCTGACCGGTCTTCTGGCTGCCCATTGTCTATGGTTTGCCAGTTGTCAAGTGTGGCTGCATACAAGCATATAAGAAGTTACAGTTAAAAAATAAAATAATAATAATAATAATAATAATAATAATAATAATAATAATGAAATAAATATATAAAAAATAAAAAAATAATTTAAAAAATAAAAACCATATAAGAAGTGCATTTAAGCTTGGTAAAGACACCTGATTCCCTCAAAACGTAGACACTCATATTGACGTGAGCGGTGATTCGAATTCCGCGTGGGCACTGGCAGCACTTCCTATAGGCGGCAGCCTATAGCGAGCGAGCGTCACAGGGCTGGATTCGAACCCGGGTCGCAGCAGGCATTTTGCCTAGATGAAACACATGGCGAGTGTATTTTCCAGTGTTTTGGCTTGATCGAGTTTCTTTGACTACACCACATACAGCTTTTTATCTCACTGGTTACTCTTTGAAAGGTCAGCTGTAAAGGGGATCAAAGCTGAAATAATTTTAACTTGGAGCACAGCGGCGTGGTAGCAATTTGGAGCGGTGCACCGCACCAGGGGCAGTGCCGCCGAGGTTGAGAGGGGGCTTGAGGGACATCGCCCAAATCCGTGGGCGTTTTGACGCCGGCTCACACCAGCAGCGACTTTGTGCGACGTACGGCGAACATGTTTCTATTTGGGCCTAAAAACATCAGTAACCGTGATTGGAAAGTGGAGGAGGTGGAACTTCCGGCGTCTTCAAACATCAAACAGAACAAGCTTGTTCGATGAGAGGAGGAAACCTTACGGGAAAGACAAATTCAATATATTTCAATGGATTTGGATGAAACTCCGGAATTAACTGAATAAAGCAGCTCTTCACCCATATTTTCTCTGCTCACGTCGAACTGACTGCGAGGGCCCGAGCCGTCAGACACAGGAGTCGCAGGTAGACTGAGGCGAAAGTGCGGATTTATCGACCCCAAAATATATTTAAAATCCACCTAAGGATGGTTGCAAAAACAAGTGCAGGGGGGGGGGGGGCTTTTGCAAATGTACTAAAGTATGATAAGAACCAAAAACGAAGTTGAAACAACTTAAACAGGGGTCAACGTCAAGACAACCGGACACAACAAACGGAACTGACCAAACGCAACAGGAGGGAACATGTGTAGAGCCATGGCCGGACCAAAATAGACACAAGAGGGGTGGAAGAAAGAGAAAAAACAAAATGCATTTAACTCTAAATGCTGTTAGACATGGAAGTAAACAACACGAGTGAACATGTTTGGAGGAGTGGAAAAAAATAAATAAACCCAAAAAACATGAATCCCAAAAAAGGATGACTGCCCCCCCACCCCCCACCCCGCGCTGAATGGACTCCTCCACAGCTTGTTTGTACTCAGCATTTATGCCCTGCAGTTGTGGAGTTCCCTTGCATTACATGCCCCACCACAGAGCACACGCACGCGCGCATGCACACGCACACACACACACACACACACACACACACACACACACACACACACACACACACACACACACACACGGGACACAATCTTAACACATGAAAGCGCTCCCGCGGTAGCCAAAAACAGTGTAGCGTTGCTTTGAAGTGTATCAGACATCCATCTAATGTGAGGATGTTTTCTGTTTCTCCCTCTTTTAAAAGTCTGATTCATATCGCCTTTCCTGGAAATCTTTCCCCCGGTCCTAAGAGACAACCGCCGCCAACGGGGGAAATCACTCGGCTTCTTTCACAATAGCCCGTTGTATCCCAAACATACAAAATTTACACGCACATTTATAGTTGTTTTATAGTCACGCGCGCAGCCCGCGAATACCCTCCATGCGCGGCACGCATGCACAGGTGGTGAAACGGCGTTATTGTACCGGCCAGTCGCGGCTCGTTGGCCCGTCAGCACTCTGCGTAGGGTTTGACCGCGGCGGCGACAATGTTAAAAAGCTCCGTGACCTCATCCTAAAAGAGCCGAGCTCCCTTGGGTGACTCGCGCGCGTGATTATGCGTGCGTGAACGCCGGCATTCCATCCACGCCACCCAGAACCGTGGTCACCGGCGTCCGTGCAGCGCCGAGCCCGACAAAGCCCATGCACCTTTGTGGGAGATCCTCGTTTTATGACGGTCAAAATTTTCGAGGAATAAAATGTGACTGGGGGTGAGCGCGGCGGGAATCTCCCCGCTGACCGATTTTCCCCCCCCCGAAACACCGAACAACGGCCTTTGGGGACGGTTGGTCGCCTACCCTCCATGCGTTTGCGGACCGGCTCCAGGCGGGGTCTGGCCCTCCGCTGTAACCCCCAAGGTAAGGCGGCTGGGCGCGGGCACGAGGCGCTACGGCGCCGATCCGCCAGGAGGGCGGGGCGCGGGGGCTGGGCGCCGCGCCCCAAAAGCCCCGGCCGTCGTCCCATTGACACGGCATCCACTGGGCGGGTGGGACGGGGAAGGACTGAAACATCTCGGACGTCCAGGCCGGAGGAATGTGGGCCTGAGGGGGAAAAAAAACAAAATGAATGAGCCAGATGATTAACCCCAACGGTAGGCAAGAGTTGAAGATGTAAGTGGTGGTGAGGGGGCCTAAGAGGAGAGTTCTAATGTGTTTACAAGTCGGTCTAGACATGCTGTCGATTCTTTCTGATTACAATGGCCGCCCGAGGTCTGACTCGCAATTACGAGCGCCGAGGAACAATTCCTCCTAAATGCATTCGCCGCAACTAATTCACTCGGAAGCCGCCCTCCACATTTGCGCCGGGGCTCGGCAGGGGCAACCCCCTCGGAGGACTCGTACGCGAATAAACCGCGGTTAATTCCATGTAAAAAAACTTGAGCATTTCCGCCTCGGAGCGGAGGGGGTCCGAATGATCACTGTGACTAAACTAACAACAAGCATCATGCTTTTGATCAAATAATCCGAAATTCTCCGGCTCTGACAGAATTAGTTAATACATAAAACAAGGTCAATTGGATTGGGAAAATATTGCCGTCAGACGTCCAGTTTCAGAGTTTGTTAATACCATCTCCTCAACTGAAAGTGACTGGTACTGGAAATATCCGAAAACCACAGTAGAACGGACATAACCTGTGGTTTTGAGACGAATAACATCATGTTTGGTTTCCTTGTGCCGCTCTTGTTTGAACATTTATTGCGAAGGAGTTTTGACAAACATATGAACATCAAAATCAAATCAAACCTAACCCGGGCCCTCTCCGGCGATGCTTAAGTCTTTATTTGGAAGAAAGACCGATTTTTTTTTTCCCCCACCCGGGAGCGCTCCACACTTGCCGAGGGGGGCGGACCCCGCCACCAATAACAGGAAGCGCATATAGAAGGGCCGCCTCCATAGCACGGTACATGGTGCGGCTGTTTCTGAGGTGCCGGCTCAAAAAAATATAAGTATCAAATACAGGATTTATTTATTATTTTTATTATTATTATTTTTTTTTTTTTATACACACCGCGTTCCAAATTATTATGTAAATTATATTTTTCTCCGATTTTCCTAAATACTCGATGCAAATGACAGTCGTATAATTTTCAAGTCATCAGCCGTTAGGGTATAATTCGAATGTTATTGAACGAACCTCCCAATGATAACAGTATTTTTTTCAAAAATAAAAAACTCAAAATGCACTGTTCCAAATGATTATGCACAACAGAGTTTCAAAACATTTAATAGGTTGTAAAGACCTGAAAATGGTCATTTGTTGAATGTGCAGCATTATTTACTGAAATCAAAAGCTATTTCAATCAAAAACATCTTAACAGGCCAAGTTACATGTTGACATAGGAGCCTTCTTTGATATCACCTTCACTATTCTTGCCTCCATTGAACTTGTGAGTTTTTGGAGAGTTTCTGCTTGAATTTCTTTGCAGGATGTCAGAACAGCCTCCCAGAGCTGCTCTTTTAATGCAAACTGCCTCCCACCCTCAGATCTTTTGCTTGAGGATGCTCCAAAGGTTCTCAATAGGGTTGAGGTCAGGGGAGGATGGGGGCCACACCATGAGTTTCTCTTCTTTTATGCCCATAGCAGCCAATGACACAGAGGTATTCTTTGAAGCATGAGATGGTGCATTGTCAGGCATGAAGATGGTTTTGCTACGGAAGGCACGGTTCTTCTTTTTGTACCGTGGAAGAAAGTGGTCAATCACAAACTCTATATACTTTGCCGAGGTCAATTTCTCACCTTCAGGGACCCTAAAGGGGCCTACCAGCTCTCTCCCCATGATTCTGGCCCAAAACATGACTCCGCCACCTCCTTGCTGACGTGGCAGCCTTGCTGGGACATGGTGGCCATCCACCAACCATCCACTACTCCATCCATCTGGACCATGTAGGGGTGGCACGGCACTCATCAGTAAACAAGACTGTTTGAAAATGAGTCTTCATGTATTTCTGGCTCCACTGCAACCGTTTCTGCTTGTGAGCGTTGCTTAGGGGGGGCCCAATAGTAGCTTTATGCACAGCTGCAAGCCTCTGGAGGATCCTACACCTTGAGGTTCACAGGACTCCAGAGGCACCAGCAGCTTCAAATGCCTGTTTGCTGCTTTGTAACGGCATTTTATCAGCTGCTCTCTTTATCCCATGAATTTGTCTGGCAGAAACCTTCCTCATTCTGCCTTTATCTGCACCAACCTGTCTGTGCTCTGAATCAGCCACAACTCTCTTCACAGTACGAGATCACGCTTAAGTTTTCGTGAAATATCGAATGTTTTCATACCTTGTCCAAGGCATTGCACTATTTGAGGCTTTTCAGCAGCAGAGAGATCCTTTTTCTTTCCCATGTTGCTTGAAACCTGTGGCCTGCTTGATAATGTGGAACGTCCTTCTTAAGTAGTTTTCCTTTAATGGGGCTCACCTGGCAAACTAATTATCACAGGTGTCTGAGGTTGATTT
>NC_137208.1:10062628-10117628 GCF_960531495.2 Zeus faber
TTATTTGGGGAATCGTCTGTAATCAACTATAATAAAGCTACAATGTTTTTGGCAAAAAACATAGTTTAATTGTTCAATATAATATAATATAATATAATATTATATTATATTATATCAAATTATAATATATTATATAATAGATCCGCATGTCCTCTTCAGCGTTTAAGTGATTTTTAAGTTGCCATTACAATGTCCGCCACAAGATGGCAATAAATACACTCAGTGACGTTCAAAGTCATTGACGGTGACCTGCTTCCAGAGTTAACTCCTATTTTTTTTTCTGTGTTGAAACCGGAGCCTGTCCTTCCCTAATCTCAAACACTATGTGCTTTGAGAGTCTGTTTCGCATCACTCTGTTGATATGGATGGGACACTTATGAGTCATAAGCGAATGTGACTGAGGCGTGAATCAAATTGCAACACTCTTATAGGGCCATGTGCGGAACACACACTAGTCACACCACACACTTCCACCGTGCTGTACACGACACTGCTTGCATCTCTGGCTTTGCACACAGACACCCACACACACACACACACACACACACACACACTTGCACACACGCACACACACGAGCACACACACACACACACACACACACACACACACACACTTTAAGAACAAGATTAGTTGGGATTGTGTAGACATTTTTGAATCATGAGAGTAAATATTGAAGTTAATATATATATACACATTTGCCTGTATATATATATATATATACAGTGGTACTTTGACTTACGAGTATAATTCGTTCCGTGACAGAGCTCGTCATTCAGTCTGCTCGTATAGCAAATCAATTTTCCCCATTGAAATTAATTGAAATGCCATTAATCCGTTCCAGCCCCCCAAAAAAACGCCACCATTTTTTTTGTTACGTGTTTTTAAACAAGAAAAATGTATTTATAAATAACAAATATTGTATAAAAACATAATAAAACATAATAAAAGAGAATGGGTCATTTTTGCCTTCTCGCAGATGATACCCTCCGTCACGCTATCTCCTGCGAGCTGCGTCTCCGTCAACCACACCAACAGCAGATTCTCCATCTTTTCATGGACAGCAGTCCGCAGCTTAGACATTATTTCAACGCCCTCGGCTGCCGTGATACCCTTTATCGGCTCCTTCTGCTTCAGTATGGCACACATCGTAGAAGTACTACGCCCAATTCCATCACACGCACACCTCGCTCATGTTTTTCTATTATTTTGCGCTTTAAGTAAATGGACATCAACCGCTTCTTCTTCTCAGCACTTGCTTTTTTCGGACCTATGGTTCGAATTAAGTTAAATTGAATTAAATTGTCTCGCAGGCCGGGCCTCTAGTTTGAGACCCCTGCTTTAAACCAATCATGCGCGCGCACACACAGACACACACACACACACACACACACACACACACACACACAAACTCACACACCCACACACACGTAAATTTAATCTAATAAATATAATGTAATTTCCCACTTCATCGTCATCATCATCATCATCATCATCATCATCATCATCATCATCATCATCATTCTCCTCATCATCGTTTTTAGTCAAAGTGCTGTGAGCAAAAATAACCCAGAGTCATCATGAACATGAGCAAATTGCCTCACGAGGACCAGTGCCCACTGAAAAACCGTGTGCAAATGCCCCTATTCTCCTACACACCCCCACCTCCTTAAAACACGCTGGCACACATTTCCAAAAAAAAAACAAACAAAAAAACACAATCCCATGATGGGCGTGCAAAATTTAGAGAAGTTAGAGAGTTTTTTTTCCCTCTCAAAATGTAAATCAAGTCTGGTGACTTCAAATGAGGAAGCTTTCAAGGACATTTCTTGTTGGGTCATTCTGGCGAATTTAACTTTGAGTGAAGAATTAAAGGCTCAGTGTCTACGCACCACAATAAACACTGTAAACGTGGTATAAAATACAATATTATGGGTGCAGCAGCCCATAATGCTGCATGAGAATGTATTGCATCGCCAGTGACACTTTTCTGCTCAATATGCCGTGTTCACTGCTGCATATACATGATTAAAGGTATAGGGGACCTTTTCATATGTCATTGTTAAAGCAAGGGATAAATAATAAAGCAATTAATAGACATAGGCCCATACGTTTTAATGTGAGGCAGGAGAAGTTCCAGTCAATTTTAACAAATAAACCAAACATGACAAATTTTGCTGCAATAAACTGGAAAATAACTCCAAAATATGAACCTTATGTCCCTGAGCATAATGCCGTTTTATACAGTATCTACATTATATATGTGTTTATTTAATCTATTTCATGTATTGATAATTGCCTGCATTTTTGCAATGTATTTTTTTATCTGGATGGCTCATTTGTTTATTGATCAAAAATGTAGTATCAAACTACTAACAGGATTATTTTTTGTTTCCCTATGGGGATAATAAAGTACATCAATCAATCAACCAACCAACCAATCAACCAATCAACCACTCCATCAATCCATCAATCAATCAATCAAGATTCAGAACTGTATTGCTGAGCACATATTTGCATAATTATTATATATTAAAAACAGGAATGTATGTTCACTCATATGAAATGTATTGACATGCATGACTTTATTTTTTGTTTATTTATTTTTTGGTTGGGTGATTCGTCCCAATTCCCGTTTCCCTGATTGGCCGAGGCCGATGACGCGGCGTCAGGCGACTGCAATTCCCGGAAGTGGTGTTTCCTGACCCGGGCGGGTGAGGATCGCCTGCGAGTGAATCAGTTGACTTTTCCGGTGCCCTGACGCAGATTATTCTGCAAATCTATTTCCCTCCGTCACGTTTCAAATGTCCAAACGGCCCTGGGATGCTAACGGCGGCTAACGAAAACAGAAGTCGCGCGACAGGTGACGTCACGCAACACGTGCGGGGATGCGGACCGTGCGGAGACAATGTTATTGTTTGGCAGCCTGACACAATATTACTCCTGTCAAACCACAGCAGTAGTGACATCTATGCTTAAAAAAAAAAAAAATACATTAAATGTGCTTAAAGTATTACAATTAAAAGTACTACTTTGGTCTACAATACTTGCAGATGAGTTTTCAATATAATTCTGTTTATATTTACAACATGAGTTGCAGACGTGGTGCCGTAGTAATTTACAAGGCCCTATGAATAAAAGTTATTGCAGTTGATTTTAATTTGCTTTGAAATGTGGTGGAGCAAAAATTAAAAAATAAATTCAACAAACTGATTAGGAAAGTGCAGATAGTTGAAAAGGGTGCTTCAATGCAAAGTGCTCCATGTCCCTCCCCTGGCTGCAGAAAAGCATCATCAATAGCGTAGAAGCGCTGCACACCCTGCAATGATAATAATCTGTGTGTGTGTGTGTGTGTTGGTAACAAGGGTGAGCCCATGAAACTCCCATTACTCTAATCTCTCTGTACTTGAATGTAAAAGTTAAAAAACAAAATGTATATTGAATGCTAATAAATACTTGTAAATACTCGTTTCTGAATTATAAACGTGAGACAAAGGAATGTATACGACATTGACCGACCAAAACATAAGATAAAGACTTCAGTGTTTTGGGTGATTTACATATTATAAATTAAGTTAATTCAAGAAATAAATATTTTGAAAGTGTAATAAATATTGAATTGGTTACATCAACATTCAGCGTGTATAATATTCTTTGTAAACAATTTAATTACTTGTGAATTTCTTAATATTGGAAAAAAGAAATCAATGTTTTTTACATGTTAGGGTAATCTCAAAGAAAGCCTTTTTTTCTCAGCATTATATGTAACTTTGCATCAACGATGGAAGTGTGCAGCTTCTACTTTGATATTATTTCTATTACCTTCCTATTTCTATGATCATAAATACTTTTCGTATGACCTTGAAGACCTGAACAAAATGTGACCATTGTTTTAACTCGTTTTGATGAACCGATTCACTTGTAAACTACCTGTGTGTTCGAGATAAAACATTCTACGGCAATACCGAATTCAAAGGCTCCGATATCCCAACCACCACGCGACACCTTTACGACCACGTCGGAGTTGTCGGCGTTGTATTATCAAGTGATTTATTTTCTAATTGGACCTTTTTAAATTAATCTGAACAGCTTTTGAACAACAAAAGAGAGGTGTTAATTAACCGTGATTGTTACGCAATAACGCGGCACCATTAGAGCCGTATCCAGTAAACTTCCTTCCTGTGGAAAAAGGGTTCTGGCCTATCACAAGTCAGAGGTGAGACTAGAATGGACCGGCACTGCAGCGTAATCAGACAGACGAGCTTCTACGATCCTCTCCAGGAAAATACTTTCCATCCTATAGTGCCAGACCCTTGTTAAACTGAGTAATATTAAAGTCCTAAATATCTCTTTGCATCTGAAAATGATAAATAAATGTTTAAAAAAGGTTCTTGACCGACTGTAACACTTAGTGGTGACAGTATAACCGCTTAATTATTGGGTTTTTAATAAAGCTTTTTTTTCCTCTTGAGTCAAACATTGCTGAAGTATTAAGACATAAAAAACATTTTTTTAAATAAATACATCACCATTCAAAAGGCAATTTGGAATTGAATTACCTGTTAATTTGGCAGGCAGCTCTGAAACACAGGTCACCTCGGTTTTTGGACCGCTTGTCTCACCGATCGAAACTCTATATTGTGTGTTTTTTGAGGATTATCGCTAAAGCTGTCATTGAATCCTGGAAGGAAGCACGGGCCGGGGGGGAACGGGCCCCAGATTTAAATCCATTTCAGTTTCCTCTTTTTGTGTCTAGAAGCAGCGTGCAAAAGGAAGCTTTGACATCAACTCTGATTCTGACAAGTCATCCTCTTGCATAACCGTGGTTGTCAGTAAGTGGATCAGATAAGAGTTAAAAACGGTGGTATTTAAAGAATAACAACCATAATAATCGTCATCATTATTATTTAGTCTTACGGTGTCCTACTTGATTGGAGGTTTGTTTGTTCATGGTTGTTTTGTGGTAGATACTGTGATATCCGTGCTGCATATGCACCTGGATGCACATTCGTCATTTAGTCTAAATGCGCGCACACACACACACACACACACACACACACACACACACACACACACACACACACTTTGCCGTTGTTGTCAAGGTCAACACCGACAACAAGAGCCTTGACTTTCACGCCCAGACAGAATCCGGCTGATTTCATATTCTTGAGACGGTCCGTCGATAACGGACGAGGGCCGCTCGACTCGTGAAGCGCGCAACACAAGTGTTTTCTCCGTCACCTTTTACGCAACCGTGACATTCCTACCGCAGGGGGGCCGGGAAGGCGCGGGGGGGGCCTCCATCCGGCGCCCGCGGTCGCACTGTAATCTGCATAATGACGATGATGAACGACCCATCGGGGGTGGCTCGAGAGAAGAAAAAAAAAAAGCCCCCAAATTCCCCTTCAGACGCGTGTTGATTGTGTTTGTTCGCGGCAGTTATCTTGATGAGGGAGGGATATGGAGGAGGCTGGATGGACACTTGTTTCGCGTTACGGCTAAAATAGCAGACGTCTCCTCCACCCGGGAACAAACAGCAAAGGCGGACAGGAAATCAAGGCGCCCGCGAAAGCTCTCGGGATGCAAATCCGAGGGCACTTCATTTACTCGCCTTTCTCCCTGCAATCTCGTGTCTGAGAGAGCGAAACTAAGTGGTTAATCAGGAGCGAAAAAAAAAAAACCAAACCCCATCCATCTGATGGCCTGGACAGAGCAGACCTGCGGCCAAGGTGTGTGTGCGTGCGTGCGTGTGAACGTCTGTACATGGCCACCTGCACTTCTCTCTGAATTGTGCGTGCTGTCAGAGGTTAAGGAGGGTTGAGAGAGTCACACGGACGCACAGTTTTCTCTCTCCGCTACTTTTCACTGTCGCAAAATTTCCATCCATCCTCGTGCCGACGGCCGCAAGCGATTTATTTTTGTTCGTTCCCAAAGTACCCGGTAATTCAAACTTCGAGGTCTGACCTAAGTATACGTAATGGTCACCGCCAAGGGGAGCCTGATGTGGATCATTTTGGTCTAGAAAGCGAACGATGTCACACTTTTTTTGGTGGGGGGGCCATACTGTATCGGGTCGTATGTGTTGCGACTCCGTCTTGTTTTGACTCCCTGCCCATGGACGCCAAACACTGAACCAATTGGCTTGAAAACTCTGGTGCAATTCCTTTTAAACGGTGCATTGTCCCTGTGAAGAAATAAATCATCAGCGAGCGACGGCGGCGGGAGTCGCGGCGGAAGTTGCCGTTTGATCCCGCCCGGGCCGGGGTCACTTTACTGCCCGGCCGAGCGTCTGATCTCACCCCGCCTCGGCCGACAGGCATCGTTGCCATGGATCGAGGAGGAGGAGGAGGAGGAGGAGGAGAAGTGTGTGTGTGTGTGTGTGTGTGTGTGTGCATGTGTGTGTGCGTGTGTGTGTGTGTGTGTGTGTGTGTGTGTGTGTGTGTGTGTGTGTGATGCACGGCTCCCTACAGTCTGCCAGAGTCACCGTGAGCCGCGATTTGGTCTTGCCACCGCTCCGGGCGTCTCTGTATTTCATATGCTGTGACTCCGAACTTATCGTTATAAAAAAAAAAAGACGCAAGCGCAGGGCTGAAGCCGATGGATTTTTATTCGGCGCGGCATTGCAGTTTTGATCTTGCAACGCAATTTATCATTTCCACTTTTTTATTTTTCTTCAGTGAAATTTGGTGGAACTGGCTGGCGGTCGGAAAAACACGGCATTGACATATCGGGAGATGGAAACCAACCAGACACTTCATGCTTGGGTCTCTTTTTTTTGTTTTGTTTTGTTTGTTTTTTGAGATGAAATTCTTTGAGATAAGACACGAGGCTAAAGTTTTGAGAGAGAGAGAGAGCGCGCCGCTTCCTCCTGTCCCCTTCGTCGTTATCTTGGTCAATTCTCTTTTTTGTCTATTCTGATTGATGCACACGGCCAAGTGAGGGAGTGCGCCACTCTGCAACACACACACACACACACGCACACGCACACACGCGCACTTTCAGGATCCAATTGTATGTGGGTATCTCTCCGTTTGGTTTACCTTTGGGCCTTTGATCATGACAGAACACGGGGTGGTGTTTGATTCCCGGGGTTCTTTGACAGTTGGCGAGCTGCCAAAAGGCCCTGCGATGTCTGAAGCTCATATCAGAGGAGACCGGGGCGTCCAGCTGGGAGAAGATCAGAAGGGACACGCTTTCACGAGAGCCATTGTGATATACACAGTGTACTGCCAGCTCCCGTTACTTTTCCCCTTTTGTTGTCATTTTATTTCCATCCCCCAAATTCCATTTTTTTTTTCCCCCTGATCTTATCTCCGGCGAAGAAAAGTGAAGGGACTGTGAAGTTTTATCCCGAGACACCTTCTACCGTCTATTTCGTTTGGCCGCCCCCCGATCAGGATCCGCCTTTCTCAAATGGCAGCTGTGGTCCGTGCACACACTTAGTGTAATGTCAACAGTGAAAATACCTCGTCTTTTACGATGAGGTCATTTCTCTGCTGTTACATCTGGACTGGGTTGGCTGTTAAGACAGAGGTTTGGTCCAATTCGAATTTTGGCAACATAAAAATCACCTGCAGGATCGATGAATATTATGCTTTTGACTTGATATGTAATTAATATCAACAAGGCATAGATTCAAGATTCAAGATTCAAAAATCTTGAATCTTGAATCTTGAATCTATGCCTTGTTGATATGGATTACATATTGGTGCTTTAGTTAAGGATTAAGACACTTTTTACAGTATGCCTTACAGCCAGTTTATCGGTCCCTGTCTGCAAACAGGGAAAAAAACATCAGTGTACAATTAAAGTGAATATTGTCTCTCTGAGTTTGGACATTTTGGATACGCCGCTGTGTACGGTCAGTGTGACAATATCCCCCTCTAGTGGAAAAACCTAACAGTTGAGCGTGCTCAAGAACAGACGTGTCTATATACACTGAACCCAATGATAGACAACGTACATACAATAACCTCTTGAGTCTTGAATCAAATGTAACCTTAAACATTGAAAAAAAAATAAAATAAATACAAAAACGTATGAAATAAACAGTGAATCATAAAGATGAACTCAAGGATAGAAAAACCTGACATTGAATATATTACTTATTATTATTATTATTATTATTATTATTTATTATTACGTGCATGGAATGATAACGTAGTGTGAATGATGCATATATGTATGAACGTATGTGCAGTACATGTACGCGACGGATAATCTCTCGGATTTGAACTTGAACGCGGTGGCCCGCCCTGATTCATGTAAAACCTGAGCTACAAAAATAAAAAATAAAAAAAAATAAAAAATAAAAACGAAAATAAAATAAAATAAAATAAATAAAATCCAGACATCGCTAATCGATCGACGACGATCTTGCCATCAACCTCCCGAGCTCTGCGCTCGCTCGTCCCCACTTCTGTCTGACCCGCTCCAGCTCCCGGCCCCTGCCTTGACTCTCGTCCGCTGTTTGGGGGCGAAAAAAGGGACGAAACGAAGACAACGATGGCAACGTCTGTCCAGCTCAACACCGGCGCACGCATGCCCACCGTGGGACTCGGGACATGGAAGGTGCGTTCATCTCAACCGGCTTGTTGACGCCGTCGTCGAGTCCCGCTCGCACGGTCGGCGCCGTCCGCCTTGTCTTCGTCGGGACTTGTGCGAAAGTGCCGTACGTTGGCAAAGCGCCGGCCCCCGACCCCGAACGGGCGACACGGTCCGGCGCACGTTGCAACGCGAGCGACCGTGAAGGGCCCCCGAGCATGTCGGCGACGACCCGCTGCGACGCCGCAACGTGTCAGTCGCGCGTAAACGCCCAAAAAAAAAAAGAAGCTTTATAGCCTAAGGTGTCCGGGGGGGGGGGGCGACAAGCCGCTCGGGGCTGCGAGCGGTGGTCGCCAGTTTTAATGTACTTTTGTTTTGTTTTTTCCTTTCCGGGAGTGTTTTCTTTGCCCGGGTGGGCGTTGAAGACCTTAGTCTCAGACATGCTGTGATTTCTGCGTGAAACGTGGGCCAGCGAGGCCCTTTTGAGGCTGTGCTGTGAAAATAAGTGGGACTTGGCTTGGCTTGGCACGCAACCCCACAATCCCCTTTTCCACCAGTCTCCCCCGGGCAAGGTAACGGCGGCGGTGGAAGCAGCCATCTCGGCCGGCTACAGACACATCGATGGGGCCTTTGTTTACCAAAACGAGACGGAGGTGGGTGCGGGAATTGAAGCCATGATCAAGGGTGGTGTTGTCAGGAGAGAGGACCTTTTTGTGGTCAGCAAGGTGAGTGGTGCATGCATATACCATACCAAACTACACTGCAGTACTACTTCTGTTCTAAAGATGATAATTAGGTGTGTAATATTATTGTAGTTTCACCAATTAATCCCTTGTCCTTTCCGTAGCTGTGGTGCACTTTCCACCAGAAGTCTCTGGTGAGAGGGGCCTTTGAGAAGACCCTCAGCGACCTTAAACTCACCTACCTGGATCTCTACTTGGTGCACTGGCCCATGGGTTTCAAGGTGGGGCGGCCCAGCTTCTTGCCGCTGTGATGCACCTTTTCAAACGGCTCTTTCACTTGACGCTGTCGATTTGTGCATTCTTAACTTGTCGTCCGTTTCTATTTATTTTGTCAACCGGAACCCTATGACGTGATGGTTTCCCTGTGAATTGTGCGGAAACAAATGTATCATGATGGAAACGCCGTCGCTTCATTGCAGGCGGGCAGTGATCTCTTTCCCATGGACAGTGATGGTGAAACTATCGGTGACAATACGAGCTTCCTGGAGACGTGGGAGGTGGGTGATTCGATTTGGTGCATTTTGTGGGATAATGTTACGGGCTGTCTCTACTAACAGCCGCCCTTTGAGCTTTAATTTAACCTAATAAAGTGGGATTCCTCTATTTGGGTGCCCAGGCGATGGAGGAGCTGGTGGACGCCGGGTTGGCTAAAGCTATCGGCGTCTCCAACTTCAACAAGGAGCAGCTGGAGGCCCTTCTGAACAAGCCAGGTCTGAAGTACAAGCCTGCCACGAACCAGGTACACCTCGGGGATTGTTTAGCTAAACCGTGTCGCCTTCCAGCAGAAAATTTGCTTTGGTTTGTTTGCGTAGGGTGGGGCGCCCTGGATCGGCGCAACTGTTGCTGCTATAACACTGCCAGGGAGAATTCTAAATTTGTTCTTGAAAGGGGCAAAGAAGCCATAATGCCATTTACTCTTGTTTTCTGGTTTCATTGCATGTGACAGCTCGGGTAGATAAATGCCGGCTGGCTCCTAATGGCTCTCAGAGTTTGCCTCAAGGTTTTCCCAAATTGGATGTTATGACCTTCCTGCTGTTTTTCCAGAAGCATCAATCTCCGTAATTGTTTTTCTGGCATTATTCCCCTCACAGTAGACATTAACTTTGTGCCCCGGGGGGCCACTGTCCCCACACTGAAGAGATGCCCAAATGGTAAAACGAAGAATCTACCGTAAAGTAGTTCATTTGGCTTCAAGTCTGGCAGTGTATAAATTTGGTTCTTTGCCTTGTACCTTTTGGTTTTTAAAATGCGGCCTTTTTGCTCTCAAACAAACACTGGAACGGCGCTGTGACATGATAACCCCAAGACAAATTAATCATGTATTGCCAACAAATATGCTGATGCATAATATGCGTATGTATGCAGCAACTCATTTGAACACTTTAATCCCAAGGAGTGACGGTTGGAATATTTTGACACATTGTTGAGGAAATAGTGTCACATGAGTGTGCTTGTCAGGGTTATTATGTTCATAGGCAGGTCTGGATTTTCTGGTTTAACCTGAATTAATTAATCTGATTGCGACATTGTATCTGAAGCCTAGATCAGATCAACCTAACTTGAAAAAATGATTCCGGACAATTCTGTTTATCTGGCTGTCAAACAAGGTGGAGTGCCACCCGTATCTGACGCAGGAGAAGCTGCTCAACCTCTGCCACTCTCATGGCATCTCACTGACGGCCTACAGCCCCCTGGGCTCCCCAGACCGCCCCTGGTCAGTGTGTGTGTGTGTGTGTGTGTGTGTGTGTGTGTGTGTGTGTGTGTGTGTGTGTGTGTGTGTGTGTGTGTGTGTGTGTGTGTGTGTGTGTGTGTGTGAGTGAACCGTTCACGTGTCAAAGCGTCAATTAGTCAAGTGTTTGTCTTAGTATATATAAGTATTGTGTGTGTATGTATGTGTGTATATATATATATATATATATATATTAAAATATTCTGTCTGGGTGCCATGCCATGCAAACACATGTACGGTGAAAAAAGAAAGAGCTACAGTCGTAGCTGCCCTAAAAGTTGCACTTGCATGAACGCACCACTTCTTTCCTGGAGCGCTGGGGAGGACTCAGAGCAGTGCATTTGCCCAAGGAAGCGATCTGCTATGCAGCAGTAGGAAATTAAATACATCTACAAAAAAAACACAGTGTTTTTATTTGTTTTGTTTGGGAGCGGAGCTCACCACCAGAACAGCGCTGATTCGTTTATTCCCCCGGGCTGTATTTGTTGGTGTAGACCACGCCCCTGGCATTTAATAGAGGCCTGGTTTTATGTGAGGAAGTAGGGTGTACATACTGTGTATCTATTACAGGGCCAAGCCTGAGGATCCTTCACTCCTGGAAGATCCCAACATTAAGGCCATCGCCGAGAAGCACAAGAAGACCTCCGCTCAGGTACATCGACCCCTCTGTCGTGGCCAAAGTTAAAGGATAGGTTCACCATGTTTTAACCCAGGTCTTATGACAATGTTAATTCCCATCATTTCTAAATTCCGCAAACTCACTGAGTGATGCGCTACTGAGAAACTTACCACTCTGCTGCAGCTTCTCACTCTGATTTAATTCAAGTTCAATGGTGCAAACCTTTAAGCCTTGACATTATTTATTTATTTATTTGTTTTCGTAAAGGGGAAACTCCCAATATAGTCAGACAATCAAATTATGTTCCCGGAAAAAAAGAATTGTCCCAAAATGTGCATTTTTATCAGGTTTTGTGCTTTTTCAAGTGCCCTTTCACACATGCAGTCTTTCCCAGTAATGTTCCGGAACCGTTCCTGCACAGCGTCATGTGTGAATGGCAGCAGGGATCGATATTCCGGGAAATCTGTTCCCGGGCAATTTCCCACCTCAACACCTAAGCCCCTTCCACACATAGTACACGGTAAATTACAGGGATAAGCTATCGGACACCACTAGTGCACACATGCAGCAACATTCGGTCAAATTTCCGTCTTGCAACTTTTCACACACGCCGTAATAATGCCGGAATGGATGGGATGGGGCAAGGGACCGCACCCCGCGCGGTGGAGAGGTTATGACGGCGCAGACGGAGTAATTTACCGGGAACTATGTGTGAAAGGTTCTTAAGAGACTAGGAACAGGACGTTGTGTCGCTTCCTGCTGTGGTCAACATCACACTCTGGCTGTACTGCGGCCACTGCAAAAAGTAGTTCTGCATAAAATGGGATATTACTGTTCATCAAAACATGTTTCTAAAATGCACCAGGAAACGTTTGACTGTCGTGTGAGTTTCTCCTCTTTTCGAAAAGTGAAATGCAATGGGGTTGTTTTTTTTTTTTTTTTGTTTTTGTTTTTGTTTGTTTTTAAGGCTGAAACACTTGCATTGTTGGGCCGCATTTAGTCAGAGTGAGAAGCTGCGGCAGAGTGTTGAGTTCCTTCATAGTGAAGTGTTCAGCGAGGTGGAGTTATAGAGATTCAAGAGGTTTATCTGTCACATACATATACGTACGTTCATACATATATGCAGTGACATGTCTTTGCAACGCACCCGGAGATGATGCACAATAGTCACTAAACCGAACATAACAGCTAACCTAATTCCTACCTAGCAACTAACTGATTCCTAAAACATCATGCAGTTAGTGAATAGAATAATATAAAATAAAATAAAACTCAAAAAGGTGATACAGAGTGGAGGTACAAAATAGAAGTGAAGGGAATAAAGTTATTTATATGGGTTAGGCTATTTACAGAGGATGGGAACCAACATTTTAATTCAAGATTCAAGGGGTTAGTGGTCACGTGCATATACGTGCGGTCATACATATATGCAGTGAAATGTCATGACACCCGGTGACAAGGCCAGGGTTGATAAATAGCAAACCTATGTCAGTTAGACACAACTAAACGATTGTCTACAGCTGATGAGTGCATGAAAATATGCCACAATATGCCGCTGGTATAAACATCTGACGTGACTGGACAGGCGCGGCTTTTGAACAGAGTCAAAGAAACTGTGTGTGTGTGTGTGTGTGTGTGTGTGTGTGTGTGTGTGTGTGTGTGTGTGTGTGTGTGTGTGTGTGTGTGTGTGTGTGTGTGTGTGTGTGTGTGTGTGTGTGTGTGTGTGTCCGCGGGTCCGCGCGGGTCCGCACCCAGGGCTCACAGGCCTCTTCACATGTCACTCACTGCTCCCCAGGTCTTGATCCGCTTCCAAATCCAGAGGAATGTGATCGTGATCCCCAAGTCCATCACGCCCCAGCGCATTCAGGAGAATTTCCAGGTATTGCTTTTTTTTTTTCCCCCAACCGGCCGCGCGGCACTCCTACGGCACGTTGCGGTTGACTCACGCCCTCTCCCCGCCCTCACAGGTGTTTGACTTTGAGCTGAGCGACGGCGAAATGAAGACTATACTAGGATTCAACAGGAATTGGAGAGCCTGTCCCATAAAATCGTGAGATTGTTGTCTTATCTTATCAGTTATTATTTTGCAGACTTTGTTTGTGTTCCTTTTCTCTGGCCTTTGGGACTTTTTTTTTAATGCGCAGAAATAATATCTAAACAATCTGAACGTTCAATTTGTGAAATCGTAACTTTTATAATGTGTTTTTTCTTTTCTTTTCTTTTTTGTCTGGTTCATAGGAGCTCAAAGCACAAGGACTACCCATTCAACGCTGAATTCTAGGTTGGAAAATGGAGTGCAGGGAAGGCTGGAGCGTACTGTGTTTACTTTTTCATTCATCTCGCTCCACAGCTGTGTGCGGTTGCATTATTTTAGGTGTTCTGAACAGATGCTTACTAGTAGTTATCTGGTGCTAGCGCTCGCAACAGAAAGGAATACCTTAAACTAGAGGGCACCCAAAATGGTTCTACTACAGATTCAATAATACCACCCACCCAGGGTGTTTGTTACAGCTGTCCGTTCTGTCATCTTGCTGGTGTTGCAATAGATCACGGTTTTCCTTGTTACATTTTTTTATTTTCTCACATGATCACATGGTGGGTTTTTTTTGGGGGGTTTTTTTTCTCCGACTTGTTTCTCATGGTTCATTAACCATTAGTTAGATTACGAGGTCTCCCTGAACCGAATTGGTATGAAATTAACCAATATCGTTTTGAAGCAATCGCCTTTCCCTCCCTTAAAAAAGGGGGATGAATAGAGCCACCCAAGGCAGTGAAGGGAGATAATACATTGTAGTTATGTTTTGTCCGTTTGTCATAGAATGACAAAATATCCCTGTCAAAGTAACATGGAGATTTCTATTTTTTGAGATTCAACAGTTTTTCTATTGAGGATCACACAAATTGCAAATTAGAGCAGACCCTCCAATATAATGCAAAAACAAAAATAAAAAGTTCTAAGTTTGCTTTCTTTGCTGTGTAATTCAGCACAAGTATGCAGTTACGTCTTTGTTTTCTTACTGTGTGCACTGAAGTGGAAACTAATCGAATCCAAGCCCCACTCCAAAAGATTTGAGAGCACTTCCTTTGTGTCGATTCGGAACGTCATGTGCGCTGCGATCATGCGTGACAAAGCTCTTGTGAAATGTACTCTTTCAGTTCCTGTGGTTTTATTTGGGGGTTGTTTTTTTTTGATGCATTAAAAGGTATAGAAATCACTGTCGGTGTCCTCTCCGAAATGCCTCATTTTCTAAACCATTACAATGACCCTCATGTCTCAGCTGTCATAAAGCAGCGCGCAGTTGTAAATACCTGCAAAGGTTTTAAAATGTAGTTTGATCCACAATTTCTATCTAGGTATCGTCGTTGGATGCATTCAGGTTCATTGATTAACTGGTTAAAAGTCACAGGGTTTTGTGTCTTGAGTCGTAGACGGTATGCACAATTCTCACAATACTCTTTATTGCGTTGATATGTGGTAAAACAAACATTTTCAAGTAGTAAATCGCATTATGACGAATGAAGTACAGGAAATGTACAATACGTTAGTGGCAGACATGGCATCAGTCTGAAGACAAAGAAACAGAACGAAGCTTGAAGGTCTACACCGATCAGCCACAACATTAAAAAAAAAAAAACACTGACAGGTGAAGTGAATAACATTGATCATCTGGTTCCAGTGGCACCTGTCAAGAGGTGGGATATATCAGGCAGCAAGCGGACGGTCACTTCTTGAAGTCGATGTGTTTGAAGCAGGAAAAATGGTCAAGCATAAGGATCTGAGCCACTTTGACGAGGACCAAACTGTGGTGGCTAGCAACTGGGTCAGAGCATCTCCAAAACCACAGGTCTTGTGGGTGTTCCTGGTATGCAGTGGTTACTACCTACCAAGAGTGGTCCAAGGAAGGACAACCAGTGAACCGGCGACAGGGTCGTGGGCGCCCATGGGCTCATTGATGCGCATGGGGAGTGAAGTCTAGCCCGTCTGGTTCGATCCGAAGGAAGAGCTACTGTAGCACAAACTGGTGAAAAAGGTAATGCTGCTATGATAGAAAGGTGTCAGAGCACACAGTGCATCACGGCTTGCTGTATACGGGTTAGACAGAAACACCTCAATCCTTTGTATGAATTTCACAATATCGATGAACAGTGTGACACAATATACTGAACTGAGAGACATTTTGCATCGTAAGGCACTTAGTTGGGATGGTATCGGTATTCAGAATTCGGCATTCAACGGGTAGTCTTTGTGCTTTGCCCCCCTGTAGCGGAGAAAGAAAGAAGGAAAAAAAACATTGTAGTCCGAAACAGGAAACGCGTCCTTCGTTATCTTATTCCTTTTTGTTCCCTCACCAGTTCATGGGGAAACCTCTCCAGTTCCTGTTGAAGCTCAAGATGCTGTCCATGTCTTCGTCACTTAATTTGAAGTCAAACACCTTGGGTGGAGAGAGAGAGAGAGAGAGAATATCGACTAAATGAGATTTCATTTTCAAATCCTAATCTGACGATGGCCGTCCACGTCTCCCACATTACCTCAAAGTTCTCCTTTATCCGATGGGGTTTTGCAGACTTGGGAATGACGATCACCTTCCTCTGGATGTGGAACCGGATGAGAACCTGACGGACAAACGCGGCCTCGGTCAAGCTTATTATTGTTGAGGCCCGCGCGCAGGTTTTTACGAGGGGATGACCTGATGACTGTGTGTGTGTACTGTTTTCTCGTCTACCTGAGCTGGGGTCTTCTGGTGCTTGTCGGCTATGGCCTGGACTTTGGGGTCCTCGAGCAGAAAGGGTTCGTCGGGTGTAGCCCTTGAAAGAGACGCAAAAAAAACAACAGACACCTTACTTCCGTAATGCATAAAGTACGTGTGTCAGAGGTGACTTTTAATGGAGATTTTGAGATTGCTGCAACTACCTCTACACACACACGAAATACACAAGCAAAGCTTATCTTTTCGGACTTTGCCCGGAATGGTTGGATTAAGGGATACCAAAGTACCCCCATAGCCCGACCCCAGTCGTACAGTGTGCACAGTACACATGCACAGTACGCTGGGTTGCAACACAGATGGGAAGCTGGATGGGAAGCTTCACTCACTTGAAAGACTTTATTACAGCCTAGACACGTTTTCTGACCCGTAAAGACCTTTTAGTTGTATATTAACCACAATGGTAAGGCATTCGACCATACAACAGTTACCTACATAGAGCTTGGCCTTAGCCTTCTGTCAGGAAAAGGTTAGACAGGATTTTACCATTTACGGTCGCTTTTATCCAAAGCGACTTACAATTATTCAAACACCAATGGACACCGCCATCGGGAGCAATTAGGGGTTAAGTGTCTTACTCAAGGACAGTACAGCACGCTAGCAGGAGGGGCCTGGGATCGAACCAGCAACCTTTAGATTGCTAGACGACCAGCTCTACCTCCTGTAGAAGAAACTGGATCGCTGTGTTGCCTGACTCCGTGTGCTTATTTGACCGTCACCTCTCAGCTGCCTTTTATTTTTAAATGAACCGTCATCCACACCAATTCCCCGACACTGTACGCACTGCAGACCTTACTATTGTGCAAGAGAAACTCCCTTCTTGAAGCTTGTTCCCTTTTGTGTTTTGGAAAGTCTTGGAAGTTTTCCCATTGCCTGTCTCGAGGCTTAGGGCTAGACGTTGCACTTTGAGACGGTATCAAAGGGAAACACAAATAGCCTAAGACTTGATAGACTTGACATTATTTGTTGTGGTCTCTTACCAGGGGCGGTCAGGGGAGCCCAGTGGGCTGTACGCCGTCACTGCGATACCCAGAGACTGGCAGAAGTTGATCAGCTTCTCTTGAGTAAGATATGGGTGGCACTCGATCTGAAGGAATCACAGATACATATATTCATACATACATACAGTACATATACATGCATGTACATGTTTAAGTTGGGTTTTATGAATAAATTCTTACATCTGCGGTGTAGCTGTGTTCCTTGCTAATATAAGGAGCAGCTGAGTCGTACCTGGTTGACTGCTGGCTTGTATTTCAGGCCTGGTTTGTTGAGAACTGCCTCCATCTGGTCCTTATTGAAATTGGAAACACCGATTGCCTTCACCAAGCCAGCATCCACCAATTCCTCCATAGCCTTGCCAAAAATTGGAAAACTATTAATTCTTAATAATGTATTTGAAGAATATTTAAATGTTTTTATGGTTTCTATCTAATAAGATATACTCTTAAATTCTCTTGGTGTGATTACGCCATTGCTCAATGACCGACTCAGTAACTTTACTATAATGCTTTTATACCAACTTGCATTGTTTAATGATACACTTTAATTCATCAACCAGGCATTTGCATCACCTCCCAAGTGTCCAAGAAGTTGCTGTCATCAGGAATGACCAAACCGTCGTCATCAGAAGGAAACAAGTTGTCTCCCGGCTGCGGGGAAACAGCCCAGGGTCATGTCCGAGAAGGTCTACGGTTCAGTGTCCCCAAAAAAGCGCCGTTCCACCCACAAGATGTTCCCGTCGCTCAGTACACTACGGCCATTTTCCATTCGGTTACGGCAGCCACATTTGGCTGTGCCTACCTGGAAGCCCATAGGGAAGTGCATGAGATAGAGATCCAGGTAATCCAGCTTCATGTCACCGAGGGTCTTCTCACAGGCCCCCCTCACCAGAGACGAAACGTGGAAGGTGCACCACAGCTAGAGAGAACAGAGACCCCACAGATCTTGCAATAACTGCAAATAAAAAAAATTCCACTGATGCCAATTTGGACTATTAGTACCCATATTTATTTATTTATACCTGTACATTTATAATAACGATTTGGTGATGACACTTGATATTTTTTTTATTTGGGCCACGTAGCCACATTGTTCCCTGTTAATATTCATAGCATTTTACCTCATCTTCTCTATGTAACTGTATGTAGTTGATTCATACATTTTTGTGGGTATGATAAAGACTGTTTTATCTGTTGTGCCTTTTATGACATAATAGATAAAAGGCCTTTCATGCGCCAAACTATTGGAACAAAGTTGGAGTGTCGAGCAACGTTCTCGATGTGAATCTGGCTGAGGATGAGACGAATGTCCTTTTCATCCTTTGATTGAGAGCTGCAGGCCACAAAGAAAAAGAATAATCAAACGAGTCAAGACCCACCCATGCCAAACGCGACGACAGATTCTGAGGAATTTTCGTTTCATATAACATTTCTTGATGTACTGTACCATGCCTAATTAAAGTAAGTATGTTTATTTATAAAGCGCCTTTCAAAAGCAGAGTTCCAAGGCGCTGTACAATAAAGACATGAAGAAAGAAATCAAAAATAGACAGTTAGACACAGAAATACAGAAAGTAACGATATAAAGACATAAAAAAAATTGTTACCGAAGGGAAAACACACATTAGAAGACAAAGGGCTTGCCATAGAGGTGGGTTTTTAACAGCTTCTTAAAAATCTCCACAGATTCTGCATTTTTTTACTTTAACTGGGGGGAATAGGGTTCCAGAGAGCGGGAGCTGTAACCGCAAAAGCCCTGTCATTTTGGGACATCGAGGACGCCTTGATCTCAGAGATCTCACTGGAGGAGTCATCGGGCAGCATTGGGACATTGAATAAATTCGGAGGGAAAAAAAAGAAAAATCAAAGACTATAGAGCCGTCACTATTACGACTTAATTCTCTGATCACAATCATTTCAGCCGATCGCAGTCATTTTCCAAAATTCAAATGTCAAGGGAATTTCAAGCCAATTTTAGAAATTTGCAACAAACAAAAAGCAAATCATGTGTCATATGTTGGGTCGAGGGAAATTACAGCAACTCCGACTGTCAACCCAAAGTGTTGTTCATTATGTCAATACATGGTGTATTATTACATTTTTAAACTATGACGGTGGCAAAAAATGCACAAAAAACACAAAGAATGAAGCGCAATGATACGTATGACGATTAAATCGCTAACTAAAATGTCATGACCGTGACAGTCACTTCTTGAAGGGTGACACACATGGACAACCGCTTGGCCAGCTTACCAGGCCTTGATAACATCTCAACGTCTGCTTTCAGGCTTTTAGCAACTACCAAGTTGTGCGACTGTTGGCCTCGTCTTTCCCACTTCACAGAAACGGGCAGGTTCCCACTTCATTTTCTACCCACCTTGCTGACGATGAACAGCTCCTCTCTCTTCACCAGCCCTTTGTTGATCATGGTGTGGACTCCGTCCCCCACCTCCTCCTCGTTCTGGTAGACGTAGGCACCGTCGATGTGCCTGTAACCCACGGAGATGGCCGTCTGCACGGCCTCTGTGACCTGTCCTTTTTCCGCCTGGGAGGACATTTTGGGTAAGCGATGTTAGCGCTCTGTTGAAATGCATTTGTTTCATTTCAGCGCCACAATTTTCACGAGTTAAAAAATTATTTTTGAGAAGACAGAAATTCAGGTTTTTACTGATTAACTTGACAATGGATATCAAAAATTCTATTTGACATTGTCCAAATCCATTTTTTATATCGGATAATTATAACTTATCTCCCAACTATTCTGCCATGAAAATTGTAATTATAAATTTCTGATTACACACCAGAACTTGCATTATTCAAATAATTCAGATAATGTACAACCAGACAATCATTATCGCAAATGAATAACGCCCGGCAGAGTGATGTCCAAGGTCTTGTCTTGCTCCTGAAGGGAGCTATTTTGTGATAATGCCTCCACGGTCTTACATAATCGGCCAACTTGGAAAATCAATTACAGAGAATTGATTTGAAATTATTTTATTACTAGTAGCCTAACTTGTGACACACTACAACTTCCTAACTAGTTGCTTGTAAAAAAAAGCGGTGCTGTTTTCTCGTTTGTCCCCCCCTAATATTAATAAGTATATTTTAATTGGCGTATGATCCCATGAAAATAAGAATCGCATTTTCATTCCCTGAGAACGAGCCCCTTATATTGACAAAGGGAGTGGGTACGCTTACACGGAGGCCGCCATGTTGCGCCGCCATGTTTCTACAGTAGCCCAGAACAGACAAACCAAAACCCTGGCTCTAGAGAGGGACTTTTGTGTGTTTGTGTGTGTGTGTGTATGTGTGTGTCCTTCTGATTGTACAGACATTATATACATTTTCTTTGATTGTATATCTTTTTAAAGCGCACCGTGTTGCCCTGGTATGAAATACTCTGTATAAATAAAAGTCTTGTGTCTTGACTTTCGCGCTTTTTGCGGCACCCGAAGGCCCACGTCGCCGCTTTGAGGCCACTAAATTCCACACACTGCGCCTTTAACCAAAATAAATATAAGTCTTTGATTGAAAAGTAAATATAAGTCTTCCATTGAAAAACAAATATAAGTCTTCCGTTGTAAATTATAGTTAAGTCTTCCGCTGTAGTTTCTATCCAGCGTCACTAGATAGCGCCCGCTAGCTAGCTAGCAGGAGCAACAGTGGGCGGAATAGATAAACAACATGCTGAGAGCGTAACTGCTGATAACAATTTGATGAGACATGCTCAGCATCTCGCCATGGGATAAAGGTTTTACAAATCAATGACATATTATAGGGTTGTCCCGTCCCCCCCCCCCCCCCCCCCCCCAAAAAAAAAGATGTTATTACGTGTTTAATTGGAAAGATTTCGATCATGAGAGGTGCGGGTGAAGCGGTTAACCTGTTGCGATTGCCCGTCCCTGCTGTTATGAAACTTCAGGTCAAAAGGAATATGCTGTTATAAAACGTTAGATAAATGCATATAAAAGAACATTAATAAATAGCAGATAATAATAAACACACATATATATATATTATTATTATTATTATTTATATATATTTTTAATATATATTTTTAATTTTTTTTAAATACTTACCCTCCACGTTCCCAAGCCAATAATGGGCATTTCTGCTCCAGTGTTGAGGATAACCGAGTGTGCCATGGTAAAATAATCAAGTTGTTATTATTATTATTATTATTATTATTATACACGGCGTACTATCGCTCCGTGTTGCTCCGCACCGGGCTTCTCCAGGGGGACGTTGTGGAGCAGATCCGCGTTTGATTAGTCACGCCTTGCCTCCTGACACAGGGCCCCGGGCGCACAGGCTCGACCCGTCTCCGAGATCCGCTTCTGGGCGAGTCGCTCGGCGGGGGAAGGAGTCGACCCGTTTCCGCCGCCCCCCTTTCGTTCGACCCGGTGGAGGACTTTCGGGCGACCTGTGCAGCGGGGCGGGCCGGCGGGCGGGGGGGGCCGGACGGGTCGCTCGGCTCCGCGCTGCGTCATCACGGGAATAGTTTGATGGCGTCGCGATTCGTCTGTTCCGGCGCGGAGAACGCCGCCCAACCCACGTCGAGACTCCGCCGCGCTTTGGTTTCGGGATTCGAGGGGTTTATTCGTCGCACACACGCGCGTACCTCCGTGCATACACGCGGCGGGATCCCCGGGACTACGGTGCCACGTTTTGCCTTTCACGGCGTGGGCTTTTACTCCTGGCTTATTCTTTTCAGGTTGCGAGGTCGCTCTTTTGGTCGGAGCGACTCCAGACTCCCGGGTCATTCGCGTCGAGCGACTCGTTCGCGAGTACGACGCGGCCGTGGACGCGGTTTGTCCCGCGTAGCAGTGTGTGTGTGAAATGAACACTTCTGTTTTATTCCATGAACTACTGACAACGTTGTTTTGTTTTGGTTTTTTTTTTTTCCAAATTCCAAATACAATTTTTGTCATTTAGACGACTGGTCAAAATAACCGGAGGGGAAGAAAATAAAGAAGCGGCGTTTTCAGACCTTGAATAATGCCAAGAAAACCCGTTCACGTTCCTTTTTAAACATCGCGATACGAGTGTTTTGACATGGAAAGAGTTGGAAAGAGAATCAACTTGGTGGATGGTGTGTTGGAATACAACAGACACCGGTCTCTTCATTTTTTCCATATATATATATATATATATATATATATACATACATACATACATACATACATACACACACACACACATACATACACACACACACACATACACACACACACACACACACACACACCTACACTTACAGAAATGGCAGAAAAATGTGGGTGAAAGTTTCCGGGTAAAAAGGGAATATTCTTTTGACATCTGGTCACGTTTCATTCAAGAACATCCTTCGCTTGTGGACTTTCTCCATCATTTCCCCCCACCCGCCAAAATAAATATTCTTGGGAGGATTAGGATGAACTATTTCTGTGATCCACAATTTGCATTGAACGACTCTTTTTTTATTTATTATTATATATATATTTGTTTTTCACAAAGTTGGGGGCCGAATCAAATCCAACATTTCGGCGCAGTGTGTGCCAGGCTGAGGCCTGAACCTCAGTCACTGTGGGGCCCGGAGGCCTCTCACTGCTGTGGTGGTTGTTTTTCGGCAGAACAAATCCCACCGATTTTAAGGGCACAGGAATTAGAAACTTTTCGTCTCGTGGTTTTCTTTCGCAGTAACAATCGAACCATTCATAGCGAATTTGGCGTTCACATTCAAAAATGCAATGCTATAATTAATTAAAAAAAAAAAAAAAAAAGTGACTTATCGGCGCCTGGGCTCTATGGTGGAGGACCCACGGCTCTAAATTCAAGTGCTGTTCACGAAAGCAACTTTAACATTTTTGAGATGAATTAGTTTGGGTCCTGTCATCCGTTAAACCACTTCCTCGAAGCATCTGGAGAACATTAGTAAAAAAATAAAATAAATATTTTATATATATATATATATATATATATATATATAAAAGATAATGATAAATAATATTATATAATAAATAATAAATGGTATCCCCTTAATAAAAATAGATGGCAGTAGCTGAAGAAAAGGGAGAAAAACACAACAAAGAATGAGTGAGCGACAGCCATTGAGCGATTGCGTACCATTGAAAAGATGAAATGGATAAGAAACGATCACGTGCTGCATTTAACTACACAGACGTTGCTGACGTGGAAAGACATTTATCTGTTATATTGTATGAGCTGTTTATGAGGCGCGGCTCTGTCCCAGCAAACATGTCCATTACTTCCTCCACCCCAACCTTACTGATCACATCTGAGGTAAAGAGGAATATCGATTATTTTTTCCCGTTCCTTGCCTGAGCGCACGAATAAAACGCTCGCATCACGACAACCTTTTCACTCCCCACCGCTATGGATGCCAGATTGCCGTGGCGTATTCCTGTCATATTACCAACAGAATAAGTGCCGTATGATTACGGCAGATTACAGATCTGTTATTAGAATTAACGTTTAAAACGTAAAAGCTGTGAAGTTGTATGTTATAGCTATCGAGTTAGTGAACATGTCATTATTAATAATCGTGTTAATTAATAACAACGTTTCAGGTTACAGCATGAACACTTGTTGGTGATAACTGTGTTCCTGACCCGGGGGTGTCCTGCAGCAGCAGAGAGGGTTCAATCATTTTAAGCGCGGCTGGCGCATTGCGGGGGACTGGGCTCATCTTGGATGCGTTTTGAGGTGCCCCGGCTTTTTGTGCGTGGAGCATTACGTATTCAACATGGGATCTGGGATCAAATGACCCAGTATGGCATTTGGGATGAGCTGACCCCGGAGGAGCAGCGTAGACAAAGACACCGACGACTCCCCCATGAAAATTGCTCAAAAAGTCGATGTAAAGTTACCAAATTTAACGTCATTTTGAACATAATGCATGTGGGGCTGGGTCTTTTTTTAATCAAAAGTGGACAACCGCATTGGAGAACAGGTTAGGATATATTATTTAAGGCTTGGGCTGGGGGCGTGTGCTGACATCTGGGTGTCCAGCCGCAGGGATGGGCGCTCTGGGCTTGCAGCTGGTTGTGGCGTCCGGCCCTTTGCGGCCTCGCCTTTGCGCCGGGTGTTGGTGGGTCTGGCTCCGGGGCGGCGGTCCGTGCCTGGCGTCCCCGGCTAGGGTTCCGCGGCTGCGTCTTGCGCCTGCTCCTGGGGGTGGGTTGAATGGGTGCGCCTCAGGGGTGCGGGGTCCCCTCGCGCTCCCGGGGGCCGGGTGTGGGGTGTTGCTCCGCGGGCGTCCGGCTTCTCTGGGGGCCGGAGGGGGCTTCACTGGCTGCAGAGCTGGGTGCTCGGGGCTTTCCTGCGGTCGTGGGGTGTCTGTACAGCTTTGGGGCCTTGTGCGCTCACTGGTCGACACTTCACACACACACACAAACAGAAAGGTGGTCTCATCACAGGCACACACTCACCAACACCCTCCTGGTCACAGCTCTCTCCTTTCCTTCCTCATTTACTGCCATAACTATGACAGGAAGAGGCCACGTGCCCAATCGCTGTTCCAGTTTTCCTGGACGTATTTCTGTTTTTTTCGATACGTCCGATTTTTTTTTCCATGTACAGGTTTGTTTCTATGTTTATTTGTCTCACCCGTGGTGATTATCCCCCTCTTGGAGTAGTGATTAGTTGGTTTATAGACCAAAACACGATAGTTCTCCAAAGAGGAGGGTTGGTGGTGGTTCCGTGTCAGAAAAAGCTGCGCTCTCGTCATCCTACAGGTCGTCCACGGGACAGAGTTGCTGCAGCAGCTCTTGAGGATTTAAGAATAAAGTTTGATTGCAGGTTGAGAACTTGAACTCCACTTGCAGACTAACTCTGTCCTAGATGCAATAGCATACCAATACTCTGTTGTACGCCCAGCATGCTGACAAAGAAAAGGTAAGAAAAAGAAAAAGCAATTAGTCGGAAACAATTACAATTTGCTATATTTATTCGTTCTCCAAACATATTATGGAACTCAGCGCACACACACACACACACACACACAGGCACACACAGACACACACACACACACCCCAACCCACCCCCCCAAAAGTGCAGACATTAGACAATGGCATGTATACAGCATCGTCTATGATAGATAGGCAACATAAAGAGCAAAAGGTAGCAAATATTGCACATGATGATCAGCACAGGAAAGTAACTTGTTTGTCTGCCTAATTTTAGGCAATTTCACCAGGACGCTGGTGCCGCTATGTTTGTTACCTGCGAAAATAGGTTTCTTCCGACAAACTTACTAAACACTGCCAAAATTTACCAGCCTCTGACCTGTAGCTGAAGGTAATTTCCTGCTTGTTACAAACTAAACAAGATCAGACTTGCAGAATAAAGTTAAATGAGGTAACAGTTGACAAAGAAAAACGCAATAGTTACGAGGGCATTCAACTTCCATTTTCACAACAAAACCCACGTTCTCTTAATCCAAATGAGTGAAGATAAAAAGGTTTTAAATTCCGAAGATGGAAACAGGAGAAATGGAAGAAAAAAAAAATTACTTTAGATGCAAAAGTTAATACAAAACTGCAGAACTCTTAATAGTCAAAGATTAGTCCACAACAAGCAAAGTATCGAGGTTAATGCCAAACTGGAGGAGTTTTTGAGAATGTCATCGATGTTAAATGACTGTTATTGCTGTCAAAAACGAACCTCAGACAACATTGTCGGCAAACATTAGACCATACCTGAGAATGAGGGCTTTTGCATCATCAGCACAGGAGGCTTTTTAAACTGATATTTGTAAACAAAACATGACTTCGACTAAATAATGATATAATTCCCAACTACCAAATAACTGTACCTTTATAATGGGGCCAAAGTGTGTATGTTATTGCTTTGAAGCAGGCATCATAGCCGTCTAACGGCAATATTTGTTCAGAGGCACCAACTACACAGCTCATTCCCAATCCAATTACATTCATTTCCAAAAATGTTGAACCTAGCAGGGCTACAAAGGAATCCGCTTTCTAGGAGCTTGGTTTGCTGTGGAGCAGCTGGTCTGGTCTTAGGAGCATTCGGTGAAAGTGGAAACCATGTTTCCTCGGCGCTCGGTCACTGTCCTGCATTGCGGTTTCCCCGTGCCGTGCAAGCTGCCGTCAGTCTGAGAACCGTGAGTGTTGAAGGAGAACATCGTCTCCATGTCCTCAAACATGTCGTCAAAGACCCCTCCGCCGAAGCCGTGCCGGAACTGCCTGTTGTGCCGGTTCATGGCCTCCTGGTGGGCCCGGAAGTGGATGTCGGAGTGTCGATTCTGGTGGGCCTGCGAGTGGGCGTAGGCGTGGGCCTGGGCGCGAGAATGGGGATGGCCGTGGGCATGGCCCTGGGAATGCGCATCGGGGTGATGGTGGCGGTGGTGCTGCGATTGTCCGAACGTGTCAAAGTCTTTGAAGAAGTCGTTGAAGTCAAAGGAATGGAAGTGCTGCTTGAAGTTGTAGCTGCCGCCGCCACCAAATCCGCCGTCGCCGCCTCCTCTGTTGCCGCCTCCGGGTCCATGACCAAACTGGTCATACTCACGCCTCCTCTTTTCATCCGATAGTGCCTCGTATGCTGTGTGAGGAGGAGAAAATTACAAACGCATAAATTGGTGGCGCAATCGAGCGGCACCCCTCGAACGCATTACATTTCACTGCATATATGTATGGAAGTATGTATATGTATGTGACAAATAAAAATCTTGAACGTTTCACTCATTATGGGGTGGGAACCCCGGCGCTTCGAGGTCACCGCAAAATACAGATCTCCAGCGAACGTCGACAAGGCAGTTCACTCACCCTCCGCTATTTCCCTAAACTTGGACTCGGCGTCCGGGCTCTTGTTTTTGTCGGGGTGGTACTTCATGGCCAGCTTGTGGAAGGCCTTCTTGATCTGACGCTCGGTGGCGTCTTTGGGCACCCCGAGGACGTCGTAGTAGTCCTCCTTCGCCAGGATGAACTCTGTGATCAGCAGAATGCACACTGCGAGCAGCAGCACCGACTGAGCTGTGGCCATGTTTTTGCGCCGCGTCGCCTCTTCACCTGTGGAGGAAGAGAGAGAGAGAGAGAGAGAGAGAGAGAGAGAGAGAGAGAGAGGCATTTGTCCATTTTTTCCTTTCGCTTTTACCTCGCCACGGCGAGATCCAAACGGCCGAGCTAAGGCTGTGGGCTACGGCACAGCGACTTCAAAAGTTATGTGAGAAGGGGGCATAAAAAAATACCAATAATAAAAATCCCCGTTTACGAAACCGACGCCCTCATGATGTCACCACGCCTGAAAGCCTCACGGTGTGGTCCACTCACACCAGAATTAGACAAACGTCGAATGCTTATTGAACACTGAGACGAAATAATCATTGGTGGAGTTGCGTAGATATAATTTGTGGAAAGCAAAAAAAAAAAAAGTGAAAGAAATGATGTATATGCAACTTAATTTGTGGAGAACCTGCAGGAATGTGCGGCCGTTTATTTGTTGTATGGTGCGAGGACGCGCGGTCCATGCGGGGCAAGTCCTCCAATATGTTTACTCCGGGACTGCGCTTAGATGTGACGTCAAAACACTGAGTCTCTTGGGCCAAACGTGCCAAGCGCTCAGAGCGACACAGCTCCCACCGCTCAGCTCAAGGTGACGACATGTAGTGTCTGTCGCCACTCAAAAGACGCCGCATTTATCGGCCGCGCTCGTATTGCCCAAGAGGAAACCCAATGTCTCGACACCATTTTTTTTTGATTATTAGAAGAAAAAACAAACAAAACCCCCCCCAAAAAAACCCACAAAAAAAAACAAGTCAAATATTTCGGCCAAAACCAGAACCTTCCACGGAGTCACCGCGCACCCGTCGGGACGGCCTGTCAGTCAAATCAACCGCGACCGCACATACACATCTTTACTCCCGAATATCTTCCCTTATCTACGGATCGACACTTGTTTGAAAACACACCCGCCGGAAGAAGTTAACTTAGAGAGTATCCAGTGGGGCAAACATGTATTATTAACCTTATAGCTCTAGTGGGAAGTTTTGTTATTTTCCCAATAACTTCCACTGGCTTCTAACGGGCAACTTCACCTCGTAAAAACATTTGACAGGGTTGATAACGCACAACATATATATATATATATACACACACACACAAAAAATAAATAAAATAACGTGGAACAAAGGAACAAACAGCCGGTGTGATTTACCTGCACTCGTCGGGGAGCAGTCCGTGGGACACCGTGGCTCTTCCGCGGCTGGACTGGCCCGACTGGTCCGCGGGGCGACACCGAGTTGGGCGCAGAATGTCGTCGAGCAGCGTTCCCGAGGCTGAGCACCACGACTCGCAACGCCATTGGTCCGCGCCCCGCAAGCCCGTGATTGGAAGCGCGGTGATTGGCTGACGCGAAGTGCACGTGGAGTACTGTTGCCGAGCGTTGGCTTGACGTCATTTCCGTCGACCGCGACCCGGAAGTATACAATGCGTAGAACGCGCGTACGTCCTGGGGTATATGGAGTATAATATTTATGTGACGTAATATGTATGCATCTAATACGTATAACCTGGAAGTTTTTTTTTTGTTTTTTTTGTTGTGCGTGTGTGTTAGGCTAACCCTAAACCCTAACCCCTAACCCCAACCCTGACCCTAGGGGTTCGGGTAGTCGTCACTCCCGCTCCCAAACGTACTGTTTCCATGGGTACACTGAAGTGGAACCCCGTCCGGACAAACGTCACGTTTCTCCCCCAAACCTCCCCTCGTTTGAGCTGAGCTGTGGCGTCACTGGAACCGATAACGCAAACGTATTAACGGGGCCGTGTGGCGGGTCGGAGTTAGCGCCTTCCGATGATATCGCACAGGTTTCCACGGCAACTATCACGATGTTTTTATTTCCTGTTTGGGGCGATTGAATGGGGATTTGTGGATGTGGTTATATGACATATTACCGAAACGAATAATACATGATGCTGTCCAAATAATACCCATACATATACATATAGGGGTTGAAGGGTTGGATTTAGGGCTGGGCAATACAATGATACATCAACAATCAATATTGTGATATGAGACCAGATGTCTTGTGCGATTTTGGTCATCGTAACATTGTGATATCGGCTTTCAGTCTTTCGGGCTGCATTACAGGAAGGTGATGTCATTTCCTGAGATTCGTGGACTGTTCCTGACCTGTGACTTCACCTGCTTGGTCATAATGGTCATTTACTGACTATTGCTTCTCAAACATTTTTTACGTGTTATTATTTGACGGAAGCGCCAATGGTCATCCCTAAAATATTGTAATATTATCGATATCAAGATATTCGTCCAAAATAATCTAGTGAGATTGGGTTTTACCTCATGCCCAGCCCTTGCTGTATTGAAAAAAAACAACAAAAAAACCCTCGTTCAAATACCTTCACCTCAATTTCACTGCGTCCGTCCCTCCAAGATTCCCCCTGCACGACCGTCCCAGGCCCCAGAAATGGACGGACAGCAGGAAGCGGGAGAGGTGGATCCCAAGTAGACATCCGTATTTGTGCAGCGAGCACTTCACAGAGGAATGCTTCGATGTCCGATGGGGAATGCGGTACCTGAAGAACGCCGCTGTCCCCTCGATCTTTCCTTCACGGCAAGATGTGATTAAAATCGCTTAAACCTCCTTACACAGTGGGCGTCGAACATTATATTCATACACGCTAACCGGAACCCGTTGACGTTTTTGTCTTTCTTTTCCGTCAGGACTGTGAACAAATAAACACAGTTCCTAAAACGAACCACGACTACAAAAGCAGGATGGAGTCTCCCGGACACAGACCCCGTCATTTCTGACATTCATGCCAACGGGAGGCTGCAGATTTTGACCAGGGCTGGCCAAGCCAACCGGTCAAGCGTCACAACGGTCAACCTTGTTTTTGACGAAAACACAACAACCGATTCCGTCAGGGAAGGACTGGTAGCGGCAACACTGGCCACTACCCTTGCGACGTGTCTCTGGAGTAAAACCTGCATCCACAAATTCGCGCCACCACTTGGGAACTACCAGCCCGACCGTAATATGCCATCGGTGTCCGGCGAACCTCAAGGCGAGGCTGACTCCGACCCGACTGAATTGTGCAGTGAGTCACACGGTTCTCGCAGGGACAGCAAGGGCGCATCGGAAACTACGACCACTCGAGCGGAGTTGGGACGGGCTGTTAGTTGTTGTATTGAACTAACCAAGGGGAAGGCTGCCTACCGCACAGTGGATGCCGGGGGACAGAATATTGGAGGGCGTGTTTCAGATTATGAGCACTCGTCCTGCAAACCGGACACAGAAAAAGAGCAGCTTTTGGGACGAGATCTTGAGTCCGCATGCAAAGATCTTGGAAGTGGACTGCCGGGAGGAGAGTACCGTGGCCAGGATCCGTGCCCTGGAGGACGAGATGGTTCATCTGAAGCGGGACAGTGCGGCCGTCGAAGAGAAGCAGACATTGTCAGAAGATTACATACGGTGTGGAACATACTGATCCGATGTTGCAAGTCACAGCACAATGACCTGGCTCTTGAATAATTGGAAGTCTACTTGTGTTGTTCTTGAAATGATCACATGATGCCACCAGATGATCCAATTTTTAGATTGAATCGATTTTTCGTGTGTTATATAAACAGGTTTCTCTGGACCTGCTTAACTTCCTTGTACGGAAATCATTTTTCGAAAAAAACTGTTTGGCTATATTGCTGCTGCTTATTGCTTTTATGACATACTTTCAGTTGTTGATCTAAATAGTATTTCATTGATTATCTACATTGACTGAGACCTAATATTTATCTTTTACATCTTATTATTTAGATGTGTTTGGCATTGAATTCACAACCTCCACTGGTGGGATTCACCATGCCCCTTTAGTTACAGGACAAATAAGCCACAAATAGTTGTCAGCTGTCTCACTGCTACAGCCATATATGTGAAAAAAAAATCGTAAAACCCTGGCCCTTTCTCAATCTGCGTTCTTGTCTTTACTCGTGGACTTGTGAAACGTCATCAGTCGCAGCCCAAGTGCTGTTCCGATTCAAAGTACGCATCGGTGGTGACTTGTGTGGACTTGGGACAGCCAAGTATCCCAGCATGCATTTCGCAGAATGACCGTCCTGCGTCCTCCGGTCCTCGGGAGTCTGTACTCTACTTTTATTACCTTAATAACATACCTCATTTGACTTCTTGAGTATATTAAGACTATCCTTAGTCTTGTCTTGTGTTGTCGTGTCTATTGTTGTTGTCTTTTTGCACTTTTATGTTATATGTTGTGTGTTACAAATATTACTTACACATTTGGAGTATGGGGAAACGCAATTTTGATCCTCTGTCTAATTACGTGTTGCGTGGTACGATTGACAATAAAGTACACTTTCAACTTTGAACTCCCGAGTTGAACTTGCCAAGTCTGAACTACCAAGTCCGCAAGTCCGGACTTCCGCGTACTTGGTATTGAGAAACGGCCCTTGTGAATGAGGGCGTCGATGACAAGTCAATTTGTGCCAGGCGACTGTTAACAAAATAATAACAATACGACTTGTCGTCCTATCGCGACTTGACGTGAGCTGCCGGGGTGGGGCGCTTCGGTACCAGGAGTATCGATACCACGTCTAGTTTTGAAGATCGATTTTAGCGTCAATAGCGTCGTTACCAAAAAAAAAAAAAAAGGATCAGTTTCTCTCTCCAAAAGAAATTAAAAAAAATGTTTTTCCATTGAATTACACGTGTATATTCCCTCACTTTCGCTTGCTTGGTGCCTGTCACTGTCCACTGCGGCGAACGGAAGAGTGCGCCCACTTGGAGCGCCGCGTGGTGACGTGTCGGTTCTATGAGCCGACTTCTGTGGACGAGGCCCATTTTTATTTTTATAAATCAATACAAGACAGAATAACAGGACGATCCTGTAACGTATTTGTCAAACAGGACCCGGAAACGTCTCACTTTGTTCAACATTAAGAGCCAAGGACGGTGAGACTTTTTGTATGTTATTTTGGCACCCCCATTTTGGAGCGCAAATTTAATTCGCGGAAAAGGGCATGGGGATGAACAAATAACATTTTTGAACTGAGCAGAAAATATTTCTTGCGTCATATTACATCATACAACTGAAATTGAAATATATGTCTGTGTAGAGTTGTGTAATTATTTACTCACTATACTATTTCACGAGTATTTGTATTTTTGTTATACAAATAGGATAGTTAATCTTTAAACAAATATATGACAAAAAAAAAAAAGAAAATGTTGTTTTACATTATTTAATGTATTCTGAAAATTATTAGGTTTGGTAATAATGACATTGAATTATTTAAGTGATATATGTGCGCGCATAGCAGTCACGGGTCAAAACACCGCTCAACTTGGCTTCAATATAAAGGGGAGTGGTACCGAATGAAGAGCCGTTTGGCCGTTGAGCTGAGCTAAATGATCCGACTCACTTGTGCCGCGCCACGCATGGCCACATAACCCCCATCCGCCCCCCTCCCGGTATCGGTATCGGTATCGGTGATTCTCCCCTGGCATTAATCGCTGTTCTCCAAATTCTACAGGTATCGCCAACCACCTCCCATGTGGCATGGTCACGCCACCACACGTCACTTCCGCTAGGTTTCCTGTTTGGTTTTATGCGGCGTTCCATTGAAATCGGAAAATCCATACTCCCACCCGGGAGGGGGAGGGGGGGTTAGAAAGGAAAGGCAGTTGAGGTCGTCATCGCGGGGCAGATCGCTCCGTCAACGGCGAACGGAGTTCCCTTTGAGAGGAGTTTCATCTCCAAACACGTCCAACTTCGATCTAAAGTCCGAGAGTTTTAGCACCCGTTTAGATGACATTACGCCATTTGGCAGACGCCATAATCCATTTTGCACACTATCAAGCGCCGTATGTCGGTCACGGCCAGCTAACCATTCTCTGGGAGCGGGCGGTACTAGTAGAGTTAGCAGGCTTCTCCTCCTCCCGCGCTGGAATTCAAAAGCATTCCCCTTAGCGCAGCAGACGCAAGCGACCCAACTCCGATCGACGAGGGGACGCGGCGTTTCCGACTTTTGAGCCGTCACACGAACCGTATTCCCGAGGTGGAAACGCGTATATCCCACTCTGCCCGTGTGACGTGAATACACCGCCGACGTCACTTCTGGCAGCAGTTCGCCCGTTTGCGTTTTGGGGAACCGTCGCCGCGCGGAGCAACAACAACAACAACAACAACAACAAGCGGAGCGACGCGGAGGTAAGGCGCGTTTATTCAACACACGAATGGACGCGGAGGGTTAGAAATCCACGTCGCGCTGCAGCAGCGCCTTGCTCTCGACCACGTCCAGCAGCCACTTCTCCCTGAACCGGCTCCTGCCCGGGGTGTGCTCCAGCCGCGCGGACTCCACCACGAAGCGCACCTCCACGGGGAGGCTGTCGGGCTTGACCGCGGAGACCCGGATGAAAAAGTAAACGGAGGTCGTGCCTCTGGGGATCGGCGCCCGGGGTCGGGGGATGCTCCAGCGGGACCGGTACCGATGCAGGACGTGGAACTCCTCCCGGCTGGACCCGGTGTGCTCGAGGCTGAACATCCAGCCGGGCCCCACCTCCCAGGTGTTGATGTACTCCGCGATCTGTCGGCGGCCCACCTCCACGGTGAAGTCCCTGCAGGACACCCAGTCTATGTTTTTAATCTCCCGGTCTGGGGCCTGGGGAGCGCTTTCACCCTCGACCGGTTCGTCCTCCATCTTGGCTGTTTGTCTGTCAAGTGAAGCAGGAAATAAAAAAAATATATATATATATATTTTAAACACCTAAACCCCTTTTTCAGCAACGCAATCTCATCCTGGGTCTCTGTGTGCAAGTCGCTGTTCTGTTGTTTTGAATGGTATCTATGGCAACCATGCGAGGTGGCTGGTAGAGCCCTCTGTTGAGCAGTGGCGCAACTACTCAGACCGTTTACTTAAGTAATAGTGCAAATACCAACATTGCTCCAGTAAAAGTAAAACATTGAAATCTCTACTTAAGCAAAAGTCTAAAAGTAGTTGCTCTTAAATGTACTTAAAGCGTTAAATTAAAGCATGCATCATACCAGTGCCCAGATATGTCCTGTAATACAGCCCAAAGTGTACTTTCCTCTGCAGGCAAGTGCTCATTCGTATGTTATCATCATTTTCTTGTGTATTTTTATTCCAGATACCGATGGAACGTCTTCTTTACAACCATGGCAATAGACATACTATAGACTACAAGGCCTACTAGACGCCCTTACTACTGCATCACAGATATTCGTCGGCTGCCTCTGTTTCCCACAAGCCTGTGGACGCATGTCACGGATCAGGACCACGCTGGACAGCGTCACTAAGGTGGTTGGCAGCACAGACCTCATCTCCAAGATCTCACGTTTTAGGCCTGGCGGTACTATCGGTTGCGGTGCCCATGCAGACAAGGCCGTTGCCAAAGCGGAACCCTCAGCCCCTAGCCGCACGGCCGGTGCCGCAGAGGCTGCGACCAGCGAGGCCGCCATGAAACAAACGGAAGACAAATCGCCAGAGGAGGAGACCGAACAAGCTATAGAGAAGCCTTTTGTGGTGAGCAATAAGTCAAAACCAAGTTTGGCGTCGGCAGCCAGTGTGTCTGCCGTTAACTCGCCCCTGCCGCTCTATCGCCCTGCAGCTCTCTCGAGCAATATGGATGAGACTTACAACGCGCTAGCGGAGCACGTGAACAATTACTTTGGCTCCAGCGTGCAGGAGGACGACAAGACCACGGGACAACGTCAGGACCAGCGAAGGGAAGGGAAAGACCCCGTTCCCGAGCCCGGCCCCAGAATAGGCCCTCGGACCGCCCGAGAGCACATTCCTGTCCTGGTACCAGTGGCGGAGGACAGGTCTAAGGCGAGAGTTTCTACCTCTTCACTTCCTTCAGCTCCTCCCGCGGTCAGCCCTCCACCACCGCCAAGTGCATCCCCTCCACCCCCTGCGCACGCCGCCGCGCCTAAGACGGGCTTAACTCACGTCCAGGCATTCGTTGGCAGCTACATCGCCCCGTTGGTCCCCAAGTTCAGAGGCGATCCGAAAAGCGTCCCGGATGAGAAAGACAAGTCTTTGCCCTCCAAGGAGGTTAAAGAGAAGAGCGAGGAGAAGAGAGCAGAGGAGAAGGCCAAAATGCTGATGCTGAGTCAGAGAGAGAAGGTGGGCTCGGTGCATGGTAAAAGTAACCAATGTGAGGGCTGTTGTCCTTTAATTTTATCACTTAAATTTATTTCACACATACTAGAGGGTGGAGGCGGACAGGATGAAGACATAATTGCGTGCTTATATCCTATTATAATCTACCCTGCCGTCATATTTTAAATTGAGCTTCACCCGAATTGCCCCAAACTCAGCTTTGTTGGGCGAGAATCATAAGGCACGTGACATGATGATGCCACCAGTTGCTGAAGGTACATAATAGTAAGTGTGCAGGCAGCGCCTTGCACTTACTATTATTCCTCATCTTATTGGGGTTGACAAATTTGTCACACTACTCCTCCCCATAGGTTGTCTCTCCGGGTGGCACTGACACTCACTATTATTCCGAAGATAAGATAAGACTATCAATCCTGGAAGGAAATTCGTCTTATTATTACTGCCACATTTTGCCACACCTCTACTCCCACCTCTCCCAGTGGCACTGACCGCGCCTGTATGGTATTCATCCGTCCATATAGCCCCCGGTAGATGCAGCCACCGGGAAGCACAATCGTGTGGGGAATTCCCCTAATATGTTTACATGCGTTTCCATGACGACTGGATCTTTCCACATGGACACATATTGAGCATCACTTTGGCACAAATAATGTAATCCTTCGTAAATCTAATGTTTCCACATTGTTATAGCGCCTCCGACTGGATAAAGGTGGTTGTTTTGATATATTTGCGTCTAAGCTGTGGGAGGATTTGTCTGCCGATGCGGCTTAGTAGAACAGTAAGTGAGTAACTAAAACAAAGCTCCAAACTGCTTCACAAGAATCCAATAGATAAATACACTAAAGTACAACAATCAAGGACGAACTTGTCCATAATAAGCAAATGGGGGGGGGGGGGGGGGGGGGGGGGGGGGGGGGGGGGGAAACTCAAATCTGGATGTTTTGTCATAAAAAAAAAAAAAAATAATAATAATTATATGTGTGTGTTTGTGTGTGTATGTATGTATATATATATATATATATATATATATATATATATATATATATATATTCCAACTTGGATTACATCCGGGTTGTTGTGACAGTTGTAATTTGAACGTGTTCTGCCCCCAGATCATTGCCAGGGTGAGTGTCGACAACAGGACCCGAGCGCTGGTGAAAGGCCTACACAGAGTCACTGACCTCAAGCTCCTCACCACTCGAGTGGAGGAGCTGAGCCTCCACCTCCTGGAGTTCCCCGAGACACGGGGTGTGGCTGTCAAGGTCGGTGCAGTTTTTCTTTCTGGTGTATTTGTTTAGTGCAGGACCAGATCATATTTACAACTTTCAATCCAGTGGAGTCAATGTATAAAAAAATTTAGTTTTTTTTTAATATGTTATGTATAGCTTTTGTCCCTCATCTTAACCATATAAAAACATTGAGGACACATCTTTCCTTTAGATCTAGCTATGTGGTGTCAACGTATCTGTTCATTAAAATACATTTGAACCGACCCCTGGATGCTGTGCCCCACCCCCAGGAGAGTGTCCTGCCCTGCCTGCTTCGACTGCGCCAGGCTAGGGACCCTCCGCTCCAGGCCGCCGTGCGAGAGGCGCTGGCCCTGGTGGGCTACACCGACCCGGTCAGGGGAAGAGGCATCCGGGTCCTGGCCATAGACGGAGGGGGAACAAGGTAGGCGACGCCGGGGCGGGGGAGGTGAGACTCGCAAGAGTAAATAGGTTTTGGAACTTGTTCAACCAAATAAAAAAGCCTTCAAACAAACAGCCTTAAGGTGTTCTCCCCTGTGGGGTTAATGTTGTCTGTTTTTACAAACAATGAGCTGACAACAGAGTCTCGTCTTGTGATGTCAAAATGTTGACAAAAACAGTAGATATATATTTCAAGTGTCACAATTTTTGACAACAACCTCATGAGACTGGGCTAGAACTGAATAGTGATGTCATTTGGAACAAGGGGTATAATATTACATATACATGGATGCCTCACTATTTGAGATATATATTTTATTTATTTATCATGTTATATTTCTTTGCAGAGGATTAATGGCCCTGCAGACGTTGCACAAGCTGCAGAAGGAGACGGGAAAGCCAATCCACCAGCTCTTTGACTACATCTGTGGAGTCAGCACGGGTGTGTTGGCATAACTGGTTCTGCATCTATCTCAGTATCACCCTGTTCTTTAAATGGCTTTGCGTACTGAGTGCCCTGCTCAAGGACACATTCGATGGATGCTGTTACGGATGTAATAAAATCGCTCTTATTTTCCCAGGCTGGCGAGGTATTTCAGCCGAAGGCCCCTCCAATCTCAAACTCCCCTGTGTTCTCTTTAGGGCACAGAGTATATGTTAAAGCATTTAATCTTTTTTTTTTTTTTACACTGGTGTTAATAGGAGAATGCCTACACCATCAAGTCCGGATTATTTATGCTTTTCAATGTCAAATCATATGAAAGCATATTGTGCGACGTCATCCCGAGGTTTCTATCTTCATTTATCGTTTGTATTTTTATTTTTTGAATTTCAGACAGTAGAGGCGCAGCCTTGCACAATCCAGCTCCGGATTGACCCTCGAATCACTCAGATGCAATGCTTTTCCTCCGCCAGGTGCCATCTTGGCCTTCATGCTGGGCGTGTTCCAGATCCCGCTGGATGAGTGCGAGGAGATGTACAGGAAGCTGGGCTCGGATGTCTTCAAGCAGAACGTGATCGTCGGCACCGTCAAAATGGGCTGGAGCCACGCCTTCTATGACAGTGAAGTCTGGGAGAATATCCTCAAGTGAGTCCAGTTCTCTCTTATTGTCCTTTTATTAGTTGCTTCCCCCATTTTGTGAACCCCCCCCCAAATGATTTGTGCTGTATATTCCTTCATATCTTTTTTTTTTTTTTTGTTTATCTCAAGGAGATTGATGTGCATCGTTTTGTAGCGTGGTTATTCTGATTTCCAAATCTGAAAATCTGTTGAAGTCCGACATGAAAATAATTCCCATCCAAGCACAATTTGAATAAGTGCTGGGCAATAAAACGATAACAATAATTATCGCCATCTCTTTTTTTCTCTCCTCTGTGTCAAAACAAAATAGACTCAATCAGTTCGATCAAAAATATTAATAATAATAATAATAATAATAATAATAATAATAATAAATCTGCAGATCTGTTCACTTCCACGTGCCAATCATGTTTGTCGATATAGAATTAAGCCCCGCCCCCTCCCCCGTGGACAGGTCATGCTTTAAACATACACACACACACACACACACACGCAGGAGCGACAGCGGCACCGTCCAGAACTCTAAGGAGAAGCAGAAAGACGATGTATCGTTGACAACATGGCATGACAACATACATCCGCGTTTTATTTAATCAATTTTAACATTTAATTGACGTTCCGACCCAAAGCAGACGATAAGTATCCATTGTGTAAAATATGTCGACAAGGCGTGCAACACCACTAACTTTGATTATTTATTCAGACCTACAGTAGCTGTCATTTATTTAGTTTTTGATTTGATCAAATATTGTATTTAAGTGGAATGTTAGTTAAAGCAGCTGAACTTATTACTTTTTGATTTCAAGTAGTAGGTGTGTGTGTGTGTGTGTGTGTGTGTGTGTGTGTGTTCTGCTACAGATGGATTGTGCTATTAGGACCTGGTGTGTGAACAGTCGGGGGTTCAGTCCACACAGGTGGCAAACTCCAAGGTCATTTTTCAGTCACAGTCCCTCCATCTTTCCTTGTGATCCTCCTGCCCCCCCACCCTTTTCCAGCAGTGAATCATCCCTTGATTTCTTCCCCCCTTTATTGTGTTTATAGAACTAGTGGCGGCTTTGCGAGGGGCTGTTCAAATGAAACACGTCTGCGCTTGGTCTTTTCTTCTCAGGGAAAGGATGGGTGAAGGACTGATGGTTGAGAGCGCCAGAGACCAAAACTGCACTAAGGCAAGCACTCCCATCTTTCTAGCACGACAACACATGAGCAACATCCCAGCGGTTCTCACACACACGTGGACTATGTGCACACACAAACACATAAGGACCTTCCCCCTTATTGACATTAAAAGTTAACTTATATCACATATGCACCTTTCTTGGGTGTATTATGTGTATACACGTATACCGCATTAACATATATATTTATATGTGTATATTTGTAAATGTAATAATGTTTGTTTATATGGATGCAAATAGATTTTTCTCCTTCTGTACAGCTGACAGATCGATGTGTTTGCGCCACCAGGTGTCAGCAGTGAGCACCATCGTGAACAGGGGTCTGCCTCTGAAGGCCTATGTGTTCAGGAACTACAGGCTGATGGCCGGGGTTCGATCCCACTACCTGGGCGACTGCAAGCACAAGATGTGGCAGGCCATCCGGGCCTCCTCCGCCGCTCCAGGATACTTCCAGGAGTTTGTCCTCGGGAAAGATCTCCATCAGGTACGGAGGGCGACCGGGAAAATAAAGCTGTTGTTTCCCTCCCCGTGGTGTGTTTAAAAACACACCACGTGATGAAAAGAGGTGAAAGAAATATTTATATTCTTAAATGACTTACCCAGAAATTCATCTCGCAGGGGCTAATGCACCCAGACCCCAAATAAACCCGGTGCAAGGACATAGAATTTCCTCGTAGTTATTTGCTTTTATGCGTGATTCATAGCCTTGAAATGTATACAATAAGGAAATATGAATCACTCGTATTAGATTGCTGTGGTATTGATGCATTTTTATTCTTTTTAATCCACTCCTGTACCAGCCACAGTCGACCTAAAACTGTCACGGCGAAGGGATCCCTAAAAATAGCGGGAACCCTTTCAAATCAGCGACGTTACTTACTCAGATTACCGTATCGATCGGCACAGCCGCGGCGGCTTCAAGGAAGTTCTCAAGCCTCCCCCCCCCGCTGGGAGCGCCGGGGGTTTCATGTGACCTGTTTCCACGCGGCCCGATCAATCAATACGCTTCCGCCGGGGATGCCGGAGACGCCGAGCGTCGCACGTGTTGGGCACGGGGGGGGGGCCAGTCCTTCTCAAACTGCGACTCGGCATATATCAGCATAATCGGCTCCCGCCGAAGGCGCCGCGCGGTGATGGCCAGGGACGTGGGATCGGCTCGGCTCGATGACACCATATACTTCTTTTAAGCCGCCCCGGATAAAAGAGGGTTCTGAATGCCGTGCTGTAACGTGAGGTTTTTGGTCCCAGGCGTACTCCCGACATCCTGGTCCCCCCTCTGCTTGGAGTACATGATCTGGAGTCTCCGATAGAGAGAGAGAGAGAGAAAAAGAAAAGGAAAGTACATTAAAACCGATGTAGAAAAATGACATACCACTGGCTCCTGCGGTGCGCCTAGAGGATAAGGGGGAGGAGTTTGGGCTCTCCACCGGGTGTCGACAACCCCAAAGTCCATGAGCGTGAGTCCCACGGCCCCGCGCCGAATTACAACGCGTGCTCCTACGTTTTTTGTTTTTTTTATCTATTAGCGCGGTTGTTACGGTAGCTGCCGGTCCACTACGCCAGCCCTTCGAAAAGGTTTCACGGTTTCAATCTTTTATTCATGCTCGCGGCTTCGGCACAGTCCCCCCCCCGCAAATGGGGTCGGTCGTATTGATTGGGAGTGCTGCGAGGAAACGGCTCTTTTCAACCTCCACGCGGGCGAAGGGGCAGAGATCGCACTGCGGAGACCAGTTAAGCCCCCGAGTTAGTGTTGATGCCAAGTCGTAACCCAAGACTAGGGTCGGCTCTCCCGATTCGGAATTTTGCGGGGAGTTATCGGAAATGTGGAGTGCATCGACTCTGCTCAAGCTGCGTGCTGTCGGTACCTCTTTGGGGACGCCGTATCTCAACCTGCTTTTTTCCTTTTGGGTGGGACTCAATAGGTCAGCCCGCAATCCGACCATTACCTTGCACGTCACGGCCCTCCCTTCTCACATTGTGAACGGTGCCGCAGTGTTTTTTCGGCGACGGGCGCCGGTCCTGTTTTCTGCCGAGTCATTCTTGGCCGCTGCTTTTGCACCTGTGTGCCGCAGAAAAGAAGAGAGGAGGAGGGAGAGTAAAGGGCAGCGCCTGTGGTGGAGCGGCCCTCACATCGGTGGCACCCGGGGGCCAATTCCAGGTGTAGATCCATGTCGTGATCAGGGACAGGACAGGAATGTTTTATTTTATTATTATTATTAATAATAATAATAATAATAATAATAATAATAATAATAATAATAATAATAATTTAAAAAAAAATTATATATATATATATATATATATATATATATATATATATATATATATATAATTTTTTTTTTTTTTTGTTTAATTTGGCTGCCTCTTTTAGATAGAGGAGACCCATGTGAGCACGGGGAGAGCGCGCGAACCCCACACAGAAAGGCCCCTGATCGGGAGGCAACCCACCGGAGCATAGTGCCAACCGCTCCCCGGGCGGGAATTGAACCCAGGACCTTCTCGCTGCGAGCCAGTTTGGCAGAACAATTTGACGGGTGCGCGTCCTTCCTTTGATGGAGCTGCTTTCTTTCTTTCTCTCAAGCGCACACATGCCCCCGTGTTGAAGGATGGGTTTTTTGTTTTAGTTTTTTTTTTTTCCCAACCCAGGCCCTATTAAAATCTTGGCCTTAAAAATCTTTTGACTGTTCATGGCGCAACCTCAGCGAGCGTGTAACGTTCCACTCTGCTGCAGCTCCTCTCTGTGCTTAAATACGGTCCAATGAGGCCAAGGTTGGAGCCCCCCAAAAAAAAAGAAAACACATGAAATCTCATGAAGACCGGAAACTTGAACATGTTTTTAGTAAAAGTCATATCACATTTAATTAAAACTGCTTTTTGGAATTGGCCCAGTACATCCAGAGTTGGCTCCAGCGATTTGCAAAAAGCCGCCGCTTCCAGTTTCTAGTCTCATGTACGTTAGTGCTGATGTCAGCAAAAAGGCCGATTTGCGGAAGTACAAAAGAGTCAATACAAAGCGGATAAAACGCACAATTTCCAACCTCTTTCTTTTCCCAGTGTAGCACATAGAGACTGTGAGCTTTCCGTTTTCCAAACCAAGCCTTCAGTGAGGTTGTGCGACGGACAGTCACGCGGTGAAGGGAGGCAGCTCCATTTGTTATGCGCTTGTGTTCATAATTTGGAAACTCTCCACTCTTGTTGTTTTGAATACGAATCACTCTGAAGGAAAACAATAAGGGTTGTAGGATTATGGTACGGACCATCGTCTGTGTAGGCCCCTCATCGTTTAGATAGGCCCTGAGCGCACTCTAGAACTGCGTCCGATTCTGTAATTTCCTCGACGTAATTTCATTAGCTGGTGATTGTAGCAGGTCATTAGGCTTAGAGCTGGACTTCATTTTGATAGCAAATTTGGGCTAAATTGCGTCCTTTTGAGTGCGTGTTTCCCTCTCCCCCTGACACTTCAATTACAGGTCTTAATCCCCCAATCCCACGTTGCCTATTTACTGATCAGGGCTTTGATTTGCGTGGGCAACGGGGCCCAGAAAGATTACCATTTCTTGGCCCGGGATGCTGTTTACAGCTCCAGTCCCCCCTGCGCTTATCCAGATCAGGGCAGGAAGCTGAACGTGTGTGTTTATTTTCTGCCTGGCACTGTGAATGTGCCTCAATATCCCAAAATACTCTTATAACAAGTTCGCCACTCCAGTGGTTTTGTTGTTTCCTCTCAGACATATCTGTGTTGTTTGCCCAGGAGTTTGGTAATTTGCCTAGAAAAATTAACTAGGCGAAAATAAATAATATTTATTTTTATATTATTATTTATATAATATTATTATTTTATATTTATATAATATTTATTAGTATTATTAGCTACAACTTTGCTGACTTGCAATGGCTGATAAGCAAATTTATGGATATATTTTGACTCTGCATTTAGAATTTGAGTCTGATTGCATGAGAATTATGAATGAAAGACTCATCATGGCTTTGAAAGGCGTGGCCTCTGTGAAAGGGAGTTCTGATTTAAAATATACGGAAAAAGCGTTTTGCTTTTCTCTTGACCAGAGGTGCGTTTAATCATGGCAATAAATAGTTTTTGTGTCGCTAGCCTCGCTTGCCTACGTCAGGGTCACGTCTCGTTGGTTTGGGTTCTGTGCGACGTGGCGCAGGGATGGAGAGGGAGCTGGGTCCGTGTTTGTCCTCCGCCTTTCTCCACCCGGAGCTCACAGCGCTTTGAGCTGCGGTCGCCGCCACCCACCACTCTCACTCCCACTGCACTTTTCGGGTACCTGCGGTGGTATTTCTCAGGAGAATCGAGCCACGATTGAAAGGGGGACATGCACGCACACACACACACACACACACACACACACACACACACACACACACACACACACACACACACACACACACACACACACACACACACACACGCACACAGGAATGAATTCTTCTGTTGCAGGAAGTCACATACATTCAGCACTGCAGGAGGATCAGTCTCTCTCCTCCCCTTCCTCCCTTTTACCTCGACGCGGAACGCAGAGGTAGACTAGTTTTACAAAGTTTATAAATAGAGATAGTGCTGACCTATTTCTCACCGTGCGGTGTTTCTTTGTCACAGCAATCAATTGTTAATGCAAGGTAGGGCAACCTCAAGTGGGTTCCCCGCGCGGAGGCGTCGCCTCGGTGCCGGCCTTCTTCTAGGGACGCGCCGAATCCGCCTTCCAGCTCCATTTGCATCAAGGCGCTAACGGTGTTGGGGTTTGTCGTGTCCGCGGCCCGTGACGACGCCCACGAGCACGCATGACTCCTCCAGCGCGATTGTGATCACGGGGTAGTAGGGGCTAGTAGTAGATGGATCTCCTCTTGTGCAGTTGTGAATGTAAACATATCTATATACTCTACATATTATATATATTTCTCTCTTTCTTGCACAGTACTTGGCCCTACTTTTGCCCCTTGCCCCCAAAATGTTGTTAGGAATTGTCGTAGTCCAATGCTGCTTTTTTTATTTTTTTTATTTTTTTTCCTGTGGTTGTTCTCGGCTCTACCGCATTCAATTCCCCGAGTGAGGGGTCAAGGGTCAGAGTGGAAGTGCAGCCATCGACTGTTTCCAAAGTGCGACTCCTTGTTTCAGTTCTGTGTCAGGGTATGTCTACATTATGGATGAATTGGGCCTTTAATTGGGGTAAAAGGGGAAGGCTGCATTATGTTTGTCTGTAATTCTGGAGCGGACAGACCCGAGCCATTTTGTCCTTAAATCTAGCGCCCAAATGTCCTTTTGGCACTCTGTTTGCTTTTTTCTTGATTTTTAAGGTCCTTTTTAATGTCCTTTTGAACATTGCATGTTAAAAAGCCTTCGTCTTTTTTTTTTACGTCCCCTTCTCAACACCTAATTCTCCAGCAGTCTGCTTTTTTTTTTTTTTTTTCTTTTTGTGTGAAACTGTTGGTGGGCTGAGGTCTAAAATGTGTCTTTGCTGAAACTGGATATTAAAAAAGGAAAGACTGATATCGCGCCAAGCCGTCTCAAGTTATTTGTCTTGATATATATATATATATATTTTTTTTTTCCGGCCGCCGAAGCACCACCGCCTCCCGCACCTAGTGCAGGACGCGCGGTCTTCTCCCCGTGCGTCTCAATCTCTGCATCTCGGCCGGATAACAGATGTAGGAAGGGCGCGCTCGGTGGCGCAGGGCGGAGGGAGTTGGGCTCCAGCCAGAGCCAAGGTCAGAGTTCCCCTGCGTCCGCCAGAGCCGAGGATGCCAACGCAGCACTTGCGTTTGCCGCTGTCTCCCACTCTGCTGGATTCCAGCCTGGCACAATTCACATCTCCTGGCCGGTGGGCTTTTATGATTGTCATAAAATCCTCCATTAAACGACAGACACGCTGTAAAAAAAAAAAACTGTTAACCTAAACTGTGAGTTTAACAGACCCTGCTGTTTGATGATCAAGTCTCGGGTTGTTGATTTGTTTGACCTTTGCAATTAAATATTTTATCAATTGATTCTTGGTCGAGATTGTTTGGATTTTTAACTTATATTTAGTATTACCTTTTTTTTATTAAATTTATTTTTTGGCAGACTATAGTTCCCTATAATTTCTTCTTTTTGGTTATATATTTCTTTTACCTCCTGTACAGATGAGGATTTTACTGCACACTGATTTTTATTTTTTTTTTTTTTTTTACTTAGACTCCTCTCTTCACTTCCCCTCTCCTCTAGGACGGTGGTCTCCTCATCAACAACCCCACGGCGCTGGCCATTCACGAGTGCAAGTGCCTGTGGCCCAACACCCCGGTGCAGTGTGTGGTGTCTCTGGGCACAGGGCGCTACGAGACGGGGGGCAAGAACACCGCCACCTACACCAGCCTCAAGACCAAGCTCACCAACATCATCAGCAGCGCCACCGACACAGAGGGTAAGGACGTGTGTGTGTGTGTGTGTGTGTGTGTGTGTGTGTGTGTGTGTGTGTGTGTGTGTGTGTGTGTGTGTGTGTGTGTGTGTGTGTGTGTGTGTGTGTGTGTGTGTGTGTGTGTGTGTGTGTGTGTGTGTGTGTACGCGCACGCGCGCGGGGGAAGGGTTGGCGTGCGACTTCACACATCTGTCTGTTTGACTCGGATTAAACTGGCATGATTATTTATAAACCTCCGATCAGGGGAGTAGCGGCCATGTGCTCTGCACTGTAGCGGATTCTGTCCAGTGTCCAATTTAATGTTCAGTTGTCTGTTGAGTTTGTTGAGGTATACGGAAAAGCAGTTTGTAAATTAAAAAATGCGTCATAAGGCGGCGGTTGTATTTATTAAGGGGTTATAAATCCCTATGAAATAAGATTTTGGTTGGACAATGGATCTTTAAAATGATCTGAAGCAGTGACAGTAAAACAGTGATTTTTAACAGAATCAATGTGATCCATTGGAATAGGTCAGTGATTTTCAATAAGTGCCTCCGTAGTGGTCCGCATTGGTAATGCAAGTGGGCCGCCGCATCACTGACAAATCCTTTTTTAATAAAACGTTCTCAATTATATTTGTCTTCAAAACGTTGAAACAACATCACCACTGCGGCACTTATTGAACACTACGTTGATCACCGCGGTCCGTCCGTGTTCGCTGTGTGGCGCTCCCTTTGATTGTTGAAATAAACTGAGATTCTCCTCAAAAGCGGTGAACCGGTGTAGGCGGTCGCGTTCCGTCATTGCCACGCCAGCTAACCTAGCGCGTTTCGCCCCCCACCCCCCAGAGGTGCACAACATGCTGGACGCTCTCCTGCCCCCCGACACGTACTTCCGCTTCAACCCCTGCCTGAGCGAGGACATCCCGTTGGACGAGAGCCGCCTGGAGAGGCTGAACTTCCTCAAGAGCGAGTGCGAGCGCTACCTGGAGCGCAACGAGGGCAAGCTGCGGAAGGCGGCCGGCGTGCTGAGCCAGGAGAAAGGGGCCATCCAGCGGCTGGCCGACTGGGCCAAGCTGAGGGCGGCCATGTACGAGGGCTTCCCCGCCGCCTCCAAGCTGTAGACGCGCCGCACCGGAAGGTACAACACCAGAGGAGCGGGCTGTCAGAGGGACGCTCTGATTAAGTCGAGGATTACGACACTCGTCTCTGATATGTCGTGCTCTGCGGGCGATGAGGACGATGGGAGAATGCATTGAGGTTTTAAAATGGGGAAAAACTCCGTCAGCTTGTCTTACGCGAACTTTTATTTTTCGATCGAGTCGACTGCGGTTGCGGCCGCCCCCGCGTCCGGTACGACGTGAATGCCCGGCGCACAGCGGTCAGCCGAAGCTATTCTCTCGATGCCGGGTCGGCTTGAGAGTATTCCGACGCCAGTCAGTTCCCTCGACTGCCGAAGATCGAAAAATAAAAAAGGTGGTTAAAAAAACATAAAATACTGGAGTGTGGCGGACGAAGGGAACCGTGCTGTCTTCTTCGGCAGCCGGTGCTTGACCGCGCCACTTTGTCCCCCACAGGGAGTTATCCTTGACCAAAGACGTACGATTTGAGGAAATCCATACGTGCCGTTTTTAAACATTTCTGCAACCTTTTGAATCGTGGCGACGAACAAAAGAAATCTGCCGACGTTGAGGAGACGCGAGACGAGGAACTAATGCCGTACTAACTGTAGTTCTACTGTAAATGATGCCCCTATCCCCTGCTTGATGCCCCATCGTCATCCCCGGTGTCGTGGTTTGAACAAACGGTCACAGGATCACGGCGTCTGCCCTAATTTCTTTACTGGAAAAAATATATATATCACATGCGAAATTATGTTTTAAGTGCTAACGAAAAAGGGGTTTTTGAAGAGTTTTACACTGTGAATGACAACCACACACCCCCCCCCCCCCCCCCTTTGTTTTTGTTTTTTGTTTTTTGTTTTTTTAAACTCCTGCACTCGAGAAAACACTGCTAGCGTCAGGCGCCGTGGACCTTTTTAGAATTCTACACACTTGAAATTGTGAGACTAATTATCCTGTTGCCTTGAATCCACTCTCCCTTTTTTTTCCCATGCCTGGCAGAATAGCTGAGAGAATTAAAATGTGTCACAAACGCCTGGGTTGTGGTGGAGTTTATGTTTACAGTAGGTCTTTGATTATGATTGTAAATGTATTCTTATACCCCTTTCCCGCTGCACCAAAAAACCCGCTAACGCCCGCTAACATCCGGCTTTTGTCACCGGCGGGAAAGGAAAAACAATGACCCTGCGATAGACCCGGGTTTCAATCGGCTCCGCCTCCGATCGGCTCTGATGTGAACAGGACACTCCCGCCCACCCGCTCTTTCTGGCCCCTCGACGCGCGTTGAAATTCCAGACGCTGGCGCATAAATAGACAGGAATATCCGTGTATCATTCCAATCATTTTATATCCCGTTTAGGATCCAAAAATCAGAAGTTCTCGACTATTTTTTCCCGCCTGGGGGGCCGCGAAAGGCTGTGAGTGCGGGGGACAACAGCGGGGGACCCCCGCGGTCCCCGCCCGGGGCTCCAGCGTCGACACCAAGCCGGTCGGCTCGGGCAGCTCTTGGTGGAGCTCGGCCGCCTTGGGCGTGGTGCACCGGTTTGGGCGTGGAGCACCGGCAGCACTTGGGTCGTTCATGAACGATCCGATTCTTCTGAACGGCTCAAAATACATTTTTTTTTTCTGTTTTTTTTTTTTTTCGAGTTTTACAGTTTGATGTCGGTTTATTGAAGTTGCCCTCTCCTCTACTGTTTTATACTCCAATCACAGAGGGGCCGTGACACGCCCCTTTTCCGACATGTTCACGACGTTGAGCACGATGCAACCAGGAACAAAAAACAGCATTTCTCCCGGCAGTGGGAAAGGTGTCGATCGCCTATTTTTATCGGGTTGACCTGGGTTTTGAAAACGGTTTAGGTCAAGTTAGATGAATCGCTTCAATTCTCTACCGTATTGTATCGCCCCCCATTGTAGATTCCTTCACATCTCACGCCATTCATTCCTCCCGTTCGCCGACGCGAACGGGAGGAATGAAAGGGCAGACCTCGGAAGGAGGTAGACCTCGGAAAAGGAGGCAGACCTCGGAAAAGCCTCGAGAACCACTGTAGCGACGGGGCGTTGTCGCGGCGAGGCGCAAAAGCGTCGCCCGGGGTCCTGAACGGCGCTTCTTAAAATCACATGCTTCGATCCCGGGCTCCTGGGTTTTGGAAACGTGCGCTTTGAAAGGAACCGTTTGCCGGGCGGCGGCGAATACTTTTGACGCCAGTTCGATCCCGATCCCCGGATCCCGGACACCTTGTCTGCAGTCCGTTTTGTCTGAGGCGGCTCAGTGGGCGTGAGGACGTCTCGCTACACCACGGACTCTACCACAGATTTTCCTTGTGGTGACAGGAAACAAACCTGGACTGTTGCTATGGGCGTCTCAGGAAACCACGGAGCTTTTTGTGAATGACAAATATAAGACGGTGCACGAAAGGAAATAAATATTCTCTCATTCTCTCAAGGCGGGTCCTTTTTTTTTTTTTTTTTTTTTTTTTTTTTTTTTTAATTCTCACATTGAATTCATGAGGTTAATTTCAATATAAACCCTTTGTCGGATCTGATCTGTCGAATCAGTGCTGTTCCTCTGCATCAGAGTCAACATTTCTGATGTATTAAAACCCTAAAACGACCACTGAACCGTGGACCATCTTCATGCTTTTGGAAAAAGTATTCAAAAATGGGATGTGGGACAACATTTATGGTTGGATGTAAGTAATGGTTGCAGTACTGCATTTAATAAGGGAGATACTTTGTCCAAAAAATCTTTTAGACGTTGCCTTGAAAAGGTCTTAAAACGTGTTACATTTAATTTCTGGTGCCTGCAGACGCCCTGAAGCGGCTACACCCAAAGGAATGTTATTTTCTTCAGGCTCAACGGTCCGCGGAAAAATGCGGTGCAGAAAGCGTGTCGCGGGGGGCGCAGGGGATGTGTTTTTGCGGAATTTCCACACATCAAACATCCCAGCGAGCGGGAGCAACTGTTGAGCGCGCCCGGGCGTTGGTTTCTTGAAGGGACGAGACCCGTGCGGCCCCAACCACAGCGGGTTACTGCTCCATCCTGCCGGAGGTCAAAAGTGCAAAGGTGAAGCAATGGCGTTAATTGATGCGGGTCCGCACCGGGAGTGGGGAACCGGATGAATACTTCTCTATACAGTACGCTAGTTGCCATAGACGATGAAGTACTATAAAATAAAACGGAACTTTTAAATCAAATTATATAATTTTTCATTTCCTCAGGCGAGGTTTCGCCATTTTCACGGTACGACGAGACAACTTTCTCCGAGCGGGTCGCGTAAGGGCCGTAAAAAGGTCCGCGGGCCAGTGGTTTCCCCGCCCCCGGTCCACACCACCGCTGTTCTTAATTCGTTAAGCATTTTGTGTGGTGCCCCCCTCCCCCCATCTTCTTGCGTCGTTCCCTAGCAACAGCGACAGGCTCTTTTTCTCCCTTCTTTTTTTAAACCCTCAAATCTCCTCGATGCACGCATGCCCACCTCAGCCCGAACTGTCCCCTCGTCATGCGCATAAATGATATGGAATCTGTTTTACGTTGTTGCTGCAGGCATGCTTGGTCTGAATTATTGGTCTGTGTTAATAAAAATTAAAAAAATAAATTAATAAAAATGGTCATGCTGTGTTTCTAGCACGTTGTAGAAGACGCCGAATTCAGCCCGGGAATGCAATCCTGCTGTAGACGCTAAACCGGAATACGCCACGTACCGGTACGAGCAACATACAGAGAACTCTCAAGAGCGTTCCTCTTCTGACTTGTTCAGGTTCTTGGGCGAGAGGATCGTTTTCAGTTTGGACAAGGGCTGAGTCGTGTTGGAAGACACCCGCGTGTACTGTCCAGGACCGCGCCGGAGGCGCTTTTTGCCGAGAAGAACCACAACTGGACCCATTAGAAGCGTCCCAGAGGTCAATCAGGATGAAGCAAATCCACGTATTTACAGAAGCGTCCGATCGTGATGTCCTCCTCCTCTGGGAGAGGAACGGGTTAAACCACACCATCTTGCCAAGATGGGAAGTCTGTTGTGCGTAAAATTAAAATAAAAGGAGCCGCCACGTTCGGCAGGTTCCTGGCAGTTGTCAAAGTGACACCTCCCCGCCGTCTGTTTAAACTTGCCGTTGGGAGAAGGCGGCGGCCCTGGATGCGCGGCCCGAAGCCTCCCGCCGCCGTTTTTCCGGCTCGACGTCGGATATCAATCACGCGGAAACCAAGACGCGCCGACGTATGTTCGCGGGGAAAGCGAAATAGTTCACAGAGATATTAAAGTACGCAGTGCCCGCTACACGGCCCGCGTAGTTGTCTTTAAACTATCATGTTGTTGCAGTGGGGTTTTTTTCGGTGCTTCCCTTGTCAATTAATTCATGACCATAACATCCGGACAATTTAAAGATGGCTGCCAGGGTAGTGAACGCACTCTGAACTTAGCGGCGGAACACACAAAAAAAAAACACTCTTTCTTTTGTCATGTTTACAGTTAATGCAATAATGAATGAAAATGTATATTTCTTTCAAAAGTCGGATCCTGCCGTGTTACGGTAATGAATCCTGGATAGGAAAATCGCAGAAAATGCTTAAGTAATATCGTCGGAAGCTCGGGCTCCTATTGCCGTGGAAGGAAAACCAGGGCGTCGCCACAGCAACCCACAGAGAAGCAGAAGTCCCCAGTAAGGTAAGAGAGAGAGTTTCAAATGATGAACTTCCATTTTTGTTTCTGGATGCAGGAATGTAAAGCATGTTAATGCAGCGTATTTTGCAACCAACGTCCCGCTGTACAGCGTGTCTCCTTTTTAAAAAAAAATATATATTATTTTTTATTTTATTTTTTGAGAGAGGAAATGGTTCAAACGATTCTACAATGACGACGTGGCTCTCAGATATCTGCTTCATCGCAATGTGTTGTAGATGTTCTACTACGTAAATCCTGCACCGAAACCCTCCAAGCATAAGGCGGGATTATCTCACTCCTTCATTATTCCTCATTATGAACCACCCCAAGACAATTATTTTGAGGTGTAAATGACCTAGACGCCTTAGAAGCGTGCGTGCGCGCGTGTGTGTGTGTGACTTCTTATCAGAGGCCCAGCTAACCCGGGGGCTCTGCTATAATTAATGAGCGACGTTACTTTGGGGATAATACTACGTGTGTTATTGTATCATAGTTGCTTACTGTACACCCCTGACTTTTACATGTGTTTAGGCACAGCAAACAGAGAGGGAGGGAGAGAGAGATTACTGTGTCGGTGGAGTGTTACGACAATAGTATTACTGACCTGTCAAATGAATGCAGTGGTAGCAGAGGGGTGAGGACACATTACTGGTGTTGATGAGCGTGGTGTCCACAATGACGAATGTGTCTGAGGCCCTAATGTGTGTGTTGGACATGCTCGGTGCGTCCCAGGGACGTTTGAGGGGAACTATTTGCATAATGATACAGATGTCTGTGCGAGGAAGGTCCTACTATTCCAGTGTAAGTGTTTGTACCAAAGTGCACCCAAGCGTTTGACAGCGGTAGAGTGTGTGTGTGTGTGTGTGTGTGTGTGTGTGTGTGTGTGTGTGTGTGTGTGTGTGTGTGTGTGTGTGTGTGTGTGTGTGTGTGTGTGTGTGTGTGTGTGTGCGCGCGCGCCACCTGGCCTGTGTTTTTCTCCACAGAGAAACGCTTCTAACGCACCAGAAACTGCTCAAAAGCAATCTTTAATGCACGTTTTTTCCGCCACGCCGTACCCGAGTAATGTGGGGCTTTGTTTAAAACCCTCATGCAAACTAAATGTGTTTGGAGGTCCAAGATATACCGCCATTCGTGGTTTCTCGTTACTCTTGTCGCTTAAGCTTGTGCTCTCAGAATATTTTTCAGCAAGGGGTTAATATAAAAACATGACCTGGGGATGTGTAAATTAATTTGCATACTTTAAAAAATATGTAATATATTGCAAAATGCAAGACAATATAATAGTGGAATCATTACATTTTTCATATAGCATTATTGAGTAAATCAGTTTCAAAGTATACAGTATGTGTAGTGCTTCCATATATTTAAATGTGTTTTTAATGTATACAATTTTTCTACATATGTGAATATATGTTTTTTTTCCTTTGAGGGAATTAACACTTTGTGGTTTTAATGCAAGTGGTAGTATACAGTTTATATAAAATTAAAGATTTGAGCCTTAGTCTGTAGTTCCAGTTTCTGCCAGTTTTGAGAGGGGCTTGGGTGCTGTAGTATCACCCCCCCCCCCCTTTCCATTCGGAGCCGGGCCGGTGTTCGAGCGGGATGGGCGACCCATCAAATTCTGTGACACCACTTTCGTAAATTGACCTGTAACCTTGGACAACCGTCGACACATGGGTTGTTTGTGGCTGTTATCGAATTCAAAATAAGGTCACATTTCGACAGGGATTATTTGTCCATCTGGCTATTTTATAGAAATTAAAATCATATGGCCATATCAGCCCAATGGTTATGTTAGGAGGACACATGGTTAGTTTTAACCCCCCCCCAAAGAAAAAAACAAAAACGAATATAATATATATGTATATACATACAATATATATATTATATATTATATATATATTTCAACTTAAGAAGCTAGATGGGTCTTGAATTCTGAGTGATTCGTCAGGTCACACTTCTAGACGTAACACGTAGCGGCCGGCGTTGTCGCACTGCGCACGCGCAGTCGTTGGCGGAGCTGCCGGTGCGGGCAGGTGGACGGTGGACCCGACGGTGGACCCGACGGTGGACCCGACGGTGGACCTGACGGTGGACCTGACGGTGGACCCGATGGTGTCACTCCGCGCATCCTGTGTCATTTGACTCGGGTCCGTTTCGATATTTCCCCCGTGACTGTCACCGAATGCCGCCAGCTGCGCTCGCCGCTCCGCCGCATTCGAATCCCATTTCATTTCCTTTCCCCGTGGTTTATAATAAACGCTTATTTCTACCTGCACGGCGCTGTGCTCGTCTGTGGTCGTGGCAATACACGCTAATTTAAATGAGGGAGGGAGTGGAGAGAGAGAGAGAGAGGGAGGAGAGGGAGAGGCGAGGGAGGAGATAGGGTGGAGAGGGGTGGAGAGAGAGGGGGAGAGAGAGAGGGAGAGGGAGGAGAGGACCCGTGCTGCAGAGCGCAGAGACGCACAAACCCCCCTCGCCAGTCACGTCGCGCCGGAGCCGCACCGTGGAGACTAAATAAGAAGGAGGAGGAGGAGGAGGAGGAGAAAAAAGAGGAGAAAAGGGAGGATCGAGACCCCCTCCACCCCCCACCCCACCCGCTCTCCTCGCTTCTCTTCCAGCCCCATCGCACGGTGAGTCCACGCGGTTCCTTCCTCTCCCGCCAGACCCCCGTCCCCGGGCGTCTGGTCGGACGGTACGATCCGGCGAAAATAATGGCGCAGTGGATGGCAGGGATGCGGGCTTCGCCATAGCAACCGACGATGTGCAGATGTCAGTGTGATGACTCGTAGCCACCCCCCCCCCCCCCTTCCTCTCCTCCTCCTTCTTCCCCCCTCAGCGGATTGCCGTGGACATCACATTGTCCTCTCACACACCATGGCCGTCTTTCTCGAGGGAGCAGCCGCCGACCAGGGGCAACTGGATTATTTACGCGCAGCTGCAATAAGAACGCGGCGCATGGTCGTGGTTTATTCTCAGGCGTCCGTGCGCTCATTGTTTGTGCGGCTCTATCGGGCCTGTGGTGCTGGGGGTGGATTATTTGATGTCTGCCAGCGATATTGCCAGCTCCAGTCGGTTGCATCCCCCCCTCCAGGTGTCATTTAAGGCGGGGTTCCCAAACGGGGGTCCTCGGCCGCCCCCCCCCCCCGGGGGGCGTCCGAGGTGGAATTGCGGGGCCCGCCGCTGTTTTCTTTTCTTCTCTCATAAAATATATACGCTCAACCCCGCTCATCGTCGTAGGTGACGGTTGTTTTGGCGGCAAGGTCTCAAGTGCAACGTGTGTCCGCCCGGCAGTTAATTATAGGCGTTACTAAAGGAGGGAGTTAGCGCTGATTGAGTCTCCTGAGCGGGGCC
>NC_137208.1:10122628-10140278 GCF_960531495.2 Zeus faber
GCGAGGTCGAAAGTGTTACCAGTCCAACAGTCCACTGCTGTACATTGCAAAACATCAATGTACGAAGAAGAAAGAAATCGCACCAAGCCACATTTTCCACCAGCGGTTTTCACTGAGAAGATTCCTTCATACAAGCAAAAAAACTAGCTCGTCATGGACATTGTTTTATAGTCTCACCCTAAAAAAGCCATTTGCCAAACACTGTTCGTCTAATTCAAGGCAATGTTTCGTGATATCCCTGTGAGCGCGGAGGATCAGAGACAGTCGCTCAGCCGCTCTCCTTGTAAAAGTTACAAATCCCATTAAGAAAAGTTACTTCAATATGTAACCAGCCGTAGGATGCACATAATTCTTGGCCGGTCAATTTCACTAAAATGCGACTCAAATGGAGCCTGCATGCCCCCCCCCATCCTCCTATTGGTCTGACCCTGGCGAGGAGGCCGCTCCGTGGCCCCGGGCGAGGGTTCAAAACGAGCCCCTCTGGTGCCGCTGAAAGACGCCCTTTGTGGCAAAAGATAAACTGTCCAGCGCCCGAGGAGGAGGAAGAGGAGGAACATTAGCGGCTCTCATTGTGGGGAAATCATTTATCTTCGACAGTATAACTGTGGCTGCTCACTGATAAACCAATTAAAAACAGACGTCCCCTCAAGTTTATGGGGCCGTTTTATCGCGCGCCCGAAATGAGAGAAATGGAGACGGACAGACAGCTAGAAACGCTGCTGTGAGAGATATTTACAAATGGCAAAATGTAAATTGCTCATGTACTTGTGAGGTGTCCCATGCGTGTATTAACCTGGGGCAAAAATCCCTTCAATTTCACCATCTCCGTTAAATGAAGGTGTATAGCTTTTGTTGACTCGGGCCATTCAGCTGCTCATTCAGAAATAACCATTTCCGTCAGTCGTGGTCGTTGAGGAAGCATGCGTGTCACAGCGTTCAAATTTAGAAACGCAAAAAGAAGACACGGTATATGCGATCCATTATGCTCTATGTGTCGGGGATCGCATTTTCAATGGGTTACATAAATAAAAAAAATAAAAAAAATAAAAAGCTCTTCCGAGTGGACCAACATTCACGTTCTAAAGATAGGACGGCGTTGCATAATGTGCAACAGCAACCCTTTGAAAAGCCGTTTTCCATTGAAAGGTTTAAAAAAAAAAAAAAAAAAAAAAAAAAAAATCTGCCATTCAAAATGGGAGGACAATATAAAGGATGGACTCACTGAATAAATAATAGCAAGGGGGAAGAAGAAAAAACAAACTGCTGTGCAATATTCTACTTAGTGTGGACGAAACTTCTAATTAAAAAAACCCCCACATTGATATAACTTTAGGTGATAATCAATCGTAGGTGATTGCAGGATGCTTCGCTTCCAGTCGTGTCCTCCTTGAATGAAAACGTCCTCCTCTGCGAGGGGCTGATGTGAGACTGCTTACGGGAGGCGACCGGGAGGACCCACCAGATCGCTCGCCTTGACCTCTCTGCCTAGAACCGCTCTCAATACTCTTAGCACCGCTGCCGTACGTCAGAGCCCAAAAACAAACGTTGCCCCAAATTCCGTGCGTTTCCTGGCGGTGATAAATAATCCTGTTTCATACCATCCACACCAAATATACTGTTGCGCAAAAACCGACCGCCTGGTTTGTGCCGCAGGGGGAGCCGATCGCGTCTACACGGCTACAGATTCGGCACCGGCGCCGCCTGATTCACAAAGTTATTTCCAATAACTGTTGCTTTTATGACAAGGCTTCTACTGCCTCTTATTCTACTGTTTCTACTGTTAAAATTAATAAAAGACTAACGATAACGACTCCAATACTATAATGAATATAAGTCTTTACCTCCCGAAGATTACAAATGAAAATGAGACTCCATGTTGCCGTGACATCTAGTTAAATACGGATACTACTACTACTAAAAACTTTGGCAGGTCCAAACAAGCAAAAATAAAGAAATCAATTAAAAAATTTTTTTTGGCAAAGCACCGTGACAACCAAAACAATAGTTCAATCAGGAGGGACTTCGTCAACACGATGTGGCGGCAGGACTCCACGAAGCCGCCGAGCCCGAACAAAAAAGGAGTCGCCGGCGGGCAACGGAGACCGCGGTGCCGCCGCCGGCCCCTGAGAGTCGGGCGAGTCGGCTCTGATTGGACGGGGCTGATGAATGCCCCCTGCTGACATTTAGGTCGCCCTCCTGACCCAACTCGCAATAAATCCCCGTTCGGTAGGCGGCGGTAACTTTCAATTCACGGTTGAGAATCGACGGCCTCGCTACCATAGGTCCCATTTCCACCGCCACCGGATGCATGTTTCATATGCGTCAGAGTTCATGCCGACGTGCGCGGTGGACGGCCTGCGGAGATTATGTCTTAATGCGACTGAGCGATTTGGTGTCTGCTCCCACTCCGCGTTGGGGCCCCCCGACGCGATTGGACGCCGCCGCCGTAAAGGTCAACGGCCTTTTACATTAGTGATAAGTCCTTTCCCCACAAACCCATCCCGGCGACTGCTGAGCCGTGTGGTTTCTTTCTGAGCGGCGGAGGCACAGCTTTGTCCTCTCGGAGCCGGGCCGCAGGGTCTGCGGTGCCTGCTCTGTCGCTGTTGCATTCTGACCGCCGCCGCGACCCCCCCGAGCGCTCCGCTTCCGTTACAAGACGGGGACCAAAGATACTGATCCAGTTTTTTTTTTCCGACTCGTAACCACGGCGTCGATCGTTTGGCGGTATTTCGGCGGGCGGCTTTGCGGCGCTTTCATGAGATATTTTACGTTTATGTGGATGTTATGGCCGAGCGGATCGAACTCGAACAGTCATAAAGTTCCCGTCATGAGGCCTGTAAGACAACATTTAACGATGTCATGACACTACAATAACCCAATCCGAGACGATGTCTAGTCTCTTATCACTATTTTAGCAAGATACCGCCCGCTCCTGCTACTTTGGTTTTGAATTCAAGAAAACAACAACCCCGTTTCCCTCCCCCCCTCTTCTCACCGTGTCACGGGACACGGTGTTGGACCCTCCCCGAATTCCGCCATCGGGTTGCATGCGCTCAGTTCATTGGGCTTGGGTGACGGGTGATTTTCAGGGTCGGCGCGGATCAGAGGCGGGGGCGGTTTTGACGCTTCCGTATGCGTCGGTGTTACTCTCCGCCCAAATCAGCCCCCATCTCCGCTGCCCGGCTCTCTGCTCTGCGGAGCACGGATCGCCCCGCGGATGGGCGTTACATCCCCGCAGGGAGGCCGTGCGGTAATTGGCCGCGTTGGCGTTTCCGCGCTGCTTTACCCAGTTCATTTGAAACACCCCCACCCCGTCAGATGTCATTTCAATGCACATGCACATTTCAAACCGTGTGGATGAGGAATTAAAAGACACGATGAAAAATGAGTTGAAACGATGGCTCCAACCAAATTTTCGTTTGAGGTTGTTAAAATGTCCCGGATTCATTCTCACGTAGAATTTATTGCGTTTTTTATTATAACAGCGCCGCGAATAATTAAGGGTTTGAATGAACTGGCCGGCGGCCAGCAAGGCTTTTGTCGGGGCGACCATATGCTTTACTGGCGATTGTGGATGCGTCTCTTTTCTCATTTCCTTCCGTAGTGGCGTGATGAGAGACGGAGATATGTCCTCCCTCCAAGGAAACCCAAAATGTGCTTGGACCTCACTGTGTCCCCCAACACCCAAGCACATAGGTTCATACGGTGTCGATTCAAGAGAGAGACTCACGTCAGACTGGTCATTTTCAGTGACTTAGACGAATATGCTTTCATTTTAATGCACTGCACGAGTTTTAAGGTGCTCTTTCCATTTTAGGATGAGGTTTGACATGCAGTAACAAAAAGCCAAGGAATTCTTCCACTTCGTTGCAAAAAACGGGGGAGGGTCAAATCTCATCTCAGATTTGAGCTGCGCTTTTTTTTATATATTTCGCGTCTGGGCGTCACACGGCACGCCGCTCGGCGCCGTGCCTGTTTGCCCTGTTTTCCTTCAGCCCACTCCCTGCGTTTTCGCACCGTAGACACTGAGCCGGGGCTGACCCCCACCCCCGGCCCACTCCGGCTCTCCTACACTCTCTCTCTCTCCACCGCGATCCGTGACTCACAAAGCCCATTTAACCTTTACCCAGCCAACTGTAAACCAGTGCCGCATGCCTCGTTTCTACCCTCGCTGGCTGCGGGCACTAAACATCACACTATCTCTCTTTCTCTCTCTCTCTCTCTCTCTCTTACTTCCTTCCTCTTCAGATGCAATCGTTTTCCTCTAAGTGTGTTTAGAATGCGCAGCACTTAACCTCACATACTGCAAGATGCCTTTGCCTCGGTCGTATCTTGCCTCTTTAAAATCTCATTCGTCAAACCACATATAGAAAGGTTTCCCTCGATTAAGGGGGGGGGGGGGTCTATTATGCTTTTAATTATTTTCTATCATACTGTCTGTACGATGTTACGATGTGGGATGTTCATATCGTGGCCAAAGTGTCAAATAACGAGGTAAACTAATGACAAAGTCTTCGCCGTGAGCAAAACGCTGAGGCTTCCGACCACTCCGAACGCTCCGTTTCCAATGGCTTATTTATTTTTATTTTTTACCTCCTGCTCCGCAAGCACGGCACCGGGCGTCGGGACAAGCTTTTCAAACGAGGCCTTGTAGATCTAATATGAGTGACGAGTGATGCAGCAACTGGATTGCTTGATTTTCTCGGCTCAAATTTACTCTGAAACAGATTTTGGTGGACTGGTGAGGTGAAATAAGTCGAGGTTCGCGGGCTGAATACAACGGAACCTGGACGGTAAGCCTCAACCCCATTGCGTCACACACCCCGGGAACTTGTGCTCAAACCCCATTGGCGCACAGAACTAAAAAAAAAAAAACCCCAACGTCTTTTGGGGACCTCAGAGACCGAGATAAACTTGCTGGAAATGGGCATAATAGGCCCCCTTTAAAAATGAGGCAAAAGCGGACAAACAGAAAGACAGAGCGTCATCTCAAAAGCCCGTCGGCCAAAATTCCCATTCGCTGTTAAACCAACCGTTCACCGTCGTACCCGGAGCTAGCCGTACAAAAGGGCCATTAATAAGAGTAAGGGGAGGAAAGTATCGTGCTTTTCCCACGCTGGCTGCTTCCTGGTCAGGCTGGCTATCAGGTGTCCTGGGAGTGTCTTCTAGCCATTGGATTGCCTTCAATGGTCCTGTTTGCTCATAGATGACAGTTACTGGTGTCTTCCAGTGCAATCATGAGAGCGATCAACAAGGCTGTGGTTTAGTTTTTTCTACAGATGGCACCGCGCCACTGTTTTCGTTTTTCCATACCCATACACGTTCGGCCACACACCGCTACTGTTGTTATTGGTTCTTATTATTTTTATTAATTTATTGTCCCTTCGATATTCGATCCATCGTTTTTTTTTTTTTGTTCTTTTTTTTGCCGGCACCCTGTCTATCTATCTATATCCATCCATCCCTCCCTCCCTCCCTCCCTCCCTCCCCGCCTCCTTCCCTCCCTCCCTCCCTCCATCTGTCTGTCTTGTGTCCTGTGGCTTTGGATCTGCTGCTGCATCCCTCTCCTCCCTTCTTTCTTCTGGGCCCGTCTGAACATTTCAGACAGGACCTGAGGGACGGGCGTCTGGCCTACATTTGAAGACCAATCAGCCGAAATTTTTAAATAGGCTACTTCTCTCCTTGCGCACGGTAGGCCAATGACAAAGGCGGGACTTCATAAATGCTTCATCGACGTTGAAGCTACGTGGAAGTGTCTGGTTTATCTGGAACAGCTTCATTTTGTACCGGACCGGGACTCGCTTCACGTCGCCGTGGGGGCCTTCTCCGTCCAACGAGTCTCCTTTTGGTCGAAGATACAGGAGCTTTTTCTAATGCAATCTGGGGGGCGAGGGCGCTTGAGTTGAATTACGACCATGCACGACCAAATTCAACCAAACGGTAGAGCGATTTCTTTTTCACCTCCGTTCCTGGCTCTTTTGTCACGCGCGTACCGTAACCCTCGGCTTGTCGGGCCCGCAATGTTTTTAAACCGTTGGTGGGGAAAATCGCCACGAGAGCGCAATCCAAAGACCGCCTGACTTCCTAGGGTAGATATTCTTGCGACACGACACGCATTTTGAGACACCGACGAACCGGGATGACTGCTGAATTCATGGGGTGAAGGTCGATAGAGGTCCTGCGCGGTCCACGTCCGCGTGTGGGGGCACAGTGACGTGCTGGAGGACGCCCATCCAGATTGGCTGCCCGGGCAGGTTCCCCCAGAGACTCGCGGTCTTCAGAGAGAGAGAGAGAGAGAGAGAGAGCCGGATTGAATAATTGATGTCCGGCTGCACGTATACGCAAATCTGCCTCTTATCGGCGCGTTTGGGAGCACCGCCGCCGCCGCTTTGGTCTTTTCGAAGCCCATCCGCAAAACCGCCGGCCGGCCGATGGGATATTGAACAGCTTCCTGTCGTGGCTCTCAGAATCGTCACCCGTGATTCAACAGGGTCGTACTTTGCATCGTCGGGGATAAAGTATCCCTTATTTTATTTAATTTTTTTCCCCGCCAGCGAGATTGAGAAAGGTACACGGGCTGAAAAGGGGAGGGTGTTCTGTCTGTGTTCAGAGGTTTTCTATTGCGCCCTGTCATCTTTATTGGCTCCGTGCACCAGCGCGGGCGTCAGAGATCCTCTGTCCTCCGTCACGATGGTGTGGCATCGGAAGTGCGGAAGGAAATAGGAGAACCCACAGCAGGTGCAGGCTCCTGAAACTAGCATCCATAGCATCGACCTCAATATGATTAAACATATACACAGAAAGAATACACAGAAACATTCATTTGGATTCTGCGTATAATTCGTGTTTTTTCGTTTTGACGCGGCCCGTTCCCAGTTCTCATGGTTCGCTCTCGCCTCCTTACGCTTTGGGCGGAGTTTGCGCTTCAACGCGCTGATCGATTACGTGTATCGGGTATCTTAAATCGGTAGGTGTCAGCACATGGGGTTGCACTGACACCGCGCCTATTGATTATAGGATTAGTTTTGGGGCCCGGAGGGCATCAGAGTGGCGGAGAGCAGGGGCCCCTTTTTTTTTTTTTTTTTTTTTTTTAAAACAGCTCCATGATCCGGCGCAAGCTCATTAACAAAGGCCGGATGGAGTTAAGTGGGTTAACTCAGTTGACACTGGTGGGTGAAAGGACTGGCGACGGGGAAGTGCGAATGGCCCCCGTCCTCCCTCCGCCGCCCCCGCCCGCCACGGGGCAGTGCGGCTGTTGTCAGCCGACGGGTGGACGTGCCGCGGAGGGACACGTGGAAGTCCTGCCTACGCAGCTTGCGAGGCACTCTGGGAAGGAGTGCCAGCGAACGGCCTCAAGCTCGGTTTTTCACCTGCTGGCTGCTGAAATGTGACTCCTGCTCTGATTCATCTTTTGGAACAGATGCAGTCGGGGGAACAGTGAATGGAGAGCAGGTATAGGAGTACTGTATATAGCACAGTACATGCGCTTATATGTGATATTTCATCCTCACAAGGTACCATTCCAAAGCTGAACCTTAAATCTGTCGGTAAAGCTTCCGCGGCAGCAGGAGATGTACGTATTCTCTGCTGTGTTTGCCGCTTTTTAAAAAAAATTTTTTTTCATTTCTCAACAAAACAAGACAAATTGCATCACCAACAAATAGGAAATACAGTGACTCCCAGCGTTTTTCATTCAGTGCGGACTGACCCTGTGTAAACCCCGGCCTGGTATGCCACTGGGAACCCTCATTAGCTCCGATAGCATCTGTTTTTAGAGTAGCATGGAGTGCTGACTGGGGCCTTTGTATAGAGATGGCTGGTCCACCTCTTGTGTAGCAGGGTCCATGGTGTCTGGCCGGCCATCGGCTCAGCACCAGTCTCCAAAAGGCAACGGAGCCCTGTGGGCAGCAGTGAATAGTGTGTGTGTGTGTGTGTGTGTGTGTGTGTGTGTGTGTGTGTGTGTGTGTGTGTGTGTGTGTGTGTGTGTGTGTGTGTGTGTGTGTGTGTGTGTGTGTGTGTGTGTGTGTGTGTGTCTCCACGTCCGTGCGTGTGCGGAGCTTGTGAAAGGGAAGACTGATTGATAGTCCTCTTTGCCGAAAACCCTCTAATTTGGCAGCCACAATACACAGCTTAGCAAAACATGTGGCGTTTTCCTCCCGACGCTGCTAATCACGTCTACTAAGGGATTCCGGGGCTTAAGTAAAAAATGTTGACAAGCTTCAAACACACAGCGGCTCGGCCACAGCCACGGCGTGCGGACGATAAAGCGGTATTCCTATAGTTATTCTAAAGCCCACAGTAGTCAGTACCGGTGCGAAAAACTGCAATTCGGCGATACATGCATCATGCAAAATGATGGAAAATGGCCTAATTTGACGCAGCTACAGTATTGATTGCCGCGTTTTTTTTTTGTTTTTGCGATTTGTCAACACCGCGTCTCTTTGTGTCGCGGCCCCCGCCCAATGCGACCGCTTCGCAAAGGCTTGGCGGTGTCTACGCGACAGGGAGCGAAGGCACCGACCGTGATGATTGCGTCGAAATGCAACACTTTGCGTGCACGCACACACACGCACACGCACACACACATGCACAAACACACACACACACGTCTTTTTTTTTTTTTTTTTTTGGGATCCACTTTTGGAATGGATCCTTTCACTGGATTAACTCTAAAGACTGACGTGTTCAGTCGTTAGTAAGTCACCGAAAGGTGGATTCACGGCTCTGGATCTCCTACCGGCCTGGGGGGGTCCCCTGATGCCTCCTATCGATCCCCTGAAACGGGAACAGGCTTCAGCCTCCCTCGTCTCCCTTGTCCCGCAGGCTGAAGTTAGTCATGATAATTAGAAACAACGATGCATGTTGTCCATCTTGAGATTTAAAAAAAAAAAAAGAAAAAAACATCAATTTTGGCTGCTGTGGTAGCAGGTGTTGTCTGTACAAGCGTGAAGGCTTATGACCTGCAAACTTTGCCTCGTGGCGAAACAACAATATTGGCCCTTAAAAACCTGCATTCCGCCGCTGCGCACGGAAGCAGGTGCCACGAAAACGAGTCCTCACACTGCGGACATTGCTCGGAAAGGATGAATAAATTGAAAGCGGAATTTGCCGTTCGGCCCGTTTGAGTGCTTTCCATATACGTAGCTTTGAAATTGAGACTCCGCCATTATTGTAATGGACATTTTGTCCCTGAAAGTAGTTATTGGTGGGAAACAGGGAAAAGGGGGAAGAGGTTGACGACGGACGGAGTGGTGGGACATTGTGTCGGAACCGCCTCTTGAAATATTGATTTATTTTCTTTCCTCCTCCGCTTTGGAAGGCGCGCGAGGATGCCAGGGGAAGAATTTCTTCCGTGGCTGCTCAACACATTTACATTCCTGTCAGACAATGAGGTCGTCGGGACCTCGCCGCTAAGGCTTCGGCATCTTCTTCTTATTGTTTCTCCAAAGTGAAAACAGTGAAAACAGGACCTCTCACTCTGGCATTGGCACGGGGCATTGCAATGCTTGACCCACTATGCTGTTGAATGGAGAACATAACTTCAAAACTGTCTGTCCTCACTTTCCTGGTAGATATCCTCATTGTATTGCATTGTATTGTATTGTATTGCATTGCATTGCATTGCATTGCATTGCATTGTACACTATGTCCTACCCACGGAGCCAATGCATGAACAAAATGAAAGCCCTCTACCCTTGACAGTATAATTGTCATTATCTACCTGATTATGTCGGAATTTTTTTCCTACTATCCTCTGCAAATCATATTGAGAAGAACGAGCGAGCAAGGGGATAGTGGCACGCAGCCAAAACATTAACTCCCACCGTGACCCCCGACATACTCAGGGGTAGGGAGTAGAGTGGAGAGAGCAGACGTGTGGTTTTCGGCTCTGTCCATCGGATTTGACTGCAGGTCACCGGTGCAGTTGCATTGACACTTTGTTTAATGGAAATAAGGACAAAGCGGGCAGGTGTTTAAGTGTTTGTGCATGGAACATTTATGCCCACGTGTATTTTTTCAATGTCACGCCGTAATGATTCCAAACGCCGCGGCAGGAAACCAGTGGCGTTGTCGCCGACTAAACCTTGACGGCCGTTCAAATACGACCGCCCAGCGCAGGTGCGCCTTCATCTTTTACTCCGTCTGGAAAATGGAAAGCCGTGTTTTTTTTGTTTTTTTGGGTTGTTTTTGTTGTTGTTGTTTCATTGAACCTCTTTTCAGAGCCCCTAAAATCGAACCCAATCACTGGGGTCGTAAATTGTAAAGGAAACCGCCGCCCAATGGTCTTCTGTTTATTTTGCATTGAGAGTGAGAGACAAATGCGCCTTGTTACACAGGCAGAGGCAAAAGCAAACAAAAATATGTATCGGAGAATGCCGGTGGATGGATGGCATCGCATTTTGTTTATTTTAGAGGCTCATTTTGGAGACACTCCCATTCCGGGATGGACGCTTAATGTCAATAAGTCTAACAAGTCTTGTGATGTACACGGTTGGTACTTGCACACGCACACACAGACACACACACACACACACACACACACACACACACAGACACGCACACACACAACCTTTGTGTTCCCTTAGCGTTCCCTTAGTGTTTCTAATTAATGTTTCTAATATTGGCAAACCTAATTTATTCACTCCCTTTCTGTCGGTCTCCGTGCCGGTGGGGAAGATACGCAGTCAATATTAGATGTCTCCCGGGGTTCCTATGGGGCCTATACACTCCTCTATTTGTCCACTTTCATAAGAATCTTCATTTCCGTCTCCCTTCTTCCTTTGCTGTCTGGGTTTCTTCTTTGTCTTCCCCTTTTTCTCCCCTTTTGTGTCTCCAGTCATATAGGTTTGGTCCCACGGTCGCCTGCTCGCACGGCTTCATGATTGCACTCTGCAAAGGAAAAGTGTATATCTCACTAAGTCGTTGATGGTCGTGTTGAGACCACTATTTGGATGAATATTGTTGTAAAAGTGAAACCTTACCTCTGGTTAGATCCGTTTTAGGTATATAGCATTATAGGTTTATTGTTATTACCTAGTTTACTTTTTTAAAATGTTATTATTATTTTTTTTTTTTACCTTAATAATTAATTCATTAATTAATTGGAAAAAAAAAAAACATTTCTGCCACACAAACCTGTGTTGTCTCCATTGCCACCTCCTCTTGGAAGCCTGGCTTTGACGATATAGATTGCTTTATGTGCAAAACTTTTCACTAGTGCATCGTGTCCATGTTCCTCTACAGAAGAGAGAAAGCTATGATTGTTTCCGTGAATGGAAAAAGTCGGAACCGGGCGCGGACGAGCATTTATTTTTCCTGGCGGCACGAAGGTAAAAGTTAAAAATATGGGCTGTTAATTTGCTGCGACTGCATTTAATTTAATTGTGATTATATCCCCATGTGTGATATATATATTTTTTTTTCCCTCATGAGAAAAAGAAGGTGAATATCTGAGGAAACCCACACGTCCTTAAAAGGCGTCCTGAGCGGTGTGAGGTTTGAGCTTTCCTCTGCCGTGACGTGCAGGGGCGCACTCCCGCGGCGGTGGCGGCGGCCTCGGTTCGAGCTCGTTCCGTTGGCGTCCTGACCAATTTACAACCCCTCACCCGTAAATCAAGGAAAGGACTCCGGTGGAAATGAACGCACATGTGTCACTTGAAGACGTGCAGACCTGACGCGGGGAGAAAGACGGGGCAAGAGGAGACTGAAACAGTTTTTTTTTCCCCGACGTCTCCTCCTACCATTCGTTTCACACCAAATACCGAGCACCTGGCCCCGTTCTGCAAGGCTGGGCCTGTCTCTCTTTATCCTTCTCTTCTTATCTATAAATAACGCTTATCTTCCGCCATAGCCGGTTTTTATCCTCCGATTAAAGTCTGTGTTTCCTTTGACGGCGACGGGCCTTCTCAGGATGTTTAACTCAGTGTTTCACGTGTCGGCCTTCATATAGCGGCCACAGCGCGGGGATCAGATGTGCGGGAGCTGTCTCCGCCCCGGACGGGGGATCCCTCGGCCACGGCTGAACCCGCCCTGGCTGCTGCTCGGGGCTTTCGGTGGCTCGGCGTAAAGTGGAACTTGAGTTAAGACTTGTCGGCGTTGACGGGACTGCTGGAGGTGGTTCGGCGCGTTTCATTACCGGAGTATTGCGACCTTTTGTGGAAATCTCAATCATGCATCAAAGTCGGGGCTCTCGGGCCGGCTCCGGCCCCCTGGAGGGATCCATTTCCGCCCGGCATAATCTATTTTGTGTTTTAACCGTCTTTGAGTGTTCTCCAACATTTCCAGTGGTGGTAGTAGTAGCCAGGAACAGATTGCCCTGCAGGAGCATAGTACCAGTCAAAGCCAAACAGGGTTTGGACACGACATTTAACGAAAACTCTGGTCAACTCTGCCACCTCCAGTTCAGCCACCTGCCTTTTTGTCAGTGCCACCGCCTCTAAACCGTACAACATGGCTGGTCTCACTACCGTCCTGTAGACCTTCCCCTTCACTCTTGCTGGAACCCTTCTGTCACAGATCACTCAGGACGCTCTTCTCCACCCACTTCGCCCTGTCTGTACTCTCTTCTTCACCTCTCTCCCGCGCTCTCCACTGCTTTGGATGGTCGACCCCAAGTACTTGAACTCAGGCCTCCCTCCCATTCAGGCACATGTATTCTGTCTTACTCCTGCTGACTTCCATTCCTCTTCTCTCTAATTAATGCCTCCACTTCTCCGGGCTCTCCTCAGCCTGCTCCCTACTCTCGCTACAGATCACAATGTCATCCGCAAACATCGTAGTCCACGGAGACTCCTGCCTGATCTCATCTGTTAACCTGTCCGTCACCTCTGCAAACAAGAAAGGGCTCAGAGCTTCTCCTTGATGCAATCCCACCTCCACTTTGAATGCCTTCGTCAGGCCTACTGCACACCTTCCCTGCCACCCCCGACTTCCTCATGCAATACCACACTTCCTCTCTCGGCACCCCTATCGTATGCTTTCTCTAAATCTAAGAAAGACACAGGGCAACTCCCTCTGGCCTTCCCTGTACTTTTCCATCAACATTCTTAAAGCAAACATTGCATCTGCAGTGCTCTTTCCTGGCATGAAACCACACTGCTGCCCCCCTGATCCCCACCTCTCCTCTTAACCTAGCCTCCACTACCCTTTCCCATAGCTTTATGCTGTGGCTGATCAACTTTATTCCCCTGTAGTTACTACAGCTCTGTAAGTCTCCCTTATTCTTCAATTGATCCAGTATTGAGACAATATTGGGACAATAGCTTGAGCCAACTGCCACGCACTGAGGTGCAATAACATAGTTATAGGGCCTTCGCGGTCGCCGAAGAACGTGGTCCCGAGCGCCTCATTGTGCGACTTGTTGCAGCTCGGTAACTGGAGTTTCCCTTGAACGCCTTTGAACCTGCATTGTTGTTGTGTATTCACTTATCAAACTATTTCCCAGCACTGGTCTATGAGGATTAGCTGGCAGCATTCCTACCTTGATTCTGGAGTCCTGTTCAGTCACTCTGTATGCAGTGCTTCCCTGCAGTGGGGTTCATCTGTTGACTTTCTCATCTGTGGGACAGCTGTGTGTGTGTGTGTGTGTGTGTGTGTGTGTGTGTGTGTGTGTGTGTGTGTGTGTGTGTGTGTGTGTGTGTGTGTGTGTGTGTGTGTGTGTGTGTGTGTGTGTGTGTGTGTGTGTGTGTGCGTGCGCATTCATTTGCGTGCGTGTAGGTGCTAATGGAGGTTTCACAGTCTGTATTCCTGAAGTCTAGCCTTGGGTGGTATTTCCCTGCACTCTGTGGATAACCCACATTAACATACAAATCAAACACTGGCAGGTGTGTGTGTGTCTGTGTGTTTATGTGTGTGTTCGCATGTGTGTGTTCGCATGATTTAATGGAGCCCTGCCTCAGGGGACGATGTATTTCATTTGATATAATGACATTCAGAATGCAACCTTCTCCATTCATCATCCATGTTTTTCTTAGGTAGAGGATTGATGGAGTCTCGTTTTGTTTTTTGGTTTTTTTTTTGTTGATAACCTGCTCTTCTTCTATCAGTCTTTCTCCTTTTCTTTCCCACGCTCTCTGTCGCCCTTTCTCCCCAACACTTCCCTCGATCCCATTTTCCCCATCTCTGACAGTAATTCTACCCCTCTGTCATACTTAATTGAACCCTTTCTTTCTTTCTTTCTTTCTTTCTTTCTTTCTTTCTTTCTTTTCCCCTCTCTCTCCCACTGCACACATTTCGGTTGAGCAAATGTTGAGAAGACATGTTATATTCCCGAGGGTGAAACCTGGTTCAATTTGGTTCAAAAGTGTAAGGACTTCTATGTCGAGACAGGCATGATAGGTTATTCAAATATATTTTCAGTGACTATATTTCACTAGAAAAACAGTGTGTAAAAAAAAAAAAAAAAAGAGAAAAGATAAATATGGTGATAGGCGCTTGTAAAACACAGATCCGTCCAAAGCGGATCCTGGCGAGCAGAACTGACACGACACGCCCTGACGGAAACCGTTTACAGTTGAGACACGTTGGCTTTTTAAACCGCTTTTTAGCTGCGATAATAGCGGCTTTTTAAATCGCGCTTTTTTTCATTTTATTTTTATTTTTTTATTAATTTTTTTCAATTCTGTTGATTTTCAGAGCGCGTGGAAGGCCGATCAAGATCTGCTTCGGACTGATATTGTGCCATGAACCCCTCATATTATATTATATTATATTTCAGTGTTTTTGAAGTTTTAGTAGCTTAGGCGATGATATAAAGTTAGATTGAATTTGATTAAATTAACTGTATAAGCGGTGATTCCCGGGATAAAAACTCCCAACAGACTCAATTTTACTCTGAATTACAGTGGAGATGAGTTGTTCTCTCCCTCTCCCTCATATTTTTGATTCGCATTCATTCCTTTGTTTTTCTCTTGTCCCATATTCCAGTCGAGCAGGGCGGCCAAAGCTAAGTGTCAAATTTACCAGCGAGCTGGGGTTGTCCTGACGTTAACCTCCTCACAAAAACGCTCACGATCCTTTGACTGGAACAGAGGGAAAGCCTCTTCCCGTCTCTCTCTCTCTCTCTCTCTCCCTCTCCCTCTCCCTCTCTCTCTTTATCTCCAAATCAGTGCACCTCTCCGTCTTTTTATTTTATTTTATATTTTTCCCCCTTTCGGTTTTCACTCTGTGTTTATAAGTGTGCGTCTTTTGTGCGAGACATTCCTGGCGGCTTCATCGCGAGGCGTGGAGTGGGAACCGTGGGGTTGAGAGCGCTTCCCCTTCAGCCCCCCTGGAGGTAGTAAATCTCACTGATTAAAACCAACTCTCTGACTGCTCTTTTTCTTTGGGGATCGGAGTGTGTGTCTCTCTGTGCGGGTGTGTATACGTATGTGTCGAATGGAAGCGTACATACGTGTGTGTGTGTGTGTGTGTGTGTGTGTGTGTGTGTGTGTGTGTGTGTGTGTGTGTGTGTGTGTGTGTGTGTGTGTGTGTGTGTGTGTGTGTGTGATTCTGCGTATTTGTCCACGTGCTTTGTCATGACACTCGCAGTGTTTAAATGAAAAACCTTCGGCCGACCATGGTAAATATACTGCTCTCTCTCCATCACTCAGACACACTCACACACACACACACATTGCTAGGGAACACAGAACGGGAGGGTGTGAACTGTTAAACATGGAGTGTCTGGAAAAGGCCGCCCTGACAACGGCTTGTGGTATTTTTCAAATGCTCCAATTTTAGCCACAAAGCAGAATTCATTATTTTTTATTTTTTTGCTTTGCTGTACACTCGTTTCTTTGTGTTTGACTGGGTGTAAAATAAATAAATTATCATGAGGGATTGTGCTCCCGTATTCTACAGAGCGCTTTTGGAGTTTTGGAGTATGCAACTAAACCTAAAATATTTTTATTTATCAGTTTCATCACATTTTGACCCGTAGCACAATCTTGCATTTAAGCCTTGGACAGCATAGACTCCATGACCTCACATTGAGTTCAAGGCAGTGGCAGACACATCTCAAACGGTGGAATAATAGAAACACGCAGCATTCTGGTGAAGGCGTCCATATTGCTTTGTTGTCACGGTGACCACAGAGAATGGTATACCTGCGGCACGGTGGTGACACGGCGCATGGATATCAGACTGGCAGCCCTTTAAATTAAGTCATTTGTCATTTTTTCTGTGACAGGGAACAAGCGCACACACACACACACACACACACACACACACACACACACACACACACACACACACACACACACACACACACACACCCGCACCCGTGCATGGGCACAAAACACACACACACACGTACATACACACACACACACCCACACAGTGAGCTGGATGCACGCACCGTCTCGGACATCTGTGTTCGCACACACCAATGAGCACGACGACTGCAGTTTAATTTAAATGACAGATGGAATTCTTGACACCCAACCCCGGAAACAACATTTGTCAGATGTCATAGCTGACATTTAATATTTGACTTCATAGTCAGCACAAAGGGATTAGAAAAAATTCACTTTGTAATTGGGATAATTAAAACGTCAGGTGACATATGCTAAGATTTAGATCATGAACAAACTGCTGCAGTGACTATTTAAAATAATGCTCCCCATGAATGTGGTATTACTGGGTCCATAGAGGATATAGAGCTATTGGGGGGAAAGAAACAAAAAAAACACCAGGATAGTAATAAACTTTTTTCCTGCCCCCGTTATAACAGAGAAAATGTTTTTTTAAGGATTTATAAATTATAGAAATTGTTTAAATTCAAAAACTTTGGTTTGAACGGTGATCACGATATACACGTCACATGACATCACTTCAAATTTGAGGTTGTATTTATATATTTTTTTATAATTTCAAGCCTCTCACATATAACTCAAACTTTTTAACCAACCCAGTTTCATAGTCCACATTTCATTTTATTTCACATATACGTATATATCTGTTTTGTACTCTCGCAGAAAGAAATCTGGGTTTACTCAGTTTTGCGAAGGCTAAAATGACCTCTTTAGATTTATGAAACACAAAGCAAGGGATGTCCATAGAGCAAAGGAATGAGTCATTAGTTCAAACAAAAATATATACCTTTGAAAGTACTACTAAAATCACTGAGAGTTACTAGAAGAGACATTTTATTAGTCACTGCGCTGTGGATAAGTCCATGGTTATTTTCTGGGGGGGAATCTGGGCAGATGGGATTAGTCTCCTGAAGATCAATGGAAACCCTAGGGGACTGCTCAACCACTACCACACACACACACACACACACACACACACACACACACACACACACACACACACACACACACACACACACACACACACACACACACACAGATGCAAGCCACTGGGTCCCACTTGACCAATAAACCCGGTCGCCATTGAAATACGAGATAGTTAATTAATCTAAGTGTTATTGTGTCGCGGCTCTGGGATCCATTGTTTCGGTAATTGGGCGTGGGGATTACACCGGTGGGCACGCCGGAGACACCAGACACCGGAATCCCGGTGGGATTTCCCCGTTGGCCACAAACATACGTAAAGCAGGCACATCACATTTTGCCCCTGGTCACACAAATCCTGGAGATCTGACGTTTAAGATGTTTCGATTCCCGCAGAGGAGAGGGATAATGGTGTGTGCTCTACTCTACAGGGA
>NC_137208.1:10140478-10242978 GCF_960531495.2 Zeus faber
GAGAGAGAGAGAGAGAGAGAGAGAGAGAGAGAGAGAGAGAGAGAGAGGTGAAGTGCACGTTCAACACGATGCATTCATAGGTATTCATGGGTGCCAGGGGACCAACCCCCGTCCTGCTCTCCATCGCCTCACTTTGTTCTGTCTCCATGGTAACGGGGAGGGCTTGGGGTCAGGTCTGCTTTAGCTTTCCTCCTCAACCGCCCCCCCCCCTCTCCTACAAACACTTTCCATCACTTGGGTCACGTCCCTTACTGTCACTCCCTCAGTGTCTGTCAACTTTGTCGCTTCTTTTTCTCTCTCTCTCTATTTATCCCTCTTTCTCTTTAGTGCTGCTGATGAAGACGTTTTAGATTTTTTATTCTAAATAATGCATCATTCCCTTTGATTCCCACATGCTTTTTTGCCTTTCAAGTTCATATGTTCATGTTTCATGCCTCTCTCTCTCTCCCTCTCTCTCTCTCTCTCTCTCTCTCTCTCTCTCCCTCTCCCTGGCCCTGGCTATCCCTCCCATCATCCCGTCTGTCTCCCCTGCCCGGGGTTTCCGATCCCTTGGTGTGTTCCTGTCTCTGTTCATTAATATATTTCCCTCGCTTCATCTGCCCGTCTCTCCTCTCCCTCTCTCCCATTCCTCTCTTCCCCCCTTTCTCCCTCCTGATCAGTCTCTTTTATCCTGTTCAACCCCCCCACTAATCCCAACCCAACCTAACCCAACCCAACTAAACCTGACCCAACCCAACTAAACCCAATTTAACCCAACCCAACCCAACCCAACCCAATTTAACCCAACCCAATCCAACCCAACCCAACTTTACCCAACCAAAGTTAACCCAATCCAACCCAACCCAATCCAACCCAACTTAACCCAACCCAACTCAACCTAACCCAACCCACCTTAACCAAACTTAACCCAACTAATCCAAACCGAACCCAACAAAACCCAACTTAACCCAACCCAACCCAACCCAACCCACCTTAACCAAACTTAACCCAACTAATCCAAACCCAACCCATCTTAACCCAACTAATCCAAAATCAACCCAACTCAACTCCATTGAATTCCAATAAAACAGCAGCAGCAACAAAAACAACGTAATCTATTAAAATGAGCAATATACACTAAAAATATATAGGATGCTTTGGGTCCACTTCAAAATGCTGCTTTAATTTCTTTTCAACAATTTTTTAATTTTTTAATTTTTTACGCCTTCTCAACTTAAAATGTATTCTTCATTTTCCAATTTTTTTGACATGAAGAAACCAAAACAAAAACAGGTTTTCAAATTAAAGTGCAGCCGGTGTACCTATCTCAGTAAGCTCCGTCGACGCATGTTCTCTGTGTTTTTCCTTTCCGTCCTCCCCGTCTGAGTCTCTTATGTTTTTCACCCAAATTTATGTCTTCCTGTGTCAGAGACACCACCCCCCCCCTCCCCTCGGTAACAGCTTGGGTTTGGGGTTAGGTCTGTTAGCTCTCCTCTCTCTCTCTCTCTCGCTCTCTCTCTCTCCCCCCCCCCCCCCCCTTCTCTCTCCCTCCTCCCGGCTTTGCTCTTTGCTGGCAGCTCGTGCCTTTGTGGATCGTCCAACCCAAAGACCTTTTGATCCGCCGCATTATCCGACGAGTTCAAATCGCTCAACCTCGGCTTATGAATGGACGTCCACAAACTCCACCTTCTCCCCCATTCCGAGGCGACTATATATATTCTTAATGGCCTCGCGTCTTAATGCCGCGGCGTTCCATTGTCCGACACGCTTGTTTTTATAATGAGAGACGATTGGATTCCTCTCCGGAGATTTGGATAATGCATTCGTGGTCACGCAGGGAAGCCTGTGGTGTGTGTGTGCGTGTGTGTGTGTGCGTGTGCGTGGTTGCCTGGCCTTTGTCTCCGTGTGGGTTTTCGTGGCGCTACAGGTAAAAGTAATAAAGAGGACCCGAGTCGTTTTGAGTATTGATTGAAGGCCTTGTGCACGGCGAGACGCAGTCATTTACTGCACAGTCCCTGGCGAGATGGAGGTAATGCGTCCATTTGTTGGCGTCGCTCATGTGTGCGACACCAGCCGGCCGTAATAAATGGGCTGATCCACCTCCCTCTCTCCTCCCGTGCCTGTCGTTCAGGGGATGAGAATTGAATGTGTTTCCCCGTCCTGATTTTTCTGTGGCTGGGTGACAGTTTCTTTATCTTTAGAGCTGTGCTCCCGCTTTTTTTTCCTTTTCATATCTAGGACCCTCAGTTTGAGATGCACTAGACCACAGAACATTATCCACACCCATTTGATAATATTTAGTCCGTGTTAGATATCCTCTCTATACTACAGTCAGGGAGATAACGGTGGAACTAGGATCAAAACAGTCATTGGAACCTCTTCAAGGTCCCTGCACCCACGTTGAAAAATGTTTGGTTCGTTGGTTGCTGGGTTGCTTCATATCGCTCCGTATTCTCAACTAATAAATAATTCTGCATGAATAAAAAAAATGTGTCCGACACTTGTGTCATCAGTCGACGAGTCTTATACCCCTTTCCCACTGCACCAAAAACCCGGTAACACCCGCTAACATCCGGCATTTGTCAACCGTGGGAATGGAAAAACCCGGGTCTCAGTCCCGGGTCAAATGACCCGACAACAGAGACGGGTTTTAATCGTCTCCACCTCCAACCGGCTCCTATGTGAACAGGACACCCGGGTCGAACCGCCAATTTTGGCCCCTTTACCGGCACGATGCGAGGCGTTGAAATTACAGACGCTGGCGCATAAATAGACAGGAATATCTGTGTATCATTCTAGCGTTTCATATCCCATTTCCGAACCAAAATCAGAAGTTATTGACTTTTTTCCGCATGGGGGACCCCAAAATGTTTTGAGTGTGGGGATCGCTCTGTGGGGACCACAGCAGAGAACCCCCACGCTCCCCACCGGTCCCCACACCCCCCCCGCCGTAGTCTTGGGTCAGTCATGAACGATCCCATTCTTTTGAACGGCTCAAAATACTTTTTTTTTCAAGTTTGACAGTTTTATGCTTTTGTTTGTTTAATTTGCTGTCTCCAACAGCATTTCGCCTGGCAGTGGGAAAGGCGCCCATCTTTTATCTTTAATTTTGGTGTGAGAACCGTATAATTTTTTTTTCAGGAGTCCCATATTTTCAATTTCACAGGAATATGTCAATACCGTCCACAGTTTGACAAATCTTTTCTTTATATAGTGTCACAGCTTATTATAAATGTTAAATTAATATTGATATGGGAAAGCAGATTACTAAATGTTTTTGTATTGCTGGACCAAGTGCGAAGTGGACCCACGGACAAATTAACTTCTCATTTGTAACCATTAAACAACTGTACATGGGAGCACAGGACCAGTGCAAAGAATACTGACGCCTGCCTCCCCTGTGTTGCAGGTTCAAACCCTTCCTTGAGGAGAAGCAGAGGCCTCTAAGAGCCCAGGGCTGAAATTTTAACCCTACAGGTAAGACTGAACGTCGGAAATGTGGACATTCAGTTGTGATTTCACTTGTATTTTGACAATGTCTATTGTTCGGGTGTCGGCCATTGTGATTCTTCCATTGGTTGTTTAGTAGAACACCAATTGCTTTTTCTGGCAGTGACTTCTTTAAATGGAAAGTCGTCCATAGCATATCAATGTCAAATCAAAGGTCAAATAAAATCTCATCAATGTCAATCAAATAACATCAATGTCAAATCGAACTACCTTTCCTCACAAAATCCCACCAGTCTGTTCCCTTTCATTTGGAAATACGTCAAATTGTGGGAGTTTTTGCGGCGCTTCAAAGCCTTTGTCATTGGGTCTTTAGAAAAGTTCCCTGTTTTAAAGGTGTTCTCGACCTAAAATTCCACAGTCTCAAAAGCTCTGGTGTTCGATCGGCTCTTGATGCCTTTGGCGGTTCGATTAATTAGCCCTGATGAAGTGTTATTGCTGTGATGAAGAGTAATATTCCCTAGAATTTCAATTTAGTTGACAGTAAATCGGTGGTTCCTAATTCCGGTCCTTGGGACCCCAGGGAACGGCAGGTTTTTTTCTATCCTGTCTGGTTTTAGTTCATTTAATTCATGGGGTTTCTGAATTCCAGGTCTGAGTCAATCCCTCCTACTCGGTTACAATGAGAAGGGGTGCTACTTTGGGGTTGGGAACCACTGCAGTGAAGGGTTTTGTGTCGCCTCCACTGTTGGCTGCGAGGGGAAACCCTCATTGGCCTCTGCAGCACAACACCATGAAAATCGACCCAGATAACGCAGGACCAGTGCTAGTCACAACCTCGCTCTCATGCGGTTCGTTTAGTTTGCTTGAGTTTAGTTTTATTGGGTCTGGTGAAAATGTGCTCCAAAAATCTATAATCAATAACAGAAACCCAGAAGGAAGAGGAAAGAGTCCTTTTTTTCGGTCAAATTCTCAAGTCTTTGCTAAAATTGATTTTATTTGTATTATTGTTATGATTATTTTATTTGTATTTTAATTAAGGGTGTCAGGGTGTGTTGTTTCCGGTGATGGAAAATAAATTACTGAGAATGTAATGAAGAGCAAATAGAGCCTGATTTAAGAGTTCAGGATGTTTGATTTTTAAACCATGTCGTCTAAGACAAACTCAAAGGTTCCTTTAGTCTTTACTATATTCAGAATAATACATCAATTGTGTTTTTGTTTTTTTCCTTAAAAACAAATTGTCTAATTTCAGTTTAATCCAGGCTAAAGACTGTAAATTACAGATGGAAGTGTAGGATGTCATAAGGATTGGGGAACGCGTTGGTTAAAAAGCTCCGCCCCACTCACCAGTAAAGATTACAAAGGGGTGCCCGGAAAATGAGCAGATCACAGTTACAGTAGGTGTGACGTGGAAATTAACACAAGCAGGAGGGTTAATAAACGAGAAATTTAACTGATTATTTTTTAAACACACGCTGTTTTCCATCATGTCTGCCATGCCAATGTCATTGCAGGCATGAATTAAGAGTCATTTAATCGTAAATTTATGTATCTTAAGTATCAAATCGGGCTCATGCATGAAATACATTCATGAGGAGTGTCAAAATGTGGGGTTTCGGAGGTGCTGCGGTGGGAGGGGCGGAGAGGGGACCTTGTCTTCTTACTTTGTATGGAGGAAGAGGGACCCAAGTCATAGGAATGTAGTTGTATGGAAGCTAATTCTGGGAAAGGCACACAGAGTTCCAATAGCGTGAGCACATTCGCGTTTTGTGGCTGAAACACCGAGCCGTTATCGTTTTAAGCGATGTGCTCCCGTGGTTATTATTTCAGTGTTGGTTTATTCCAAATATATCCGAGAGCCATAGCAGCAGACGAGTTTATATGAATTTGACCATCCATCAGGGCCGGGTGATGCATGGATATAATATCGTCTGGGATTTTTGTCATCCTGATATCGCAGTACAGATAAATGTCGTCTCTGAGGCGGCGTCACAGGAAAGTAATAATATAATTAGTCCGGACTTTGTGACTGTTCCCGCCGTTCCAATCAATCATTCTACCTGCTTGCTCATGATATCCACAAGAATAACGATTGTTTCACAAATATTTATTGAGCGTAGATAGCAGCCCTCGCCCCGGCCCTGCTCTCCACGCAGCTGAGCGCATTGGCGGTGAGACACAGTTTTGATAAGTAGAGCAGGTCGTAGTACTGTAGCACAGCGTTGCATAACATCCCACTACTATTTTATTGTCACCAATTATAGCAACTGTGTCGTATCAAGAGAGCAGCCTGCGATCTGGCTCAGATCCACTCTTCTGAAAGTAGGTTGAGTGTTAATGGAAAGATTAAAAAAAAAAAAAAATCGTCGTCATCTTGAGGTATTTTGTTGGCGGATCGGATCTCTCCTCCTTCTCTCCTCCTCCTCTCCCCTCCCCTCCCCTCCTCTCCTCTCGCAGCACCTCACCTGTTCACTTCTCCCTCACTTCCTCTCTTCTCCACCTCCTCCGTTCCCTCTGCTTCCCACCAGGCTTCGCCCCCTCTCGATCCTCCCCATTCCCTCCTCTTCACCTCCCTCTGGGTGTAATCCTGCCAAACAGATGGAGGGAGAGAGGGAGAGAGGGAGGGAGAGTGAGACGGGGAGAGAGAGAGAGACGGGGAGACAGAGAGAGAGAGAGAGAGAGAGAGAGAGAGAGGGAGAGAGACCAATGCCAGCTTTTGGCCATGCTCTACCACCATTGGCCAACATCACAACCTGTCCTCCCTCTCTGCCCTCCTCCTTCACCTCCCTTTGACCCTTTTCACTTTTATTCTCCCCGTCCTGCCGTATTCAGTGGCTTGTGAATGAATCAACGATCAAATTCTAATCAAACTAACTTTAGTTCAAGTGATCATTTGAAATAAAAAGCTTACATCCACTCTGTCTTTGTTCCATAATGAAGATAGGAAGATGGATGGGTGGATGAATAGATAGATACATGGACAGATGGATGGATGTATATATGGATGGATTCGTAGATGGATGCATTGACAGATGAATGGATGGTTGGATGGATGGATGAATAGATGGATGGATGGGTGAATAGATGAATGGATGAATAGATGGATGGATGGATAGATAGTTGAATGGATGGGTGATTAGACAGATAGATGGGTGGATAGATGGATGGATGGGTGGATGGGTGGATGAATGGATGGATGAATAGATAGATGTATGGATGCATGGGTGGGTGAATAAATGGATGGATGGATGGATTGATGTATGAATTGATTGATGGATAAAATGGATGGATGGATGGATGGATAAGATTGATGAATAGACGGATGGATGAATAGATAGATGCATGGATGGATGATGAATAGATAGATGGGTGACTAAATGGGTGGATGATGGATAGATGGATGAATAGATAGATGTATGGATGGATGGGTGGGTGGGTAAATAAATGGATGGATGGATAGATGGATGAATTGATAGATGAATGGATGGATGGATGATGAATAGACAGATGGTCGAATAGATAGATGCATGGATGGATGAGGAATAGATAGATGGATGGATGGGTGACTAAATGGATGGATGATGGATAGATGGATGAATAAATGGATGGATGAATGATGGATAGATGGATGAATAGATAGATGTATGTATGGATGGGTGGGTGAATAAATAGATGGACGAATTGATAGATGAATGGATGGATGTATAGACGGATGGATGAATAGATAGATGGATGGATGGGTGGGTGAATGGATGGATGGATGGATGGAATGGTCGCTGAATAGGCACCAAATGGTCTTGAAAGCTGTGGAAAGCAGGTACTGATGTGTTGATGTAAACCGTGTTCAGGCTGGTTTGGTCAGAACCACAACGGTACTCAAAACACAACCGTAACGCGACGCGGCCTTCCAGGGAAGTCCGCTTATTTCATCATCATTATGTCACACGCAGACATATGTGTCCGCGTGCAAACACAGGTACACAAAGTGCACAAGCACTAAAACACACACACACACACACACACACACACACACACACACACACACACACACACACACACACATACATCGATACCGTTTACCAAGCAACGGCGCAGCAGCATACCAATGAGGACAGGTGGCGGTTCACGGAGCTGCTTGGATTTATGAGGCCTCTACTCATTTTAAAAATCTCTCCCATCTCATCGCATCAGAATGACAGTGACTATCGATCTGAATCTAGAAACGGTCGACTGAGCCCGCGTGCGTATTTTCCAGAAGAGAGACCCCCCCCCGTTCCGAACTCGTCCCGGTTGAGACGGGGTCACGCCCCGGTGATGTGCGGGAGCTGTTTGCTCTGCTGCTGCTGACCGGCGGGTCAGTCTGTTACAAGGCCCTGTGAGATATTTCACGCACTGTTGGGACATTTTGTTGTAGAACTTAAGATGTTTTCCTTCACAAAAGTGGCTGAGGTCAAAGGTTTAAAGAAGAAAAAAGAAAAAAAAAGGTCAGGCATTGTTATGAGCATATTGTCTTTTAGACGATGGAATCTTCCAATAAAACAGAATCATTTCGCGTCAATCGACGACAGCGTCTTCATTTTCGAAGACCCGTGCGTCCATCCATCCCTCCTTCTGTCGTCTGTTTCCCACAATATCACAACCTCAAAATATAAAAGGACACAAGCGTGCAGGCCCACACAGACACACACACAGACATACACACAGACACACACACACACACACACACACACACACACACACACACACACACACACACACACACACACACACACACACACACACACACTCACTCACTCCATATGGATCCAGCCTGCAGGGCCCACTGCTCTGGCTGAGCCCATGGCTTGTGATGAGATGACCTTTGACAGGGGAGGCGCTCACATGCACATGTTTCACGCAGGCACACAAACACCCACACACACACATGCATTCATGCATCCACAAATTGGCGCACACACACACACACACACACACACACACACACAAACACACAGACATACACAAACTATTACATACACACGGGCAGAAATTCCAAGCAGCTAACCCAAGCAGTAGGCTTCCGGCAAACAGGTCCACACAACTGGAAAAACAGCTGAAATTGGCAAAATATGCACAATAACGGGATGTCAGAGAGGGTGAATTCAACAGAAGTTCTAGGTGTTCTGCTGCCTTTGCTGTCTTTTATTCACTTCACTCCATGAAGATGATCCCATTCTGTTGTTGAACAGATTCGATTCCAACTAGAGCTCTCACAATTTTTGCATAATTGACTGATCGCAATTATCGGAGCTAATTACGGTGCGATTAAATTGCAATTTATCTGTGTTATATCTATTGCGTTATCTTATCTAATTGCAATTATTTTTGTCAATCACAATAATTTTGTAAAACCATTAGATTGCATAACTTTGGTTTGCAACAGTGTTGACATTTTAAAAATGTCCACCTTTCCATCAGTTGTGTGGAGGGAGATGAACCGTCTTCTCAAACAAAGGGGCATTGTATTTTGACACTATTATAGGCTTATTACCCTTTTTGTCAGATGTTTGTATGTGAGACCTCCACCCTTGAATCGCCCGTCCCGCGTTCTCACCCGCTGTGAAAGTGTTGCCCTATTATATACAGCTGTGCCTGGAGCCATGGCTGGCAGATCCAGTTGCAGAATGGAGATTACTCTGTTCCCGAATGCAAAGGCAAAATGTTAAGTGGAATCAAGACGCGCTCCGGAGGTGTCAGGGGAGTGAGGCAGCAGTTACGGAACAGGAAGATGGTTACAAGGTAGGAAACAGTGAAAAATTTAACCGGTTCGGCAGGCACAGACCTCAAGTTATGAAAGCGATATTATGAGCGGTCAACAGTTGCTAGGCAACCTAGTGCTTCTCAGCAAGGAGCCTAGTGTGTAATCAAGCCTCTAGACATGTCAGGCAGACAGGCAGGCAGACAGGCAGGCAGACAAGCAGACAGGCAGACAGGCAGGCAGACGGATAGATAGATGGATGGATTGACAGATAGATGGATAGACAGATAGATAGATGGATAGACAGATAGATGGATAGATACTGTAGATAATTAGATGGAAAGAAAGATAGACGATAGATATATATATAGATGGATAAATGGATAGATGGATGGATAGATGGATAGACGGATAGATAGATAGATGGATAGACATATATAGATAGACATTCTGAAATTGTCAATATGCTATATAAAATGAAAAATAAACACTGAACCTAAAATGCGAGAAATGGTCCTGAAATAAACAAGAAAAAAGTCCAATAAACCAAGAGTAGAAGTCCACCGGGGCGCGTTGGTGCAGCGTACGGGCGCGGCTTGCCGAAGGTGCCACTTCCTGTTAAATCCATGTTAATCCACTGCTGCGTTTCCCCACGTAAGCCGCGCGGCATTACTCTATTTTTGTGCAGGAGGTCTATTTTATTTTCAACTGCGCGCGGCGACGCAGCCTTTTCCATAGAAACAGGAGATAAAACTACAAAGAAATGTTTTGTAAAGGGTGCAATCAATTTGAATGTGTTTGCTATCAGTCTATTGTACCTAGAGCTGCTGTTGGATTTGCTTATTGATCAAGACCCGTTTTAAATCCAAAGAACAAACACGCTGTGTGTGTGTATCCGTGTGCGTGCGTGTGTGTGTGACTGTGTGTGTGACTGTGTGTGTGTGTGTGTGTGTGTGTGTGTGTGTGTGTGACTGCGTGTGTGACTGCGTGTGTGTGTGGTGAGGGGGAGGGTTCAAGTTCATTGTTATAATGTGCACAAGTTTATCTGATTGGAGGGGTGGTGTCCAGGATGGTGTGGAAGGAGAGGGGAGAGGGAAGTATGGAGAGCGCTGGGTGTGAGTGGAAGGAGAGAGAGAGTTGTCTGACGAGAAGTCCGTAATCAAAAGGGACACTGCCATCCCAGGTTGTTATTTTCCGACTGGACGCCTCAACCCTGGGGTAGTTGTAGCCTCGCGGCAGCAATTACAGTGGTTCGGCTCCCCGGAGGTTCCGTCTGCGTCTCCTTCGTTGTGTGGGGGTGGTAGCTCAGGAGGTAGAGCTGGTCATCTAGTAATCTAAAGGTTGCTGGTTCGATCCCAGGCTCCTCCTGCTAGCATGCTGTAGTGTCCTTGAGCAAGACACTTAACCCCTAATTGCTCCTGATGGCTGCGTCCGTCGGTGTTTGAATAATTGTAAGTTGCTTTGGATAAAAGCGTCTGCTAAATGACTAAATGTAAATGTAAATGTCTGTCTGGCGGACCCCCGCCGCCCTTCACATCAAACTGTGTGTCAAAAAAGACTTTAATCGCTGTTGTTTCCAATACTCCTCCTCTCCCTACAACAACATCGACGCGTCTGGGACGCTTCACCACGAAGCCAGCGGAGCCGGTGGAAAAACTAGGTTGCGCGCTGCGCCCGTACGCTGTGCCAGCGCCTCCTCCGGTGGACTTCTACCGTAAGGATTAACAACAGTAGCGAAACATGATGGTGGTAGGCCCCGGTGCAAATTTTTTTGGAACTCCTCCCCACGGGCACACACACACACACACACACACACACACACACACACACACACACACACACACAGGCCCGGCTCTTGCCATTTTGCCGCTCTAGGCACTCTGTCCATGGCAGGGGGGTGGGTGGGGGGGAAAAGGCTGTCTGAGAAAGTGTCCCCGTTACGCACATTGCTTTTTTGTTTTGTTCAATAAGGAAACTGAGTTAAATTAAATAGACATATAATATAAAAATACACGGTTTTCATTTTTTTTTGTATGGACGAACGGGGCACGGGGATGCACAGCGGAGCGCTGATCGGGGGTTGGTGGCACACCGATGGGATGGGCCCCTAGCGGCCACTGGGTCCCGGTGCAGCTGCACCGCCGGTACTGTACGTACGCCACTGAATAACACTAAACAATACAAATAAACAATTCATGAGAAAAAAATTGTCAATATACAAATTAGGAAATTGTGCAACTTTGCGTACATGCATATGAAATAAAAACTGTGTATATATACAGTTGTTTATTTAAGTTATTTACATATTGATGAAAATGTGTTCTACCATCTCCACAGCTCTTATTTCTTCGAGTTTAAATCCAAACTGTGGATGAGGGAACTGGAACGTGCCTGCAGCTTCAGCGCTATCCCAGTGGTAAACAGCAGGGCAGGACAATGGCTCCCCGGGGCCGCTGGGGCGAGGGGTCGCAGGGGTGGGACGTGTGCTGACCATCAGCACATCACAAAGCCCCCCAGAGACGCCGCCACCCGGCGAATTGTGTGGATGGTGCTCGAATAACTAACCCCTGATTTGAATGGTCTGTGTGTGTGTGTGTGTGTGTGTGTGTGTGTGTGTGTGTGTGTGTGTGTGTGTGTGTGTGTGTGTGTGTGTGTGTGTGTGTGTGTGTGTGCGCGCGTGCGTGTGTGTGCCTGTGTGTGTGTGTGCCTGTGCGTGCACGCGTGCCACAGCGTTTCCACTTGCACGTGTGCATGTGAGATTGTGCGGAAAGAGGCTGAGGTAGTTTGTTTTGATTTGGCGGCTGCGTGAAATCCGATTGAGGGGTTTGGTGGGACAAAGAGATCCCCCAATCTATCCCCGGAAAGCCTTTTATCGAAGAGAAATGCTGGTGTCCAAAAAGCTTTAACAACTGAAATGCGGGCTGCTGTTGTCACGTTGTTACGTTTCATACGTTCAAATTCACACAGCATTTTTTTTTTCCCAAGTATTTTCCAAGTAATTTTGGGATACCACAATTCTGACTACAGAGCGTTTGTCGAAATGTTCATTAGCCGGTCGCCACACATTTTCCATTCAAAGCATGAATAATAGGTGAATCATGAAACTATTGAGGAGGCTTTTGAGCAGATTATTTAAAGTGGTAATCCGGAAGATTATTTTGTCTACAAAAAAAAAATCCCATATTTGATACTTTCGCTGGCGCTTTTTATGAAATAGCCGTTCAAGGTATTTGTGTTCTGCATGCCTGCTGTTCCCATTGTCGGCGGCAGGGTCGCCTTTCCCGGCAAGAATGCGAGGATCGACCACGAGTGAATTTGTGAATTTGATGAACCGGTTTAGCTGGTTGTGCTCAGTAAACTGTCGATATGGATGAACATTCACAAAAAAAACAAAACATGAAAACATATGCCCACGACTGCAAGTGACTGAGAAAACAGAAAAATCTGTCAGTCACAAAAAGGGGGAAAAAAAAAACGTATGGATTACCATTTTAACAAAAAAAAAATTAACGAAATAAATAAATAAAGCAATCTGATACTAGAGGTACTGTGGCTGTGTATTGATATGGTGCATATGTTGAGAATAACTCTGAAGCATGCAGTATGTTATGGAATAAATTGTCCAAGTATGGGATTGCCATTCTTGCCGGAGCAAAGGTATTGTGCCATAACAATGACTGCATGTCCGGGTGTCTCAGTGTCGAGTGTTTCTTTACCGGCGATCACACTTGCATCGTTTTTTTTTTTGTTTTTTTACTGCAGCCAGAGAATGGATCCTCTGTTCCCACCCTCGGAAAAAAAACAGAAACTGTCTCTGTTTAGCTTCCAGGAAACAGAGAGTGAAACTTTATCTTCCTATTGTCCACGACACCAAGGCTCCTTTGTAAATAATACTGTAAAAGATCTACATTTTTTTGAGAAGTACCTGACTTTGTTAAAAAAGGGTGAGAGAAGAGGTTGTTTAACACTAAAAGCCAAGTCAAGACAAAAAGCTTTGCCTTAAAGGAGCAGTAGACAACTTCTTTGCTTGAACTTATCATTATGAAGTTAATGTTGATTGCCTGTTGATTGATTATCCAGAAAAACCGCAGCTCCCCCGTTTACTTGGCCAGTCTTGCCCGTTCCAATGTGGTGCAGCGTTGACGTATCACAGCGACGAGTCGAATCAGTTTGTCTATGTATTAGGGATGCTAATTTAGATTGTTTTTTTATGACCGATAGCCGATCCTCATTAACCGATCATTAACCGTTATCCAACAATATTACAATATTAGGCCACTGTCCCCCGAAAATAAATGACTTATGGTCTTTTTTTTTATTGGACTTTACAAATTCTAACTGTAATAAAGGGGAATCATAAATATATTTCTAAACGCGGTTTCTAAACGGTTTGCACTGTTTTTAGTTTTTTTCATCTGGTGGAACGGGGACTGTGCACGGAGGAACTCGTGCCCATTCCTCCGTGTGCCCATGTCTATTGTGCCCTAAAAGATTGATAATCTTTTTAAAGATTATTATTATTATGAATAATATTGTTTTTTGTTGTTGTTGTTGTTATTATTATTAGTAGTAGTAGTGGTAGTAGTAGTAGCAGTAGTCGTAGTAGTAGTAGTAGTAATAGGTAATAATATCACATATTATTAAATGCTGATGAGTAAGACAAAGGGGAGAGATGTATTTATCATGCATTCCTTCATTTAATTATTCAGTTATTTGAATGATCAAGTGAGAAAGGGATAAAAGCTTATATAAGCTAGTAAGCTAGTGAGGTATCAAATGCCATAAAGAAAAGAAGATAGAGAGCCAAACAGAAAAGAAGACTGAGGGAAGGGAGCAGATGAGTGCTGGGCTTTAGATCCCCTCCAGGAGTTTGCACAGTGGGCCCATATGCTGCTCTCGCTTCTCTTTGTGTCTAATAATACGATTCACATCTCTACAGCAAAGGAATTCATTGTTTTGGAACATCGCCATGGATACCAAACGGAGAGTGGAAAAGTGGCTCCTCCATGCCGTACCTCTATCCTTGAGAGGAGCTGCTCCGCGACGTTAGGTGCTCATTTTCTTCTGATGAAACATTCAATTTAGCTGTAATGTGCACCGTGGAGCGTCTGGACTGTGAAAGGGTTCATTTGGGCCAAGGGCTTACGTCTTATTCTCCTTTATAACAGTCATTTTACGGTGGCGTTCCATCGTTAATTGCCGTGCCATCAGTCATAATGTGAGTTTAGCCTGCGTTATTTCTCACTGTGTATATATTTATTTTAAACGTATATATTTTCTCTGCCGGAGAAAATCTTTACGTCTCCCGTCTCTCCCGTCTCCCGTCTCTCCCATCCCGTCTCAACAAGTGTTGAGACGGGATGATCCAGAGCACCTTTTTTTTATTTTAAGGATTCTCAATTTTATACTCGCACACCCCATTGAATAAGATTTTGTCACCGGGACCCCGATCTGAGGAGATTTTCATTGTTGGATATGATTTCGTCCAAACGCCCATCCCTGTCTACACTATAGTTAAAGAGATAACAGTGAAACTATGATCAAAACTGTCATTTGTGTACAGTACATCCCCTAATGGTACTAACATGATGTTGAATTAAATCATGGCCGAGTTCAACTATTAATAATTTGGCTGGAGACCCCCTGGGCCCTGGGGGGGTCCCCGGACCCCACGTTGAGAACCACCGGTCTAGAGCAGCGATTTCTACTAGAAGTACAGGACGGGGCATGTGATGTTTTCACTCAGTGGACCTCGAGTACGGAGGGGAACGATAGATGCAAGCATGAGTTTGTCCGTGTCCCAAGTATCCGCAATGTTGGTGTGTCGCCCCTCCCTCCATCTTGACCCCTATCGCAAAACAATGGTGACGAAAAAACAACACGCAACACGAAATAACCGCTCCAATTCCTTTTCGGGAGGTGCAAAATCTGCCGTCCTCGGCATGCCAGCGTCGGAACAGCGGCTGTCACGGTGGCTTCACATTTGGGCTGCCGGGCCTTCATGTCATTACCGACGGAGTATTTTGGGGACTTTTCCGTGGCTCCGAGCACCCAATCTAGTGACCCGGTTACTTGAGACACACACTGTGGAAAAAAAAAAAAAAAAAAAGGGCACTGCAGATCACACCAATCATTATCATCCTTGCACACTTTTCATTTGCTCACTTTATTTTTTATTTTTTCATTTTTGAGCTACTTAACGCGTGACACGCCCTGCTGGAATACGTTGGCTCCACATTCACTGTCATCCATGCATTGAATAATTCATTTTTACAACATCAAAAGTTCAACATTTCAAGCTCTTGTTAAAATGGTCCTTGTAAGAAAGTGAGTGTTGGTGAGAATCTGCTTACTGTAATTGATCACTGATTGGACAGGATTTTCAAATACTAACTGTAATTGATTGCAATTTGTGTTTGGGGGAGAGAAATTAGTAGAAAGCTGGAAGTGAAAATGGCTGGAGATTGAGCATGAACAATTTTCATTTTCTTTTTAAGTTTTTAAGACTGTGGCAGTTCCGCCCGACACACGGCATCCGAGTGGCTTTTTCAGGGCACGCGGACACAGAGACACAGGCGGAGATGTTGCAAACACAACAGTTCGTTGTAGAGAGTGGGCAAGATGTAACAAGCCGGGAGCAGATGGAACATTGTCATGACGGAGGCTCTCCTGTGTGTGTGTGTGTGTGTGTGTGTGTGTGTGTGTGTGTGTGTGTGTGTGTGTGTGTGTGTGTGTGTGTGTGTGTGTGTGTGTGTGTGTGTGTGCGCGTGCGCGTGCATGTGCGTGCCTGCGTGCCTGCGTGCGTGTGTGACTTACCTGTCACGCGTTGATTGCTCTAATGGGCAACAGCAGTACAGCCCCCCTAGTCCCGGGTCCAATTACCTAGACATAAGACAGCTTTCGGTGCTTAAGCCACACCACCCCCACACCACGCAGACCTTTTGATTTAGTTCACAGACAGTATATACGGTAGTTTTTGTTTCTGTGTTTCAATCTGTATCTTTTTATTTCTTTTTGTATTGATAAGATAAGATAACACTTTTAATCAGGAAAATTCTGGATTTTTTTTATTTTTATCTTTTGCAAATTGAACCTCACCTGCTGGATTGAAATATAAATAGATGTTGATTTGATATGATTGTATTTTGCATTCGAGGGACGCAGAACACAAATGCTGCATTTAAGAGATGAGCTCACTCCTTAACGGGCCGCGTAAAGTATTTGTATTGCTTTATCGATATCACAGACACCCTCGTTAGGTTTGTGTTTGCCGTGCAAACCCGGCACTGTTTCATCTTGAATGTGAAAAATCTCTCTTTGAACGCATCGTGGTACGTCTTCTTTTGATTTGTTTGTGCTTGTGTGCCCGCTGCCTATTAGCGGTCTGCTTGAATGCACCGAGCTTATCGTCTACGGAGGGATGGAGAGTAAAATGCAGCTTAGGAAGAGAGCGAGGGGAAGGCAGACGCAAAGAGTCGGATGAAAAGGGATCGAGAAGGACACACAAAAAGAAAGTAAGACAGCAGCGCATCCCAGCGCAGTGACAGCTCTGCTGTGCAGATCAGCTTTTTTGGGTCGTCTGCCGATCCCCTGACCTTTGCACTTCGACCCCTGAGAGAGAGAGAGAAAGAGAGAGAGAGAGAGACGACCTGCCCACTGGCCAGTGTCATCTCCATCATCCTCTCCCCTCTTCATCCTCAGCCCCGGGAGGAAATGACAAAGGCCAAACGATTTCCGTCTTCTCGCTCGTCCTCGGGATGGACGTTAGAAGCTGCTGCATATTCAATTCTACATCCGTTATTTTTCTTTGCAGGGGCGGGGCGCGGTCACTCGGCATCCAATCACTTTGACACTAAGCCGGTCGTTTGAAATTGTTGTGGTTGTTTTTCGACTCTCAGTTTGAGGTTTCATCACCAGTGCCCGTCAACGCTCACTGACATTCTCGCTGAAATACTGGCATGTTGACATTTTAGCTGATTGTGTGTGTATGTGTGTGTGTGTGTGTGTGTGTGTGTGTGACGCATTTGTGTATCTATGCGTGGACCTTTATGTGTGTGATGGCAATGCACATTTGCATGCATGTGAGTGTGCATGAATCCGTGTGTGTGTGCGCGTGCGTTGCATGCACCCGAGGGGACCGATGAGTCTCGATTCCTCAACCGATTTGTGACCAGAGGCCCGTTCATTCCCTGGCTCTCACGGGACGCGACCTGGGTCCGGCTGCACGGACGCAGACCGTGCGAGCCGCTTTAAAAAGGCTCAATATCCATTTTCACGTACAATTATTAAAAATGAATGGATGTCCATTTGAATGAATAAACCAATCCATAGGAAGGGCATGCTGATCACCACGGTTACCCCTGTGCTGCCTCCTCCTTCCTCCGCAGCGTCATTGATTATTTGATGTTTCTTTCCCCCCCTTCCTCCCGCCTGTCCTTTCTTGTGCCTTTCCTTACCAAAAAGGGCGGCTGATAAGCATTAAGTAGTAATTCCACGTGTCATAATTGGCTGGCTGACCTGCCGCACCTCTCCCTCTCCCTCGCCCTCTGGGGGGGAATGGCCCGAGGTGAGAGAAATGTTTCGGAGGCTGCTGAGCGGAGGCAGCTCTCGCCTGGCGGCATGAAGCGCCGCCGTAATTAAAATTGACACGGACGGCTATTTTTGCACGTTGCATTCACCCGTCGCCTCTATCTCCAAATGAGATAATGGGATTTAACATTGATGCAGCCATCTAATATATTCGTTCTGTTTCAGCCTGTCTCTCTCTCTCTCTCTCTCTCTCTCTCTCTCTCCCTCTCCCTCCTTCTCGCTCTCTCTCGCTCTCTTTCTCGCTCGATTATTTAGTCAGCCTAGCATCCAATAGGATATGTCAGCTTAATTGGTCGTGCCCGGCGGTTGTATTAGCGTACACACTCTTCCAGGCTCTGCCGGATCCCGTGACACACCACTCCGCGCATCAGTGTGTGTGCATCAGTGCGTGTGCATCAGTGTGCGCACGTGTGTGTACATCTGTTATTGTTCATTAGTGTCCTTCCTTCTATAATTTTTTTCTGAATATATAGCACTATTGAGTTTGATAGCTCCGTGTGTGTGTGTGTGTGTGTGTGTGTGTGTGTGTGTGTGTGTGTGTGTGGGGCGGTGGGTGTGTGGGTGTGTCAGACGTTGCACACACACTGATGCATATTCATTCCCATCTGAACATTCTATACTTGCCGTGTTCAGTTGAACGGGTGTGGGTGTAGGCGGGTGGGTGGGTGGGTGGGCGTGTGCCAGTGTTCGTTTGTGTGCTCGTCATGAATAATGAAAAGGGCCCGACGGGACCCAGCCATTAACCTGACAGCGCTGTCTCACCTCTCGCTCCCTCCGCACCCGTGCACGGGTTCTAACGAGGCCCTGCGGCTGCTTTAACCCCCACACTTTTCCACAATCCCGGCACGCGCGCGCTCCCAAGTGCGCGGTGAGACAACAACGTTTGGCGCCGTCATTTGCACACCTCCCACCCCAAAAGGGTGCGTGCGTCCGTTCTAGATATTTGACCTCGCTCACTTGGACCGCCTGAGGTGTGTCAGTCGTAGCTCTGGTCGCTGAGAGCAGGGGTTCCCAACCTGGGGTGCCAGACCCCCGCAGGGTCGCCCTGGAAGTTGGACGATTTGGGGTTCCGAATGGTTGCATATTGGTTCAAATTTGTACAATTCATAGTCTCCGTTCAAATATAAATTGTAACAACGTCCATGACTGTGTGTGGTAATCTACTGTACGCCCGAAAAACATTGCTCGCTCTCCTGTGGCAACACAAACAGTTCAGACAGAAACAACCGCCAACTGCTATAAATAGATGAATAAAAATGCGTGTGTAGTCGAGCTTTTAAAGTACGTCTCACACCCTCACATGCATGTTCCTGCTTTATTTCACCGCCAGCGCCTGTGGTTTATGGGCGATTATTAGTGCTCACATAAACATGTATACGTACGTTTTTCTTTATTTATTTATTTATTTTTTTCCCTTCTTTCTTTATCGTCGACTGCATCCGTCTACATCCAGCTCTGGCCCTCGTCGTTGGCCCTCGCAGGTCCTCCCTCATGTGCGATGTGATCTATGTGCCCCTCTGACAGGGATGCTGCCGTTAACGTTATGTATGTGCAGGGCAGGTGTGTGTGTGTGTGTGTGTGTGTGTGTGTGTGTGTGTGTTTGTGTGTTTGGGTGTGTTCACGTCTGCCTGTGATTTAGTGTTGCGATTGTTTCAGCCCACTACACTCACGTGGCCATTACGTTTGGAGGCAAAACGCGTGGTCGCCGGCCCGGGCGGCGTTGTGGCGCGCGAGCCATTCGCGAGAAATCAGACGCTGCCTCGTCCGCAGCCTTTTATTACTACTGGTTCTCCTGTTTTCTCTCTTTTTTATGTGTTCTTTAGTTTGTTTATTCCCCTATTTTATCTTACTTTCTTTCTTTCTTTCTTTCTTTCCGTACAATATATTGTAATAACATTGTAACAATTTAGTAAGGACATTGTAATAATCTAGTCATGTATTTATTTAGTAATTTTAATAACCTAGACTTCAGACGTTGTGACAATTTAGTAATAACATCGTAACAATTTAAACCTACTTGTCCATTGTTATTGTCCCTGTTATTGTTTACGTTTTCCTTCATCCTCGACAGAAATATCCCGTCATCTCGTTTTTGTATATTTCGTTTTTTTTTTTTTTTTTTGCTTCATGCTTGGCCAAATCCTTTCTCCCCTTCTCTCTCTGTCCCGCCGGCAGTCTCTCTCGGTGTAACCAGCCGACCGAGTGCCGTGAATGCGAACGTCCCCGCCTCGCGCCGACCGCGGAGTGTAGCTGACGTTTGCGTCCGGAGGGCAAGGTTTTCGCCCTCGCGCCGCCATGGGCCGGGGGTGTGAGCGGGCCTCGCTGCTCTTCGGGGCTCTGCTGCCGATGATCCTGGGTCACCTGGCGTCCGCCTTGGAAGTGCCTCTCGATCGTGAGTACCGTCGCAAATTCCTATTCGCTCTGATCACCTGCACCATGTTACAATTTGAACCCTGATATGATAACACTTGAGATTGTGATCTCTTGAACAGTTGTGGGGAAACGTAGAGAATTGTCGGATAATTGTCAGTGGTCCAAAGGCTGTTTCTCTCTGAATAAGATGCAGAAATACGTCGGTTAATCTACATCTGTTAATTAAGGGACACCAATTCCACTTTTCCGCACATTTTAATTCAGAAATGCACAGCTTTGCAGATTTAAAGTGTCAAATTTAATGATGAAAACCAATTATCTCGCCTTGTGTGCGTCCCGGCATGCAAGCATGGGTTTGGTTTGGTGTTTTCTTCCGTTTCTATACCTATACCTTACCTTCTACAGTACGGCCTCGGTCGAGTGATAATGTCTTTCGACCGAGCGCTCTGAGCATCTGCTGCGCCCGTGCTCAGAGCGGTTGAACGTAGCTGCTGTTTGACCTGACTCTGCACAATCTAACGCTGAACCTCTTTTCCAAAACTCTTGTCACTGTGGAACGCTGCGTCACGCTGGATCCCAAAAAAAAAAAAAAAAAAAAAAAAGCCAAAGTGCTGGAAGGATGTAAGTTGGCTCAAAGACCACCGCAACTTTTTTCGTTTGGAGTTTCCGTTATGGAAATCGTTTGTTTTTGATTTGATTTGCATTTGGTTTTTGGATTGCAGTGACGTAGACATTTGCATGTATTTAGATGTTTTTATTTTTATTTTTTCTGTAACTTGCGTGTTCTGACGTGTCGATTGCTCTCTGCCGTGTCATGGAATGGTAAGATGGCAATCGTCTCGTACAATAACCCAGAATAACCCAGGCGTGACCGTGGATGAAATGCATTTGACACCTTGAATGCATGCTGTGTGCTAATTCTGTTTTTAATATGAGGATGTAGCGCTATGCTGATGTGCATAGAGTGTTTGCATCATGCAGTGGATTGTGTAATGTGTGTGTGTGTGTGTGTGTGTGTGTGTGTGTGTGTGTGTGTGTGTGTGTGTGTGGGTGTGGGGGGGGGTGTGTGGGGGTGTGTGTGTGTGTGTGTAGGTGTGTGAATCAGTGTAAAAATGTAACACTGTGTTTATGTTCTCCCAGTGCCCCAGCCCCCCACCATAACGCTACAGTCCCCTAAAGATTACATCTTCGACCCCCGGGAGAACATAGTCATCCACTGTGAGGCCAAGGGGAAGCCTCGCCCCAGGTGAGAGAGAGAGAGACGTCACAACTTTCCATCCCTGTTCCCCGCACATGCTCTGTCTCTGTCGTTCCGTGATTGCAATGGTTGCGCGCGTCGACAACCAATCGACTTTAAAGCTGCGTTCAGTAATATATCTGCTAATGGCATTGAATGAGAGGACTCCCCGGGATGGTAAAGGATCCCTGTCCATTGCGACCCTGCGCTAAGCCACCCCAGGTGTACAGTAGCTGAGCCTTCGGTTTGTTTGGATCGATCTTCATCTCCTCGAATTGCGTCGTTTTGCGGTTTTAAACGACGGGGGGTTAAAAACCCGCTGTTCCTAAAAGCATTCAATAGAGGTCCTTATCTTCGTCCCCATCTCTAAAATTACGGCGAGGATTCAACACCGACTGGGGATGTCGCTAGAGCCGAGCCTGCGGGGCAGCTTAACCCAGTGCCGGAATTATTAGTCATCATGGCAACCATCGCTATGGCGACCGTTGCTTGAGAAACACTTGATCGCACACCTGGCAGAGTGTGTTAGTGACAGTTTGGGTTTGATAGCAGCCTGTTACTCGCAGGGGTGGAAAAACAGAGCGAAGAGCCAGACGATGCGCTGCTGTCGAATCCTACTGACTCTGACTCGCTGACTGAATCGCTGTCGCTGACTCTGAATGGACGGATGAATGGGAATGCTCCCGTTTCCGTGCACAGGCAAATAAAAATGTGACGCAACAGATGAAAGATAATAATGGCTGTCTGGTTTTCGTTTTCGACCCAAGCTTTTCGTGGACGAGAAATGGGACGCACTTTGACGTGGATAAGGACTCCAAGGTCCTGATGAAGCCTGGGTCAGGGACGCTGGTCATCGACATCAGCGGGGAGAAGGCGGAGGCCTACGAGGGAACGTACCAGTGCACGGCGCAAAACGACCACGGCACGGCCATGTCAAACAACATCGTCATCCGACAGTCCAGTAAGAGCAGTTATTTTAAGCTTTATTCCTATATAATATAATGTAATATAATATTATATTATATTATATTATATTTGTATTTATTTATTTATTTATCTATCTATCTATCTATCTATTTATTTAGTTATTTATTTTGTTATTTATTTAGTTATATGATTTGTTTTATTTTTGTATTTTTTTACTTAACCATTGTATAATGTAGAAAAAAATGTTAAGGCTAATCATTTGACTGCTTTTAATGCCAATGGTATGAAGATTCCAATAAGATACCTATCTTTCACAAATATCTTGTGTGAAGCTGTATTACACTTACCTTGCCACCACAACACTTTAAACCTGTGCAGCGCTCAGTGATCATCAAAGCATCTTTTTTTTTTTTTTTTATAAATAAATTAACACATTTTGTCTATATTTAGTTGATGTGGACGTGCTATGGTTTTTTTGTGTGATGTATTTTTATTTTTTTTTTGTGTGTCTGTGATGCTCAGGGTCCCCCTTGTGGTCCAAAGAGAGGAACGAGGCGATAATTGTGCAGGTGGGGGTCTCCCTGGTGCTGCAGTGCCGGCCCCCCGCCGGGCTGCCCCCGCCTGTCATATTCTGGATGGATAACAGTGAGTTTAAAATTGTTCTTTCGTCAATTTCTGAAAGGATTGTTTTTGGAAACTTCATATCCTTCATGTCCTTTATTGTTAATGTACTCAAATTGTCTTGCTGACCTTCATGTGGTATCAAGAACTCTCATTTTGATAGGCATGAGGACCCGACCCCATGTGGTAGGTTTTTGTCTCTGGGACCCCAATGGGAGGGACCCCTGGGAGGGTCCCCGGACCCCCGAGCCACAAAACGTGTCAATGAGGTCCAATGGCATTCGTCGTCTGCGTCTTTCTCCGTCCCTCTCATTCTCTTCCCCCTCCCCCCATCTCCGTCCTCCAGTCTTCCAGAAGCTGCCGCTAAACAACCGGGTGTCCCAGGCGCTGAACGGAGACCTGTACTTCTCCAATGTCCTGCCGGAGGACACCAGGAGCGACTACATCTGCTACGCCCGCTTCCCCCACACCCAGACCATTCAGCAGAAGCAGCCCATCTCAGTCACCGTGCTGGAGAGTAAGTCTACGGTCCCCTCCTCGCGGCGGTCTCCAGTGGCCCTTACGAGCCTTTCGAGCCTGAGATTTAAAGTGGCAATCCGCCAGATCCGTCCGTGTTGGCGGGAGTACACTAAAACTCCCAGATTTCCATTCAAACCTGCAACAATTTTTTCCGTTCCAACGTCGTGGTTCATCCGCCTCTTTGACTGATTTGTGCCCAATCAATGCATTCCTGCCGGGAAAGGCGGACCCCGCCACAAACCATAGAAACGGCGTATAGAGGAGGACATGCGTGGCACAAATACATTGAATGACTGTTCTTTAAAAAGTGCCAGCCAAATAAAGTTTCACATATGAAAAAAATAATCTTACGGATTACCACTTTAAACTTGAGCTCGCTTAAGCCTCCAGTTGATGGGTCCTCTACCTTTACCATGTCATTTTTTTTATTTTGCCAGAAATAATCATGAAATACAATGAAAAATGATAACGATTACTGTTCACTAATAGTTAAAAAATAATTATGATGTGCAAAATTATTTGTTGCATTTCAAATAAACACAAACTACGGTAAATTCTTCATTTTGGAACATGACACTTTGCTCGAACTTACTTATCAATTGAAACTGAAATTCTAACTCTCTCCTTTGATTGTATATTATCGGAAAAACGATTTTTTTCCAAATGTTGTTCCCTGTTGAGGAAGTGATAGTCCTACAGTATTTCCCTTCTCTGCTTCTTTTTTTTATTTTTATTTTTTCTTACCCTTTTTAGAATATTCCTCACTTTCTTCAGTTTCGGTTCCGGTAACATTCACTTTACAATGTCTTAGTTCGGAGTAATTGCAGTGCCCAGAGAAATTCACATTTTGATCTATTCATCTTAACAAACAATGTATTTAAAATGTAATAGGTAGTGTTATAACCATTGTAAAGTAAAAAGAAAAATGTTACCTGTTTCTTCCGTCCTAGTGTTGCATGCTTATATGTCTCTGTTGCGTTTCAGTGGATGCGTTGAATGACACTGTGGCTGCTTTGTACAATGTCACTGGTTTCTATAGTGGTGAGTTCTGCTGGTTTATCCCCACTCCCACCCCCTCCAGTCTGGACCCAACCCCACTCCCCGGCTTGACCTTACCTGAACTACACCCTCCTTCCCGTCAATTATTGGTGTGAAATGGCTGTGACAGTATTTTCAGACGGTTCTGTGAAGAGTTGTCATGGCAACAGACTTATCGCTGCTTTACCCCACTCTGTTTTATCAATGGATTTTCTTTCGGCGTTATCTGTGACCGATTTGTGAGGCTGCTGTCAAAGCAGTCCAGCTATTATTATTATTATTACTATTATTATTATTATTATTATTATTATCAATAATAATAATTTATGATTATGGTTATGATGATGATGATGATGATTATTATTATCCTCATTTTCCACTCCTTGTGTCCTTTTTTTCTTACAAATTCCTAATGCATATCCCGTTGTTTCTATCCCTTCAAGTGAGCACTATTAACTATTCATGAGGATTCCTGCCTGTCCCTTACATGCACGTGAACAATAACTTAGGAAAATTGTATTAATTTGTGGGACTTTTCTTACTTGGTACTTTACTTATCTTTACTTGTGTATACAAAATGCACTGAAATAATAATTGGATAGACTTACAGAAAATTGCTTTCTATTGATAAATCTATATCTTTTAGGTTTTCTCATGGTAAAACTGAGGAATTAGGGTACTGTATACATTTCAAGTTACGAAAACACTGACAGTCGGTCTGGATCGCTATTTTGCTCAAAAGTTGAGGATGGAGCTAAGTACTACATTGGTCCCTTGGATTCAGGTTCCAAGCCCAAACTTCCCTCCGTCCAAACAAACAGTGTTGAGAAGCGGTGTTTTGTTCTGGTTGTGATTTGGGTTTTGTGTCTCTGTGCTCAGACAGCCCGGCGGGGGAGCGGCGGCCTGGTTTCATGGCCCCTCTGGGCTCCAGCAGCACCCAGATGGTCCTGAGAGGGGACGTCCTAGAACTGGAGTGCATCGCGGAGGGCCTGTAAGCGGAATTTAAATATTGCCATTGAATAAAATGATCACTTGCACATGTAATTGTATATAAAAACATGAAAAATGTCAACATTCTACTCACTCACTCACTCACTCACTCACTCACTCACTCACACACACTCAATAAAAGGTCTGTGAAAATATCCAACTTCAATGTTTAATTTAGTGAAGATTTAGTGAATCTGTCAAATATAACGCTGATTTAACAGTGTCAATATCCACGGTATAGGACAACCACAAATATATTACTAGCTTTGATACATATACAGTATATAACATATACATAATATATTTTTGCCATTGCAATTATTTGAAATTCAAGTTATTGCGCAATTTCTTATAGAATTTTTAGAAAAAATGTATTTGATCAGGTTGAAATTTAGTTAATGGAATGAATGTAAAAGATGGTAGTAAACTAAGGGTTTTTTATTATTATTATTATTATTTATTATTATTATTATTATTATTATTATTATAAAAATAACATAGATTTCCACTTTTCCACAAATTGAATCATAACTGTGCATGGGATACTGATATTTTTGATACGGATATTGTTCTGTTCACCTGTGCCAGGCCCACTCCGGAGATGACGTGGAGCAAGGAGGGCGGGGAGCTCCCCGGCGGCAGGGTCTCCTTCCACAGCTTCCAGAAGACCCTGAGGATCGTCAACGTGGTGGAGTCGGACGCCGGAGACTACCGCTGCACGGCCTCGAACAGCCTCGGCAGCGGGCACCACATCATCAGGGTCACCGTCAAGGGTCAGTGAGCGGAGTTCTGCTTTTCTATCTAGCTCTCCGTCTCTCTGTCTGTCTGTCTGTCTGTCTGTCTGTCTGTTTGTCTGGCCATCTGTCCATCTATCCATCTATCCATCTTATCTTTGGTATATTTCCATTTAGTTTGAATTTGTCTTTTGTTTGTTTCTGGTTTTTTTTGTTCTGCATTTCTATGGTCTTTTTTGATGCACTCTATAACCTTTTTATTAAGCCTGCATTAGCCTTTGTTTTTATGGCTACCCTAAGGATATGATTTATTTAATCAATATATTAATATTTTACAATTCTACACCAGAGCCGGTTAACATTCCGGCTCGGTTTTCCAAGAATGCCCCCCAAAAAAAAAAAAAAAAAAAAAAGTGTTATCAGAACTTGTCATTATAAAAGCGTAAGAACACGATCAAAACACTGCGTTTGTTCTCTCATTTCCCCGTCCATGGTTCTTCATCCTCAATTTTTGTCGCCAGCCGCTCCGTTCTGGGTCAGCGCGCCCAGGAACCTGATTCTGGCCCCCAATGAGACGGGCATCCTCACCTGCCGGGTCAGCGGAGAGCCCAAGCCCAGGATCAGCTGGTCCGTGAACGGAGTCCCGATAGACAGTGAGTGGGATGAGAAGGCTTTTTGGGGGCCACTTCCGATGACCTCAAAGGCGGAACTTTAGGTTGAGGTTTTGGGGGTGTTTGGTTTTAAGGAGCAGTTATTTTTTCACTATTATGTGATTATTTGGGGGGTGGCGGTTGTATAGTATATTGTGCAATGCTTCAGTTGAATCTACACGGTAGTATGTGTGTATTCTAGATTGTAATTCTGCCCTTTCCGTCTAGGGATGAACATAGAATATCTTAATACACCTAATACAATCGAATATAATCTAATCGAATATACTCTAATATAAATCCAATCCTAATTCCTGACAGACGCCCCCCAGGACCTCCGCAGGAAGGTCGAGGACGACACTGTGATCCTCAGCAACGTGCAGACTGGTTCCAGTGCCGTCTACCAGTGCAATGCATCCAACGAGTTTGGCTACCTGCTGGCCAACGCCTTTGTCAGCGTGCTCGGTGGGTTAAAAACCTTTTTTTTTTTTTTTAAGATATAAATTTATAATAATTGATATCAATTTTTTTTTTACAGGATACACTGTTTTTAGGAATTGTATTTTTTTAATCTATCTGGTGTTACAAGCCAATCTCATAACCAGGATGCACTGACAGAATATAGTGACAGCCTCCGGTGCTCCTCTTCACAGCGGAGCCCCCGAGGGTCCTGACTCCCCCCAACAACCTGTACCAGGTCATCACCAACAACCCCGCCCTACTGGAATGCGCCTCCTTTGGGTCTCCGATACCCATCATCACCTGGTGAGACAGAGACAGAGGGATTGTCCGTGAAAAGATGATCCTAGCTTTAAACTCAAAACTCATAATGCAAAAGTCAGTGATAAGGGAATAAAAAGGTGGCCCCTCCTTATTTTTAACATTTTAGAATTAAAGCCTAAGAGGGAGACCCCGAGAAGAAAATGTGTGAGGATCAGCGTGGGAATCTATGAACAACTCACTATTATGTATTTAAATTTTAAAAAGTTGAATCAAATCACAGTGAACATAATGATGAAAATCTATCTTAGATAACATTAAGAAACAACAAATTTCAGTGGAAACACGTCCAGATTGTGTGCGGCTCCTCAACACGTTCAAGGCAATGCCGTGCATTGGCAACCATTTCGGCATGACCTGATTGCCTCACCCCGAAAACACATGCGCACGGACTCCCCCCACAGTAAATCCAGCTAACCCCTCGATGTCCCCTTCCAGGTTCAAGGACAGCCAGACCAGCATCCATAACGGAGACCCTTACGTCATCCACGACAACGGCACGCTGGAGATCAACGTGGCCCAGCTGCTCAACAGCGGGAAGTACACCTGCATAGCCACCAACAACCTGGGGATCAAGGAGAACCACGTCTTCCTGGAGGTCAAAGGTCAGAGACGGACCGATCCCGAATCCAACGGGGTTCACCGAATAGCCTGTCCGCCCGTTTTTTTCATTACATTTTTTTTTCAAAGATGCGTCCGCGTGTCTTGTTGTTTTGGGGCGGTTTCCAAGGCCGCCGCGCCAAGGCTGCCGTCAAAACACAGCCGATTCGACGAAGAGGTTCCCATTGGTTGCATGATGGCAGTGATTCTCACATGGTGTCTATTTTGATTCAGAGCCCACCCGCATCCTGAAGCAGCCCGAGTACAAGGAGGTGCAGAGGAACAGGAACGCCGTGTTCGAGTGTAAAGTCAAACACGACCCGTCGCTCATCCCCACCATGACGTGGCTCAAAGACAGCGGGGAGCTGCCCGACGACGAGAGGTGGGCGAGGACCGACCCCGTCGCTCGACGGCGACAGCCGTCAGGCTCGAGTTCATTCTTTTCAAAGTGATAAAAGTAAAAAAAAAAAATAAAAGCATCCGTCCATAAAATCAGGAACTCTAAATTAAGGCGGAGGTGGAGGTTTCTAATGCCCTATAGGCGGTGCACTGAACATCAGTGAAATCAACACGTCCATTAAAATGAATGATGTTCACGATGATGTCTGGTGATGAGCAGGAATGTGCGCGGTTCAGGGATGTTTTGAATGTGACCGGCGGCGTTGTCCCCCGACTCCACCCCTCCCTCCCGCCAGGTTCGTGGTGGACACGGACAGCCTGACCATCAAAGACGTGCGAGAGGGCGACGAGGGCACCTACACCTGCATCATGAACACCACCCTGGACCAGGACTCCGCCAGCGCCATGCTCACCGTCGTGGGTATGTCCCGTCCATCCTTCCTTTTTTTTTTTTTTTTGATACGTCAAAGTGGTTTATTGGTTTGTAAACATTATATACATATAAAGTCGAAAGAGTTAGATGTGATGTCAAAATAATAAACAACTTTATTGCAGTTGACTTGAAGGAGTTGCTGTCTCTCCCTCTTTTCAGGAGTTTTTTGGAATGCACCACCCTCCGCAAAATCAATCCATTTGGTACCAAAGTCAAATCAGACTGTTAATGATTTATTGGCTTGTCATTGGCTTGTGTTTTATTTTACAGTTTATGGGCTCTGTCGACTCAAATCGGGACCGTTTGGGGTATCGATACCAGTGTTTTTCAACCTCTGGTTTGCGGCCCACGGGTGGGTCGCAAGAACTTTTCAGTGGGTCGCCAAATCAAATTTGCAATTTTAAAACTTTTAAAATTACAGTTTTAATTATAGTTTCCAGCCACCGTCATGCATAAAAGGTAAATCAAAAATTGGTTCACGATGGTCTGTCATTTTTAAAAAGGTTATTAAAACACTGATTTCGACGATCGGGGGTTCTCTTCTCGCCCGACTACAGAGCCTTTCAAGACCTGTTTATTCTGTCTTCGGATCTACATTCTAACTGCGTTAACCTTTCTACCTCGACTCACTTTCTTCAAAAGGTTTCTGTCACTAACCTCTCACTGCTTCTGTACTTTACCGCTGCTTCTTGCCGTCTCAGAGGCCACGCCTACTCCAACTGTTGTCTACGGTAAATACAAACACGTCATATCGGCGGAGCTTCGCTGCCGCAGTCTTCACCAGACCACCAGCTCTGTTTGTAGACCGTCTGACTTCCATCCCATCTCTTTATTTTGCAAATTGTGTGTTTGGGATCATATATTTTCCATGCGCATGGATTACGTTCCCATATTTTTATTTTTTATCATGGTGTTATGGTCTTTATTTTCATTGCGGGTTCGTGGTTAGGGTTTGGTAAACTCATGTAGTTTGTCGTAATCCACCCAACACAGATTGTTTTATGGATTTCCACTTTAAATTACAAAATTGTTAACTGCCTCTTCTTAATTTCACAAGCTATTCCATTAGATGCATCAGGGATTGAATTGCACATAAAACTACCTATAAAACGATTTTAATCAAAACATAATATAATATATGACATGATATAATATATGACATAATCAAACATAATTCAGTCATGCCAACGTACAATATGTTTTTTTATGTAAACATGTGTGACTAGGATTATAACAAGAGAAACGTATCAAATCAGTATACACCCATCAGCCACAACATTAAAACCATCACTAATAACCACTACTATGGTGTAGCTCCCCCTCGTGCGAACACAGCTCTGACCCGTGGAGGCATGGACTCCACAAGACCTCTGAAGGCGTCCTGTGGTATCTGGCACCAAGACGTGAGCAGCAGATCCTTTAAGTCCTGGAAGTTGTGAGGTGGGGCCCCCACGGATCGGGCTTGTAGTTGCAGCACATCCCACAGATGCTCCATCGGATCGGACCCTAACTCCGCCCATCCACATGACGTAGAAGAAAACAGGCCACCTTTTTCCATTGCTCCATGGTACAGTTCTGATGCTCATGTGTGGATTATAGGTGCTTTCAGTGGTGAACAGGGGTCAGCATGGACACTCTGACCGGTCTGCAGCTACACAGTCCCATACACAGCAAGCTGTGATGCACTGTGTGTTCTTGACACCTTCCTATCATAGCAGCATTAACTTTTTCACCAGGTTGTGCTGCAGTAGCTCTTCTGTGGGATCGAACCAGACGGCGGACTAGACTTCACTCCCAACGCGCATCAATGAGCCCATGGGCGCCCACGACCCTGTCACCGGTTCACCGGTTGTCCTTCCTTGGACCACTCTTGGTAGGTAGTAACCACTGCATACCGGGAACACCCCACAAGACCTGTGGTTTTGGAGATGCTCTGACCCAGTCGTCTAGCATCACAGTTTGGTCCTTGTCAAAGTGGCTCAGATCCTTACGCTTGACCATTTTTCCTGCTTCCAACACATCAACTTCAAGAACTGACTGTTCACTTGCTGCCTGATGTATCCCACCTCTTGACAGGTGCCATTTGAACAAGTTGATGGTCAGTGGTTTTAATGTTGTGGCTGATCGGTCGGTACACATCTATGCTGTACAGCTGCCTGTGGTTGTAGATTTTAAACTTGCCTGTGTCTCCATATCCATACGGTCAAGACTTTTTATCCACTGAATGTAGTCAGATAGTCCCAAGATTAGCAAAATACCAGTATTTGGTATTGGTCGTGGTAAAATAAACGTATTCTCTTGCATGGGTCACCAGAACACACTTCAGTAAGTACACTTGTGTGGATCTGAGCCTCTGGTTTGTCGCTGCAGAGCAACCGGACCCCCCAACAGACCTGGAGCTGACGGACCAGACCGAGAGGAGCGTCCAGCTCACGTGGATCCCCGGAGACGAACACAACAGCCCTACGGAGAGTATGTACCGTAGAGTATTATGGTCTGGATAAAGGGCACGGTGATCTATCAGCAAGAGAAAGGGACATTTGACTACCACGTTGTTTGGTGAACAATAAAATTAAAACCGTACTTTTAGTAATTCTTGGTGAATACTGCTGAGCACCCCGCTCAAAATGTTTTTGCAAATTGAGTTTTAATCTGTTTATCAGTGAGCAAGCACATTGGACATTTTCCATGATTGGCCGTTTTCTAGATGAGTTTTAGATTTTTTTCAGTATTGTCACTTTTTTCGGGTTCAAATGATATGGTGAGCAACCCACACACTATTTCCTGCGTCAACTAACACAGGAGAAACACATATTTTGTCAAAGTTACTTAATTTCGCTGTATTTGGTATTTGTTAATTCCAGTTGAAAAGGCAGAAGTTCCGTTTTGACAAACCTTTGATTTTGCACATACCCTAACTTTAAACCATGTCTTTCAAATTTCCCAAAACACAGAAACTAAGATATTAAATATTTAATCTGAAAATGTGAGCTAGCGTCAGGGAAAGGTCAGGAGGGGTCAAAACTGTTTCTAAAACTCAATTGCTCCTTAAACATTTTTGACACTATGACAGTGATGTTGTCCATAAAAATAAACTTCCATTCACTTCAGTCAACTAGACCGTCGAGTCTCCTCCCTCCCGCTCCCCCAGAGTTCCTGATCCAGTACGAGGACCTGCTCCACCAGCCTGGCGTCTGGGTCAACATGACGGAGATTGCGGGAACCAGCACCACGGCGCAGCTGGACCTCTCCCCCTACGTCTACTACTCCTTCCGGGTCCTGGCCGCCAACCACGTGGGCTTCAGCCAGCCCAGCCAGCGCTCGCCTCAGTACAGGACCAACCCCTCAGGTGAGAGTCATAGTGCTATTCAACAAGTGTAACAGAACAACAATTTAAAAAAATAAAAGAATGAATCCATAAATCTAAATAATTAGTATTATACATATACATATATATATATATATATATATATATATATATATATATATAGATAGATATAGATATAGATATATATGTAGAGATATATATATATATATATATGTAGATATATATGTATATATATGTAGAGATATATATATATATATATATGTAGAGATATATATATATATATATGTAGATATATGTGTATATATATATATATATAGATATCATATATTGTGATACGAAGAAAACCAAGTATTGAATTAAAAAAACAATAAAATAATCAATTGATTAGAATTGAAGGTTGGGAAAAAGGAAAAAACTTTAACGATAAACGTAAGCATTTAAAAAAAAAACGAATTAAAACGTCCAATACTATTATGTTGGTGACTACACTATTTAGAGATAGTTTTGGAATGTGATCCTCATCATGGAAAGGTGTGGATGAAGAGTCGGTATTATTTGGAGTAAGGCCGTGAGTGAGACGTAAACCTCCCACAATAATGATGTAATTTCCCATTGATTATTTTTAATTAAATATGTTTTCCTGACGGTAATTAGACGGACAGACAGACTGATTGATTCCTTTTACACTGCTGTTAAAAGTGAAGAATTATATCATGATCTAATGCCAGGACGGGGCTTGATGAGATATTGATTTTCCTTCCCAGCCCCTGATGATAACCCATCCCACGTCCAAGCGGCTGGAACGGAGCCGAGCAACTTGATCATCTCCTGGACGGTAAGCTCACCGCGCCGCGCGCACGCGTCACCATCTGGGCTGTTTGATACGCGTTCGGAACCCTACGCTTTTGCACCCTGCGCCCGGGCGAAAAGTATTCAACCCACAGCTGTCAAGTCAAAACGTTGTCGTCATGAAACGGTTAAAAAGTTTGACTTCCTGTCCAGCCGCTCACAGGCCTCCAGTCCAACGGTCCCGGTCTGCAGTACAAGGTCCTGTGGAGGCAGCAGGACGAGGAGGAGGACCAGGAGTGGTCCTCGGATACCGTGGCCAACGCCTCCCGCTTTGTCGTGTCGGGAACGCCCACCTATGTGCTCTACGAGGTCAAAGTTCAAGCTCTGAACGATTACGGCAGCGGTCCCGAGCCCGGGGCGGTGACGGGGTATTCGGGAGAGGACCGTGAGTTAATGACCGTGATGCCGAGTGACGAGTTAACACAAACCACGTCGTTCTCCACGTATCTGTCTGCCCCCCGCGCAAAATATTTGGATCCGTTTTTCCCCTCGCAGTGCCCTTGGTCGCCCCGGAGAGCCTGCAGGTCATGGTCCATAACAGCACCTTGGCCGAGGTGCACTGGGAGCCCGTGTCCTCCGCCACAGTCAGGGGGAAAATGCAGGGGTACAAGGTTCGTAGGTGCTTTCTTGTTGGAGAAATTCTCCTGCGTGGTCGGATGAGGTTAATCTGCCCGCTACAAGGAAACAAAACTGAGAGTATTAAAGATATTTATTCTGCAGAATAAAGAGAAAGGTACGGTCATGCTTCAAAGCAACGTTCTGATCGGTCTACCCAAACTACTGACCAAGAGAGTTTTATACCAAAGAGAGGTTGTGTGCCATGGGTCAGGTGTCATGTACAACACTGCCCCTCAATTGTCTCCCGGGTGTTGCCCTACAATCCTACAATCCTACTATGCCAAAAAACAAACACACAATGCTCTTTCAAGCCCCCCTGGGGTTATTCCTTATCTCCATACAAGGTTGAATGAGGATGGAAATGTGATCAGGTTCTTCGATATTACAATCGACATTGTTGAGAAAGAACACTCTCTTTACATAAACTCCGGGAGGCTCCTTGAAAAACCCAGAGGCAATGTTTTAAAACCCACATAACATACAAAAGGCTATTGTCCTTTTTGTAAAACATCATTCAAATAGTTGATCATATGCATTTTTCCCTCACAATCGACTGCACAGCAGCGTTTTTTCAACCCCTGTGCCGTGGGCACGCAAGTGTGTGCCATGAGAGCTTGCCAGGTGCGACGTGGCATATTCTCAAATTACACAAAAATTAAAAGAAAAATTAAAGAAATACTGGGAATGAGCTGTTGTGTTGCAAGATCAAAATTGCAAGGCCGTATTAATTCATCAGTTCCAGTCAGAATATCAGCACTGTGTTCGTGTTTTTAGTAGACCATAAAAGTCAGCGCTATATAAGTATTATAATACTGTGGTTATAATAGGGTAGTGCTGTGCCGTGGCAGAAAAACAGTTTTGAGAGCACAGGTTTTTAGTGTAGCGCAGTATTGTATTGCAGCTTGTGCAGGTGTATGTTATTGCAGGACCGGTCTTACAGGATGTGTTGATTTGTTGGCCTAGCGATACGCACACTGGTGCATTCTGTCGACATGATGTAGACATGTTACCCGCATCACTTCTTCCATTGTTTAAAAGGGTGTCGGGGAATCACTGCCGCTGCCGAGGGATCAAAGGTATGAGGTCACGGTTCCCCATGAGATACCACCACCTGGTGGATGCCGATAGTATTACACAGGGAGGAACCACTTCTCTCAAAGTTGGGACAGGATCTACAAATAGGAGAAGGATTTTGACAGTTTTTATGACTCTATTAACCCAGTCCATCGTAACCCCGCCCCCAACCCCCCTCCAGGTTTACTACCAGCGCGAGCGAGGCCTGGACGAGACGGAGGCGGAGGTGGTGCAGCAGGAGCAGGCGGGACAGTCTCTGACGTTTAGCGGTAACCGCAGCGAGGGACGCCTGCCCGGCCTCCAGCCCTACAGCGTCTACACCCTCTTCATCAGGGTCCTCAACAGCAAGGGCGAGGGGCCCCCCAGCCCCAGCAAGACATTTAAGACCCCTGAGGGAGGTGCGTACATGAGGGAGGCCCCCCGGATGGAGCTTTGGAGAGTCCGGGTACCGCGTCTAGGACACGCGTGTCAAACTCATCCGGCCCGCAGGCTGGATTTGGCCCGCCACGTCATTTTCTGTGGCACTGCGAGAGCTTAAAAGGCATACGATTGCCTTAAAATAATACTCTCTGCTGCTTTACAGCGTACAGTGACTATAAACTACATCTCCCACAATGCATGTCGATTTTGTGACCCGTGAAATGACGGCATCCTGCCGCTAGTCTGCAGTGTTTCCATATGGGCGTTTCACTAAAGCGGTTTTCTATCAAGTGATTGAGTCAAAAAAGATCTACAAATAATCCCAAAATGTCCAAAAGAGGAAAAATGTGACCCACCGTGTACTTTGCATCATTTAAAAGTGGACAATCGGAGCTTCCAAACAAGGTGTCACTTGTGCAAATCAAGCAAATATTTTTAAAGCTATGACTTGTTAATGACAAGGGTGTGGCAAACTGTGATTCTGAGATAATCACCTTCAAAGTTGATCACCCAGACCAGGTTCATTCATTCAGCTCCGACAATGCAAATGAGTTGGCGGACAAACAAAACCACATGGCTACTTAACATACTGCTCAGTGGGCCAATCACTGCTTTGTGAACACACATTAACACACAACTATTTTTGTTTTTGGTAAAGCTTTTATCTAACAGTAAGAATATACATGTTTTATAAAAGTGGAATTATTTTGGAGTTTAAAAGTACGGACAACACAACAAAATGAGAGTCTATCAATATTATGAGTCTCGGGAATCTGAAATCTGAAAATCTGCCAATCACCAACCTCAACGGACTTCTTCACGGCTTCTTCAACGGGCATATCGTCGGTCTCCTCCGGTGGTTCTTGAAAATATTCCGTTTCATCGTCACATTCAGGTTGAAATCCGCTGTTTGAAATGTTCTCCAAGTCCGGAGTAATGTCAGATTCAACGGCGTCGCCGTCGAAGAACTGACCATCATCGCGGAAAATGAAGTCCAGTACGCGCTGCTAACACTGACTTGGATCTATCGCACTGGTCAGTTTAGGGGCGCGATATGATTCAGGTCTTTCTCCACCCGCTTCTCCTTATCCATAACAACACAGGGTAATGAAAGTTTTCACAGACAAGTGAAACCGGATCCTCGTCTTGTTTACAGAAGTGACGTCAGCGACGTCAGGATTTCTTCTTTTATGGTAGACGTTGGCACACGCCCGATCCATGTCCCCGTGTGTGTAAAAGCAGTACGATTTAAAGGTTGAACTCCATCAAAACGGTTTCACATTGTGACTTCACGTCACATGGAATATGGAGGAATGAGCTTCACCCGGACGCTCGCTTTAAAGGAAACCATCAATCGGCGTTATTCAGCGCTGTTTAGTGTCTGGGTAAATGAACTGCGTTTCCCCATGTAATCTAACGGGAATATTTAACTCCACGGTTTAACATTTTTCTACTATTTATGAATCAAGCTCGGTTTTGAAAATACGTTGAGAGACTAAAAAAAAACAAAACACAAAGCAACACGAATCTGGAAAAATCTAATTTTCCTTCAAGTAAGGTTTTTTTTACAACTTATTTGGCTGCTCCTGGCGATTTTAGAAATTTGCGAGACGGCAGGTTTTGCTGCGGTGGGTAACATTATGATGAAGAGGGAAGGCAATTTAATGAAAGATGGGAAGGCGAGTACATGTTTGTGCTTCAAGCTGAAAAACCGGTATGTCTTCTGTGTTACAAGCAAGGTCGGTGACGAAGGAATTCAATTCACGTCGGCATTTTGACACCAAACACGGAGCGAAGTTTGCTCAATTCGGGCCTCCGGGAAAAACATCAAATTGATTGTCCGAGAATTAAAAGGCGGGGGCGGCCATCGCAGCAGAATAATGTTTACAAAAGCTACAGCCGAAAATGATGCAGCAGCGAAAGCTTGCTTTAGAAGAAATCGCCCTGAGCTTCCAAGCGTTTTTCGAGGGGGTGCCTTTTTTTGCGCGCTGAAAGGTATGTGAGCAGGTGTGGGCCCCGACCGGGTACAGACTTTTAAAAAAAAGTTGGTTTGTCAAGAAACACCACCGCAGACCGAGTTAAGGAACTCGCAGGCAATGTGACGACACAGCCGGCGCAGGCACAGGCAACACGGATACAGGGCATCTGTCCATTTTTATACAGAGGCGTGAAGGCAGACTTCTGGACGTAGCTGTACTGTTATTTTGAGTTAATTACATATACTACTTTGTATGTGTAGCAATGTATTCGGTGTGTTTACAGGTGCCTATGTGTTCATGCAGCCAAATGTCGACTGGCATCAAAACCATCTCTCATTCGTTGGGTGTGCAGTATGCCCCCTGCAAGGCTGTCTGCAGCCGTTTGTTTTTTGTGAAATGCCACATCTGTCACACACGTTCTCGGCAGCTCATAATTATTTGTTGTACTATAGTTCTGCCCCCTCGCAACTGTGACAGAAAAAAAGTTTTGAACAAAGTTGGTGTGATAACTTGTGTTTGATATTTGTCTTTGTTTATTCACTTGAGAAGTTTGATCTTTGATTGATGGAGTAATGTGGGTTTCTCAACCTGATAAATGCAGAGACAGTTATTTAACAATATGTTAAGGAGTGGTTACATTTATACGGTCTTGCAGTTACAACCCTTTTGAGGGCAGCCATAACGCTGAGGTGGCCCCAAGGGTGAAGATGAGTTTGACAGCCCTGGTGTAGAAGGTGAGAGAAGCGTTCACTTTGTGATTCTGGTTCCGTTATTGTTTCTCAGTTCCGGAGCGTCCCTCCTTCCTGAAGGTCATCAACTCCAACATGGACTCTCTCAGCCTGGAGTGGGGTCCGCCGATCAATAACAACGGACCCCTCACGGGCTACACACTCAAATACCAACCAGGTACAGTCGGGCGATCGGGACTGTGGTGTGGCGCGGCGTGGCCTTTTCGCCACCAGGGGGCGGCATTGAAGGCTGATTGGTTGATTACCCATTACCACCGACTTGTTACGTTGACTATCGCCCAGGTATTTCTGTCACCGACCGACTTTCAAATATTGCTGACAGGGATGTTCCAATTCCCACAATGGCTTCCTCGATGGATGATACAATGAAAGATAGGATGCCGTCACACATTGTCCCCAGGTTGCCACCAAACATCCTATGTCGGAAAATAAAATGTTGTCAATATGGGCTTTGCCCCATATTAGCAATAGAGAAATTATATGTTTTTTACTGAACGTAATTGCGTTGCATTTCATTGTAATATTGTCCTTCTACATTAAGACTTTTCCCCTTTTTCTATTCCATGCAATTTTCCTCTTTCCAACTGACTTAATTTTTCTACCTACCCTTCCTCTCCTCATCTCTATGGGACCAGTCAACAGCACCAATGACCTGGGCCCCGCGGAGGTTCTGACCATCCCGGCCAACGAGACCTCCATCACTCTGCCCAACCTCAGGTCCAGCACGCTCTACAAGTTCTACTTCAACGCGATGACAATCAAGGGCTCCGGCCCCAGCATCACGAACGAAGCGTTCACCATCATGGACACAAGTGAGTTCTCCAAACTGCTTGCGGTCAAAATTCTCACTACTTATCGCGCCGCGTCACCCAGGGCAACGTGCGTTTACGGGAGGAGCAAACTTAGGCTTGGATTTTTGATCATTGCGTCATAACATGAGAGGCAAACTTTGGTCGTACTAAGAGAGTTTATCGTTACTTTTTCAGCTGAATTATTTCAGGTTGAAAGTTTTGATGTTTTCCATTGCTTGTGTCCAGGATCTCAGCGCTAAGTAGTGGCGGTCCGGGCGTGCACGTGGACTTAACTCACAAGGGTCATAAAGTGTGCGAAATTAAATCAGTTAACATGAAGAAAAGTTTGTTTACAGGTTGGAGCGAAATGTATTTGCGACATCAGAAATGATCCTTGGGACGTCCGCTGTGGTAAAAAGGGTATAACTCACATTGTAAAAGTCAGTGGTTCTCAACTGGTCCAGCCTCAAGGTCCGAAATTCTGCACAATATAGACATACTTTTTTTATTAAGAAATTGACGCATGCTCACGTGCTCCACCCAAAACGGACAATGGACCCGGGATCCAGCAGTTGAGAACCGCTGACGTAGGTTGCGTGTGGAAAATGTAATGGGCCGTCATATATCCAGATTGATAGCCGGCTGGCTGTAAGATCATCCTGGCCCCGCCTTGCTGCAAGCTCCTCCACCCCTGATGATTGGACCAATGGCGGTCGCAATGGGCTGAAATGTGTGACGCTCGCTCCGTCTTCACTTCCAAATGCCTTTTGTCGCCCTCCACTTCTTACGCTCCTCTCCCTCCGTTCTCTCTCCCCCCCCGAAGCTCATATACAGCCCACCGTGGAGGCAGGCAAAGGTAAAGCCGGTCGAACGACGGGATGGACTTGCACGCCGTCAGGAATTATCCCCTAGTGTCGCATCATAATAATAGATGGAGGCGCTAGGCTCCTGTGTCTGCATGCCTCATCTTGCAACCGTCAGACGACTCCCGGTTCGCGCGCTCTGCACAGAAAGAAAAGTTTGGTAGAGCATGCTGTGATCGTGTCCCCCTCCCGAGGGAATGAACTGCGTGCCGGGCGTCGGTTTGCGATGTCGGATGCGTATGCACTGTCAGGTGCTCTGCTTTGTCCCTCCCTCTTGCATTTCCCGCTAAGTTAATATACTAAAATACAGGCCGCGTGCATGATGCTTCGACCCCTGTACTGTATGTGCTTCACTTTCATTTCGGCAAGTAGAAATCTGACATACATATTGCTGCTGATGATGTCTAGCGTTTAACCATAGGTTGCCGACATCGCAGGGCTGGGATTGACAGTTGGGCTGACTGAATTTCCGCAAGTTTGAGAAAATACAACAAAGTGATGTCCCTGTGTCTAGTATACACCAGAAGAGTCCAGGACACATTTTCAGATCCTGAGAGGGATCATAAGGGAATCTCACCGGCGGCCGTTTGGTTTGAGACGGTCGGAAGCCAGGTACGATCGGTCCAGGCTTGTCTGGGATTCCGGTGAGAATATCCGCTTGTTTTGATATCATCTTAAGTCCTAAATCTTCAGCCTGGTGATGTGTGGTTCCCCTGCGATCGCAGACTTTGCTGTCCTGTAGTGTGGGCACTACTGGGGTGGGGGGAAAAAAATATCTATTTTAAATGTGTCATATCTGGTTGTTTTTTTTTTTTGAGTTTTGGGACACACTTCTCTGCCGCGAGACGGCGATCGACTCAACTCTGAATCGCAGCCCAAACCGAATTGGAACCGCTGATTCGGGAGGCGTTGCCAGACCCAGGCCGGCATGTTGACTAGCAGCTTTCTTTCTGGAAAAAAAAAAAACAAAAACAAAAATTAAAAAAACGAGGCTCCGCCGCGTCGCCGCCGTTTGTCGTGCTGTGGAAGTCTGTTGTCTCACTCTTCTCCGTGTCCTTTCAGGCCCCACTGAGCTCCCCCACCCAACCGCCCCCATCACTCCGTCTCCGCCTCCCCCCGTCCACAAGGGTACAAGCACTCCCCGTGTCCCCCCCCCAACCCCACCCCCACCGTGTCCCCCACCGCTTCCCCTAACCGCCTGTTTACCCCTGATCTCTCCTGTTTTAATTTGGCATTGGATTGATTATTCAATGAAGAGTTACGGAGCCCCTGAAGGGACATGGCTGGAAAAAAAACGTCTCTTCAGAGGCTAATATGTGCAAAGAAGGTGTAATATTTCAAGTCACATGTTCTAATCCCACTGGTTGATTATTAAGTTATGCTTTTTTTAAAGGACGCCAAGAATTACGTAATGTGTCAACAATAGAACAAATAACTTGTAAAGACTGACTTTTTTTTTGTTTTGTTTTGTTTTTTGGCTTTGCATCCGTCCAACTTGGCTGCTATTGTAATGGCAGATTGGGACATTCATTTTCTTTTGGCAAAAAAAACAAAAAACAACCTTTGCAATTGTAAAAATTGTAATACGGGAAGTTACTACTAAAATAGCTGACCAGCCCTGAGAGATTTAGATTTTAAGTTTTTCTTACTCATGAACCACTCTAGGTTTGAGGTAGACGTCTAGAAAAACTAAAATACTGTTTTCCCAGCCTGCAATTGAATTTTATGAAGATATTTCTATGAATCCATCATCATCATCATCATTAATATTACCCGTATACTGTATATTATTATTTGCCTGCCAGAACCGACCAACTAATTACGACCTGTTGCTTTAATAATATAAACCAGATTTAAAGAGCTTAAGAATATTATTTCTAAGGCTTTGTAGAGATTTAACAGGTTTTATTTGGGAGAGAATCATTTCAATTTCAATTTTCATTGAGTTCAATAGATTAAATTCCATGTCTTTTTCCTTGTGTGCTCAGCGCTTCCCATTGGCCAAGTGTTGGGCGCGATTAACGCGTCTGCATCCGAGGACGGCGCGGTAATCAGTTGGGAATATTTTGGACACCATAAGTACCACGTATATGTGGAATACACTGTAGAAAACAGTAAGACCCTGACTCATTCTTTATTATCCCCGTCAAGAACATCAACGCATGCGTGTCTGATCCATCATGCTCATTTTGGTGAACTCTGTAACATTATTTTAATGAATTACACTCATCATACTAGCAATTAGTTCCTCACGAAATATTGACGTCATATCACCAAACTTCCGCCGTCACAAGCCAAATACCGTATCCACCTGCTTTCCACCAAGTCATTAATCTCCTTTCCCTGCCCCTGTGCCAGGTAAGGAGGACTGGAAAAAGGAGTTGGTAAATGGGTCGCACTCGCACACGATAAAGAGTTTAAAACCGGGGACGTCCTATAGCGTGCGCGTGGTCGCTAGAGACCAGGCCGACGCAACGGTGCAGAGCACAGAGGAAGTGCAGGTGACCGTACCAGGTGAGGCGGCATGCCTCCCGGTAGATAGTTGTTGTAGTAGTTTTTTATTTTTACTTTATTATTTTATTTGATTAAATTGTATCTACTTTTATTTTATCAAATTTTTGTATTATTGTTTTTTTATTATTATTATTTTTTTTTTTATTGTAATTCAATGTATTCTTTTGTCATGTTTTCCGATCCTCCACATGTGTATTGTGTTCCATCGTCAGAGCCGCGGCGTTCAGATGCGAGTGTGCTGTGCAGCATAGTGATCTGAAAAATTCTGCTTAAAAGTGAACGCCTTTAATTGAACCATTCCCTCATTTTTACTTCTTCACCTGCAGTGCCCAGGGATCCATTGCGTCACATTTTTTTCTACTTTGTTCACAGATCTTTGCAGACTTCTCTTCCAAACATATTTGGATTTTTGGATTTTTTTTCTTCCATTTGCGTCTTCGCTTAGCTTTGAGAAAATCATGGAGTTTTGAACAAGATACTGAGTCACTCGTCTGTCTTTGTTTGGCTCCTCTTTCTATGTCTGTCTCAATCTTCTCTCATTCTCTTTTCTACCCCCCCGTCTCTCTCTCTCTCTCTCTCCCTCCCCCCAGCCGTGGCCAGTCGGCAGGTGGACATCGCCACCCAGGGCTGGTTCATCGGCCTGATGTGCGCCATCGCTCTCCTCATCCTTGTTCTCCTCATCGTCTGCTTCATCAAGAGGAACAAAGGTGGAAAATACCCAGGTCAGTCAAAAGACAAACTCCCACATGGCACTGGCCTAAGTTATTGCATTTCTGTAGAAAAGACACACATTCAAACACAATATATTAACTGGGCATGCGCATTGGAGATTTGGGCTATCCATATGGGCCTATTACTGGAAAAAGGCAAGCCTATTAAAAGTGCATTTAAAAAATGTATTGTCGTACATTATTACATGGCTCTGTGGAATACTTCATTCTGATTGGTCAATAGAGACAATCAGTTATTTTTGAATAATGGCAATATATATACATGCATTAAATTGTATAACTCTATATATTAAATTGTGTGTGTGTATATATATATATATATATATATATATATATATATATATATATATATATAAATACCCATTCAGCATGACTGTCAAATTCAACATTGGTAACAGTAGATAGGTTAGTCACGTGTATGCCTGATTTTTTTTGTAGGACAAATACTTTTGTGAAATACAGCTATTGTGAACTATTTTCCTTAGCAGAAGCTCTTAACCTCAGCATACTAGTAATAAAATAATTTCAAATCAATATTCTGTCTCAATGTATTAATTTGTTAGTTAAGTACAGTGCAATAAGCGGGATAACGTGCAGCAGGCCGGTCATTATCCGAAAATAACCCTCTTCAGAGTGAGGTTCCGATCACCCCGTCGGGGGTCATTTCGTGATAATGACCGGCCGGCTTCACGTTATCACTTGTTTATCACATGTGGCGCAGGTTTGTTTTGTTTTTTTTCCTCAAATGACTAGTATTTGTTGGACTCCTACACATGTCAGACAGCTCATCCTCGGTTATGTGTGATCCACAGTGAAAGAGAAAGAAGAGGCGCACCAAGACCCAGAGATCCAGCCCATGAAAGAAGATGACGGGACATTTGGAGAATATAGGTAAGAGGAAAACAAAATACAGACAGAGTAGAAGGCATAACCTAAATAATCATGAAGTCATTAAGACGTTCAACACTTCAACAAAACAATCATTGTAAAGCAATTACCATAATTTAATTTGCTTTAGTTTGGTCTACCATTTCATTGATTATTGATTATTGATTATTTTATCATTTACCCAGTCAGAATATTGTATTAAGCCTATGGTTTTAAGTCTATATTCTATTTCGGCTGGTTGCACCCAGAACTTTCTGCCAGGCCGCTGAGACTCTCTCGCTACCCGACCCCGTCCCAAAATATTTCTCCCAGAGGCCAGACAGAATTCTGTGTTGACCTTTAAAATAACCAAACTCCCAATTATCATTTTCCTCCTAATTTCCATGTAGAAAAATATATTTGAACAACTAATTTAACCTCCTATTATAAGACGTCCTTGTCTCCATAATAATAATTTGTCTAACTCAAATGTGTTGTCCTGAAAGTGTGTGTGTGTGTGTGTGTGTGTGTGTGTGTGCGCGTGTGTGTGTCTGTGTGTCTGTGTGTGTGTGTGTGTGTGTGTGTGTGTGTGTGTGTGTGTGTGTGTGCGTGTGTATTCACGCGCAAATACCCTTTCCCTTGTAAAATGTCGATGTTTTTGCTGTTTGTGTGTCGGATGTTCCACCATACTCTATTTTGGGGCCGTCTGCCTCGCGGCTCATTGTGGCTCCATGGCAGCATTTCACGTGTCCTTCCATTTTTTTATCTCTGTTTTTGGCTGATTGTAGGTCCATGGAAAGGTAAGGCTGGATGTGCTAGACCAGCATGCAATACCACGCAACCTATACAGTTTCCCAGCTATAGGTCGGTGTGTACTGTATCCTGTATATCCCGTGTACATTTTCTATTCTACTGGTGTGAAGGCACATCAACTGATCTGGTAATTGTCATTAAACCTACCGTTTTAATAGAGCCGTCACCATAACAAGGCCGTAACAACAAACGACTTAGGATGGGGAGCATGGGGAATCCAGTTTATATGTTTTATCCCGTTGCTTGACATCGTGTTATTTAACGGGGTTATCAGAGCAAAGTAACAAGTAGAAAGTAACCAGTAGGCACTGAACGCTTGAGAGAAAATCTAACATCATCTCACATAAATTCGGCCTAAATAACATCATACACCGTGGACGAATGGATTGATTTTTCCCCAGATGCATGTCGACTCAAAGCACACTGACTGACCTGTTAGACAATGTGATCATGACGTAACGAGAGAATGGAGAGCATGTTGTAGATCTTCCTTTCAGCGGTGGTCACCAACCCTGGACCTAGAAAGCATCCGGGCCCCGAGCACAATATGATTAGTGAATGGGTGTGTGCAGTGCATATATGAAAGAAATAGCGGCAATATGTCTCTATGATTGCCTGCTAAAAGTCGCACTGCACCAGAAATATTGTGTTCCTTACCAGATTGCAGCTTGCATGTGTGGGCAAATCCAAGATGGACACAAACACGCACCAGACACGCCTATGTGTACGGCATGGTACACATAGCTATTGAAATTAGAGATTAGATTAAAAGGTGTGAAGATTAAAATAACACATGGTTCGAGGCAAAAAAAAAAAAAAAAAAAAGGTTGCCTCTCCCCAAATTGCCGCAATCTGTGACGCCTCGGCCTCTTTGGCGACCTTCCCGTGGGTGGTAAAAACCTGCGGTGCGTCCTGGTTCGCCTGGGACCGGGGCCCGTGCCAAGGTTTCTGACCACCGCGTACACCGGGGCAGTTTTTTTCAATTAACTCTTTCCCCATTTAAAAAAAACAACAAAAAAAAACGACGTTTCTCTCACCTGGGACCTCTGCTTGACCCCCCCCCCAGTGACACGGAGGACCACAAGCCGCTGAAGGGCAGCCGGACGCCGTCCAACGGGACGGTGCGCCGCGACGAGAGCGACGACAGCCTGGTGGACTACGGGGAGGGCGGGGACGGCCAGTTCAACGAGGACGGCTCCTTCATCGGCCAGTACAGCGGCAAGAAGGAGAAGGACACGCACGAAGGCAACGAGAGCTCCGAGGCGCCGTCGCCCGTCAACGCCATGAACTCGTTTATCTAACCAAACGGGGACGGGGCTTGCGAGGCCGCGCGCCCCCGGCCGCCCGGCCACCGCTGTCGGCCGCTCGTCGTCGCCTCCCCCCCCCCCCCCCGGCGCGGGCGGTGACAGGTTACGGCTTTGACGGTCCCCGTGTTCCCTCCCCTCCCCTACGCCCAGTGCTCATCTTTTATCTTTTCGTTTGTTTCCTCTTTCCGCCATTTTTGCCGTCACTCCGGCGGGCCGACGCCACGGCGGCCACCGCCGCCGCCGTCGCCTTGGCCGCCCGGCGTTCACTGAGCTGCTGACACGCCTTTTATCTGCGCACCGCCCACGCCCCCCTGGACGAGCCCCTCCAGCCACGTCACACCGTGACCTCCGACCATCATCACACACATGTTATGCACATAAGCGCCCCGACCCAAACCTCACAAAGACTCAAATGAGACGACGGATTAGACGAAGAGGGGGAGCCACCTCCGGGGGAAAGGAAGAGGGAAGATAGCAATATGGAAAAAGCGGGAGGAATGTAGCAGAGGGAAGCCCGACCACTCAGACTGATTTGCACGGAGCTGGAGTTGCCACGAGTGTATGTGTGTGTGTGTGTGCATGCGTGTGTGTGTGTGTGTGTGTGTGTGTGTGCGCGTGCGTGTGCAATTTGGTCTCTTTTGCAGACATCTACTGTATAATCCCACACATCATTCACTGTAATCCTCAGGCCTGGTAACGAAATTAGACTATTTCATGACATCAAACCAATCAGTGTCCGTTGCATTCAACACCAATTCTCAACGGTGAAGTTTATTTTTTTTCGGCATCGGAACCAAAACCCACGCTGAACTTAGATTAGGCGTTTCTTTTGAAAGGAGCTTTGGACGCAGTGTTTTCAGTTGAAGACATGGAAATCGGGTACGCGACGCACGCAACACTCGGTGGGGCCGACCCGCGTTGAGGTTCACGCCGCCACTGGCTGGACGGCACCTGCATCGGAATGAATCCTTGCTGTGACGCCGCATTTCCACGCGGCCGCTCGCAACTTTTGCCGGCGGTTGCAAAAGATGCGCGGGGTCGTGGGGCGCTGTGCCTGAGGGCAAGCCAGTTTACGCCTCCGATCGTTTTCCTTTCGTTCTCAAAAGTGTCAACCGGGGTATTCGGAGAGAGGGAGAGGGAGAGGGGGAGAGAGAGAGAGACGGTGCGTTTTTTCGGCAATCGCCGAAAAGCCACGTGGCTTGAAGTAGAAACGAGCATAATATCGGCGAAATGGAGTTCAGGAATGTGCGGCGTCACATACCAGACCCCCTGGCGATAAACACTCCAAACTCACTGCCCCGTCCCTCCTCGTCGCACCGGCCTGCCGGATCGCACGGGTCCCTTTTTTTTTTTTTTTGGTTTGTTTTTGTCTCGGTTCCGTTTCCGCCGGAAGAAAACATCCGCTCCTAGCTGCGCCGACCCAACCCCGAAAACGCTCATCGAGTACTTACGCGGCAAAAGCTCGGTCCCTTTGCAAATCTTTCTCTTTGACGCCCTCGAAAAAGAGGGCAATAAAGAAGACGTGGAGTTAAATGAGAGCAGAAAAAAAAAAACAGGGTATGCGGGAAGGGTGCGGACGGCAGGTTTTCCCCAGACATTTGGCCGTCGGTTCTCCGAGAACCCCCTCAGCACGGTTTCCAGTGCCTTCATAGAGTACAGTGACCCCAAATCCACAGCACCGCATTCCCCTCCGTACGCCGGGCAGACCTCGGCGCAGCTCTCCGGGGGCCAGGGAGCGTAGACGGAACGCTCCAGCGCCGCGCTTTCCTCCGCCCGACAACCGTAACGGGGGGCCGCTCGTCTGGTTCGGCCCGTTCTGACGACCCAGTGAGGCCGCGGAGCCGCGCATGTAAATACTTTGTGGAGCACCCGTGTTCTGTGGGCTTCTAAACTCCGTACCGCCTTTTTCACTCGTCGTTCGGGTTCCGGGGGTTCCTACAGATCCAAAAGAAGCCAGCCGGTTCGGCGACGTCCGCCCTCTCGGGAAAAGGGTTGCTGGGTCAGCCGCGGCGCGTGGTTCGAAAGCGCGCCTCGTGAAAATCGCAACCCGCCGAAAAATCCAACGAGCGCATTTTTTTTTCCCTGACGGGTCGTGTTTTTTTGGGGGTTTTTTTTGTTGGTTTTTCGAAAAGTTTGGAAGTCAGCGTAGGAACCGCGAGTCGGACTCGAGGCCGAGGTTATGCATCGCAAAGGGACCCCTCTTCCGTTCTGCTCCTCAGCAGCCGACTCGGTCCGCGAGCGGAGGAGCCGCTGTCCAGCACCGCCCAAAATACTGCCAGCCTCCTCACCAAGCAACTGCCAACGGGAACGGGACTTCTTCACCAGTGTAGCAAATCAGAGCGAGACTTACTGGTAGCACTTAGCCGAAGAGAAGGGGTTGTAATATTGTTGGGATGATACTGAATGTGGAAACAAGTTGTTTTTAATCTATTTATATGAATGAAAATGTTGCTTGTTTCTTGAAAAAATAAATCAATAAATAAATAAATAATAATGCAAGTGGTAACGTGCCGGTGACTAGGTTCATGCATTTAACCCTATATATGTGTATGTTGTCACACGTTTTTTGCTGTAACTCAACGCGCAAGCACTCAGTGAGTTTTATATGAAGTAATTCGGGGAAAGGGGTGAGTGTGTGTGTGTGTGTGTGTGTGTGTGTGTGTGTGTGTGTGTGTGTGTGTGCGCGCAGCACATGCATGCTACGGTGGTGAAGCGTGTGTTATGCATCCTTTTGGCTTTGTGTTTCCATGGATAACAGTCTATAAAGCTGGCGTGTCAAACAGTCTCAGAAGGAGCCCCCCCCCCCCCCCCCCCGGCTCAGCCACCCGAAAGGTGAATTAAAGGAGATTTTTTTGTTTTTGTTTTTCGTTTTTTAGGATTTCCGGATTTCCACGATTTAGGTTTTCATAACTTGCATCAAGTTTTTAATTTGCGATGTGTCTGCTTTTTTTTTTTTTTTTTTTTTTTTTTTTTGTGCGTGTGTAGATATTCTGTTGTAAATAGCAGCCTGAATTGGGTGTAGATAGGCTCAGGTCGAAGGGCCAGTGAGAAGCTGCATAAAGAATTGGAAGAAATATTTTTCCAATGAAGAAAGGGGGAGGGAAGGGATGGTTGTGCGACGCGACACGGACGGTTTTAAAACATTTTAATTTGCTGTGATTTTAATTTTTCTTTCCGTTTCTCTTTCTGTTGATGAACTCGTCAGGTCACATTGCTCGCTCAAAACATTTTTAATTTTTTTTTTTTTTGTGTGACAAAGGCGATTATTCTTACTCGTGACACCTGTACCGTTCATGCACCTTTTCTGTAGGCCTACTTTAAAAAAAATCGAAGTGAGTGCGTTCTTAAATATGAGGCATCGTTTTGAACACATCCTTGCAGTTTGCTGTTTCAAAGCAGGATAACAACCGTGGATAACAACAGTTTAAAAAAAAAAAAAAAAAAAAAAAAAAAAGTGAAACAAATGTGTTTGTGTTGGACTCATGCATCGTATTTAGGAGAGTGGATTTACAAAAAAATGAATAATACTAAAATGGACAAAAGTGCTGTTCGTATGTAGCTCGGTGGATTAAACAGGAGGAGGGGATAGAACAGACGGTATAGAGACGGGAAACAAGTGTGAATACCCTGAAAACAATGTTTTAGTGACTGGTATACTGAACATAGGATAATAATACAGTATATGATATGACATAGTATGACATTCTGGTTAATGTTGAAGCTACATGAGGCATGAAAGGCTGTGGAAAAAAAAATGGTTTACTCTACTATATATTGCAAAATATTTTGTATTTCAAACTAAGTAAAAAATAAAAATAAAAAAAATAAATAAATGTTGATTTCAGGATTTCAATTCCGTGCTGTTTTTGGTGTTTTTCCTTACTCGATATTGATTTCAATATGAAAGCAGACGACGCCACCTAGAGTGCGGCAAATGGAAGCCACGTTCTGTGGGTTTGAGGGAAAGGATGAGGGATGACCCCCTTTGCCCCCCAGCCCGTCAGCTTACACTAGTAAGATTAACCTACATCCGCATGATGTGCATACGTGTGCAGTTGTGTATTTTGCCTTCACGGTGGGTAGAGAGCGACCTCCCAATACCCGTGGCATTATTTTCAATCATTGCTATTGCGAGCGATATTAGTCGATGGCTGCATTTGCTGACTGAATTCCCCGTTCGCCAAACAGCCAGGCCCGCCGGAATCTCATTTATTATACACGGATGTGGTGATTTACGACGCACAGCACATGGCGAGGAATCGGGACAACTGAGGATTCTGTTTGTTTAAATGAAACTTGTTAAATTTGACCATTCCGCCCTCAGCGGGGAAAAGGCTACGAAGGCCAACCATGACCTAATCCACGGCCGGATTTCCGCCAGCGTGATCATTTGACATAAGATGGGTGGATGGATGGATAGATACAAGAAACAACAAAGCACAAAGAAAACAACCTCCGTTTTAAAAAAGAAATAAAAAAAGGAATTGACGTTCTGATAAAAGCGGGGGGGGGGGGGGGTGTTTTTGCATGAACGCCTGCACACGTGCTGCATCCAAGGCGCGGTGGGTGGAGCACGGTGCACTGCACTGGCGGCCCCCCCCTCTCGACCCTCTCGCCTGCTCCCACCGGCCCCGTGTGCGCAGGCGCGCCCGGCGGCCGCTCCTCGCTCGGCTCCTCTCGTCCAATGGAAAAGTTGGGACGCGGGGACGCGGGGACGCACCTCCGGCTGCTTCTGCGGGACGACGCGGCTCCGCTCCAGGTGCGCCGCGCCGAGGCTGCCCTTTCCAAAAGGTAAGCGAGAGAGAGAGAGAGAGAGAGAGAGCGATGGCAGTGTGCACGGTTCCCCCCCCCCCCCCCCCGTACCCGTACCTCCGGTCGGACTCGGCGATGCCTCCGCGGTTGTGTTCCGCAGGACTGCGTGCGGGACTTTGAGTGGAGAATGGATCCGGCGGAAAGTACCGCAATGCAGAGCCGGTGCCGGTGCCGATCGGCTGCCCCGATTTGCGCCGTCATCACGAGGGGTGATGTAAGGGCTGTGCCGTGGTACTTTTTTTTTTTTTTTTTTTTTTTTTTTCAAGAGAGAATCTAGACACTTGTGAGACATTCCGTGACACTGTCTCCATCACCATCCATTGCTTTTTTTTTTTTTTTTTTTTTTTAAATCACTCTCTGCAGTTTTTGGGAAATCAGTTTTGGATCCGTGCGCAAGGTGACCCTGTGCGCGTCAAGGGCGCAGTGCGCCATGGCACAGAGTGACTCCACAGTGTCCAGAGTGTTTGCTTTTGTTTATTCAGACATATATGTCGTAAAAAGTTGCATTTCAGCGCCTAGCTTTCGTCACAGCTGTTCCAGGTCGCAAAGCACTCGTCGTGGTGCCACCAGAGTGCGTGGATTATTTCTCTCATGTCGATTTGTATTCCCTTCCCTTTAGTCCGTGTTGGCACTGGTTGGCACTGATTTTTTTTTTAGGTTTATTGCATTTTGCCAATTTGTTTTTGTATTTGTTAATGCCTTATTTTAATTGCCTATTTCCCAGAGCTGCTGTAACACCACTATCTATCTATCTATCTATCTATCTATCTATCTATCTATCTATCTATCTATCGATCCATTGATCTATCTATCCATCTATCTAGTGGGGGCCCTGCAAAATATAAGGTTTAATTTTTTTTTCAACGCAATACGTCATGGGGTTGAAGGGACAGCTGCACAGTCAAAATTGGACTTTGGATGCTATTTTTCACAGCCGTAGAAAACACCGCCGCTCATAAGTCCCTTAGGTTTAATACTGGGCTTAACGGGGTGACCCAAATATCAGGCAGGATCCAGAGTTCATCTGTGGTGGTGGCGGCGGCGAGGAGGGCGGGGCGGGGAAGGGCGGGTGGGGGTGTGGGGCGGGGGATTACTCTGGAAAACTCTGGTTAACATAACAACACTAATGAATTGATCAGGGACGTCACTGGGCGGGATTAGCAGGCCTTGCAGGCTGATTGCGGGCACCGTGTTTGATGCAGGGAGGTGAACTCTGACCTCTCGCTGCCCGTTCCGCCATCACCGTAGGGAGAGACCCGGGATGGAAATCCCAAAGTCCCGATGCGGCGCATTTGGTGTTCGCGGCGGTGTGTTCTTTCGAGAACGGGGCTGTGCAAGAGATGGGATGTACCTCATTTCCTCTCCGCCATCCGGAGTAGTTTTCTGTCCATCTTTTCTCTCTCTCGCTCTCTCTCTCTCTCTCTCTCTCTCTCTCTGTTTGTGTGTGTCCCGTGTGCAGTCCAGCCTATAAGTAATGGCTGCTGATGCTGATGGGGAGATAAGGAGGAGGCTGGTGCCCTGTTTTCAATTTGTCTTCAATTTGAAACGGGAAAAGACTCCAAGAAAGGGCGAGGGGGTTAAATCTGGTCTTCAAGGCTGCGTTACGGTAAAGCAATGCAGTTTTCCGAACTTCTCAGCCGCCTCGACCCGCCGGGTCATCACACCCACATCTCATACCCACATCTCAGATATTTCTTGTGTTTAATATCTTATGAAAGCGCGTGGAACCACCCCCGGAATCACGGTTAAACCATGGATGTCAAGGTATCGGTCAAAAATAATAGCGCACACTCGCCGAAACACCGGCGCTAACCGTCGGGACACTTACCGCCTCTGCCGCGGGTCTGAAGCCCTCAAAAACACAAACATGGCATCTTACTAAATGTAGATTAAATGTGCACGATGGGCCTCTGGATCCATTCTCTGTCGACAAGTTCCATGTGTGATGCAGATCCCCCCCCTCCCCTCCCCTGCCCTGCCTGCTCCTCCTCTCTGCAGCAGGTGATGCAGACTGTAGCGTGACTCAGATGGGCCAACTGCACCGCACTGGCCTTGAGCTCCCACATGCACAGAGCCCCCCCCCGTCTATCTCGGAACCACCTCTTTCTCTCCCTTTTTGGTTCATTTATCTATCTATTAACCCCCCTCTCCCCCCCACCCCCCCCATCTCCTCAGTGCATTTCTGCTGCAGTAGAACATATGCCAGTGCTGCCATGTGCTCCGGGAGATTTGGCGCGTCAGCATGTGTGACCGCGCAACTCTGTCGGGCTGCTGCAGTGCAGTGCAGTGCTGTGTGTGTGTGTGTGTGTGTGTGTGTGTGTGTGTGTGTGTGTGTGTGTGTGTGTGTGTGTGTGTGTGTGTGTGTGTGTGTGTGTGTGTGTGTGTGTGTGTGTGTGTGTGTGTGTGTGTGTGTGTGCGCTTCATGCATCTGTGTCTCCAGTTGAAGCATTGTTGCCTCTTGATGCATTATTGCGTCTTTGGCCTTGTGTGTGCCTGTGTGTGGGCATGTGCGTGTGTGTGTGTGTGTAAGTGTGGATGTGTGTAAGTGTGTGTGTATGTGCGTGTGCACTCCCTCTGCTGACTATATTTGGAGGAATCTGCTGAGTCATTGAGATGGTAAATCATTTATATATTCAGTCTTAGAAGGAAGATTCCCTTTGCGTGTTCGCACACACACACGCACACACACAAACACAAAAACACACACACACACACACACACACACATATACACACACACATACACTGTGCTCTGTGTTCAAACACACTGTTAAGACTATTTCGTTAGAAGTTGTGGATGTTTGACTCCGCTACAAATTGTCCACTCAAGACTATTTTCGATCTGTCTGTCTGTCTGTCTGTCTGTCTGTCTGTCTGTCTGTCCAGAAAGACAACATATTCTGTCCAGATTGAAAGATAACTTTTGTCCTCCCCTCGCTGACGTAGTCTTTCTCTCTCTCTGTTCTTCTCTCTCCCCCTCTCTCTGTTCTTCCTTCTCTCTCTCTTTCTCCTGCTCTGTGTGTCTCTGTGTATCCAGCCCGTAGACGCCGACGCCTGTGTCTCTCGGTCTGTTCCGGTATTTTAGCGTTGCCGCTGTTTCGCTGTCATGGTTGCCGCCGTCGCGCTGCTCGTCCTTTCCTCCTCCGTCTCCCTCACAGGTACCAGATGCAGGGACCATATCTAACTCACAAACAGTACGAGGCGTCCTGGGCGAAAAGGAATTCAAACATATTTATAATTTACCAACTTCAAGACGGTATTTTATTGATCATGGAATGATGATTTATTTTTTTCCTGGAAGTAAAATATTGCATGCTGCAGCATAGTGACAGAACTACAGTAATAATAATAAAAAATAAAAAATTATAATAATAATAAGAATTATAATAATGACAGTAATAATAATATTAATATTAATATTAATAATAATAATTACAGTAATAATAATAATATTAATAATAATAACTACAGTAATAATAACAGTATTGTGATACTGAGATCTTGAGATATCGTCTGGAATCTTGCTCGTGTCATAACATTCTGACACCGTGAGAATTTCTCTCAGAAATAGATATTTTGATTAGAAGAATTTTAAGAAAAACAACAATGGAATGGAGTGCATTGTGACTCGCATTCGGACCCGAAAGCTAACGCCCGTGTCCTTGGATTGCAGTGGCGGTCTTGTTTGGTGAGCCCAGGATTTATGGAGGTCAGTGTTTATTTTATTTTCAAGTTGCATTTATATCATTGTGAATTGTGGTTGGCTTTTATACTTCCACCGCTGTAACATAAAAAGGAGCACGTGACACATAGCGCATAAGCAGTGAACGAGGGAAGCAATAAAATCCAACATCTGAAAAAAATATTTACAGTATATATATATATATATATATATATATATATATATATATAAACAATTGAAATGGACTAAAGCGTCTGAACCCGACAGAGGACGCCACCGGTTATGGGCCCATCTTTGAGGAGGAGCCTCTGGACGTGGTCTACACCGAGGACTCACCTGACGGCAGAATATCCATGAACTGCAGAGCACGGGCCAACCCTCCGGCCTCCTACCGGTAACACACATCTTGGTTTTCGTTTTATTTTCTTTATTTCTAGATTTTCACATTTGTTATATACAAAAGGACGGACATTTTCAATGTGAAACATTGTTATGGAATGTACATGGATCCAACCCACCCACCCCCACATAAAGCCCAGGGTCACCAAAAAAGAAAGGAACAAACAAACATACAAATAAAAACAACCTAATTCAACGTTATGAACGATAATAGTACCAATTTATAAAAAATAAATACATTTAAAAAAATAAACATTTTTGTCTGCAGGTTTTTTTTGATCTTGCCCTTTGTGATCTCTCCAAGTTTTAAAAGAGAATGACCTAAAATCGAAATGCTTCCCATGTATAGAGACAAATACACACTCTAAAGGAATTTTAGCCTTAAGTCATATTTTCTGAAGAGCATTTTTCAAAAATGAACAAATTTATTAACCCAATTTACTATGCCGTCCAACCACTCGGGGCCCTAAAAGTAGGTTTTCCAGAGGGAGCTACACGCAAAGCTGCATTCGTGCAATGACCAAAAAATTATTCAATTCAAAATCATAACTCGGGTTCATATGAACTGCCGACAAAGCGTACACAACCCCCCCCTTTTTTTTTAATTTTATTTTTTTGAAATCCGCTTCTCCTGGGGCCCCTGCAGGTGGCGCCGTGAAAACTGGGAGATCAAGCTGATGGAGCAGCCGGACGAGCACTACAGCCTGGTGGGGGGGAACCTGGTCATCTCCAACCCCCGGCAGACGAAGCACGGCGGCACGTACGTGTGCGTGGCCAAGAACATCTACGGCACCGTCATCAGCAAGGAGGCCAGGGTCAAGTTCGGATGTGAGCGCGGGCGCCTCACCGCCGTGAATAAAATATCAATAATAATTAATAGAACGACATAACGCACCATGATGACTACACCTACTACGACTGCCTCAGTATCACTCGATGTATTTGTCTGAATATCTCAATATTGTGCATTGCCAATATATTCTGGATTACAGTAGATACTGTCATAAAGTATTTATCATACAATATTTGATTCAAGAGGCATTTTTCCAAAACGATCATTAATGGTAACATTACAGAATGGGTAGACCTATTTATTTTCTATTTTGCTGTAAATACATTAACAAGTTTTGTTTATTTGATAGACTAGAGGAAAACATTCAATTTTATACAGATTTTTACACTAAAATTGGTCAAAATAATTTATTTTATTTTATTTTATTTTTTTATCGATTGACTATATAATAAATATGTGCTTACAGCCTACAGCTACTGTACCGCTACTATAATACTACTGCAACTCCAACCGTGTTTTTTAATACCACTACAACACACCACACGTAACCCTAACTGCACACCATTGCATTTTTCCCATTAAGGCTCTCTCTCTCTTTCTCTCTCTCTCTCTCTCTGCCCTCGCTTTAGTTCTGGAGGACTTCCCCCAGGAGGAGCGAGACCCCGTCTACGCCAAAGAGGGACAGGGGGCCATCCTTCTCTGCGTCCCCCCTAAAGCGTGGCCAAGTACGAACGCCTCCTAGTGGGAATTTAGCCGTCGCAAAGGGGCCCTCACCGCCGTCGTACCGGACAAGTGCGGCAGGCAAATCGAAAGAATTGCCTCAAGACGGAGGTTTTTGGAGTTCCCATTATGGATGCACTGTTGTTTTTTTTTCTCTGCAGATACTGAGCCCTGGTCCTAAAATCCACTGCCTCTAAGGTATAACGGCATGGATTTCGACCATGCTGCTTTGGGGCCATGAGGTCATTGGCATTACTGTGTAATCCATGTCTCTCAATGACACCCTTTACAGTATGTGACTATGTGACAAAAAAGGCCAAAATCAGCTCACATTTCAGTGATAAATACTGACTTCATATGGCTTCATAAGGGCGATCCTCTCTGGTACCGGAGCCATAAATGATCAGGTTGTTGGGCAGATATCCAACATCAGCGTCCCGTCATCGATTTTCTTTTGTTATAAAATCGAACGTTCGGTCACCTACGTTGGAAGGTTGTCTTTCAACCTGAACCCCTACGTGCGTTGAAATCATTTTGTCTCGGTTCAAAGGCACCAAATCTCCAAACGCGGGACGGGTTTCCCCCCCCTGTATTTAAAAAAAACTCATACTCCTGACACCCATTACCCCCCCACCCAGGCGAGGTGTCGTACCGCTGGATCTTCAACGAGTTCCCGGTGTTCCTGCGGACGGACCGGCGGCGCTTCGTCTCCCAGAAGACGGGCAACCTGTACATCTCCAAGGTGGAGGCTCAGGACGCCGGCAACTACTCCTGCTTCGTCTCCAGCCCCATCATCGGCAAGAGCGTCTTCTCCAAGTTCATCCCCCTCATCCCGTCGCCCCCCGACGACGGTGAGTGGCGGCGCGTTTGTGCACGCGGTCCTTGGAGGAAACCTTGAGAACGGCGACGCAAGGGTAGGAGTCGGCCTTCGAGCTTTCTTTCTGTTTGCCCAGGAGAGGAGAGGAAGTATCTGGCAGACATCGCAGTCAAGTTCTCGGACACAACCGCCATGTTGGCGTCCAACATCACGCTGGAGTGCTTTGCCCTGGGAAAGTAAGATGAAAATACAAGTATTTGAATATTATTAGAACAAATATATTTTTTAATAAATATCAATGAATATCTATTCTCAACCAAGTATTGTAAAATAAAATAATAATAAAAAAAAAAATAATAATAAAAATAATATAATATTTTATGAAATATATATTATATATATATATATATATATATATATATATATATATATATATATATATATATATATATATATAATAATTCTTATTATTACCAGAATAAATAAATAGGTACAATATATGCATTGAATTATATATAATGAATTGAAATAGAATGAATAAACACAAGTTCACAAATCACAACATCCCACTTGTGTGTTCAAAGTGTTCAAAGTGTTAACGTTTGCAATGTGAAATTTTATGGGAAAATTATAAAAACAAATTGTATGACAGCTATTGTTGAACTAACTAGTGCATGCCCGTTCAAAATGTGAGACATTCTAAAGACGTTTTAATAACACAGTTTTATCAAAATGTCAGTGACTGAGTCCTCTGTTCCGCGACGGAAGATGAAACCGCCGGTTAAAGTGGTACACCGGCGGAAAGACGCTCTCTGTGACTCAGCGGCAGAGCCCTGAAGCCCCGCCTGCCGCTGGCTCGCTGTTCGCCGTTTATTGAAAGTTTATTAATATCACCCGTGTCCAAATTGCACCAAGGACACTGTACGTCCTTGGGTCCCCAGCAACACACCCGCCAAGAGATTCCTTCTTTTATTGATAGATAGACAGACAGACAGACAGACAGACAGGTAGGTAGGTAGGTAGGTAGATAGATACTGTACACAGACATACGGACAGATCAATAGATAGATAGATAGATAGATAGATAGATATACAGACAGACAGACAGACAGAAAAGACAGGCAGACAGACAGACAGACGGATGGATGGATGGATAGATAGATAGATAGATAACAGACAGATAGATAGATAGATAACAGACAGACAGACAGATAGATAGATAACAGATAGATAACAGATAGATTGTAGATAGATAGATAGATAGATAGATAGATAGATAGAAAGATCGATAGACAGACAGACAGATAGATAGATAGATAGATAGATAGATAGATAGATAACAGATAGATAGATAGATAGATAGATAGATAGATAACAGACAGACGGATAGATGGATAGATGGATAGATGGATGGATAGATGGATAGACGGATAGATAGATGGATAGACAGATAGATAGATAACAGACAGACAGATAGATAGATAGATAATAGATAAATAGATAGATAGATAGAAAGATCGATAGACAGACAGACAGACAGATAGATAGATAGATAGATAGATAGATAACAGACAGATAGACAGATAGATAGATAGATAGATAGATAGATAACAGATAGATAGATAACAGATAGATTGTAGATAGATAGATAGATAGATAGATAGATAGAAAGATCGATAGACAGACAGATATATATATATAGATAGATAGATAGATAGATAGATAGATAGATAGATAACAGACAGATAGACAGATAGATAGATAGATAGATAGATAACAGATAGATAGATAACAGATAGATTGTAGATAGATAGATAGATAGATAGATAGATAGATAGATAGATAGATAGAAAGATCGATAGACAGACAGATATATATATATAGATAGATAGATAGATAGATAGATAGATAGATAGATAACAGACAGATAGATAGATAGATAGATAGATAGATAACAGATAGATAGATAGATAACAGATAGATTGTAGATAGATAGATAGATAGATAGATAGATAGAAAGATCGATAGACAGACAGATATATATATATATATATATAGATAGATAGATAGATAGATAGATAGATACACAGACAGACAGATAGATAGATACACAGACAGACAGAAGGATAGATGGTTCGGTAGACAGACAGAGAGACAGACAGATAGATAGATATACTGACAGACAGATAGATAGATGCGCCCATCTGACGCTTTTTCCTCCGACTCCGCCCTCTGTCCAGCCCCATCCCGCACATCGTGTGGAGGAAGGTGGACGCCACCGACCTCCCGGCGAACCACCAGATCAGCGAGTCGGGCGCGCGGCTGCACCTCTACAACGTGCAGTACGAGGACGCCGGCGCCTACGACTGCGAAGCCATCAACACCAAGGGCAAGGACTGGCACAAGGCCTGGCTCTACGTGGAGTGTGAGGAACCCCGCCCCATTTCAGCTCTCGACGCGCCTTCCACGCGGCGTCTCCTGTGGACGTAACCCTCTGTCTGTCTGTCTGTCTGTCTGTCTGTCTGTCTGTCTGTCTGTCTGTCTGTCTGTCTGTCTGTCTGTCTGTCTGTCTGCCTGTCTGCCTGTCCGTCCGTCCGTCCGTCTGTCCGTATTCTTCCGGAATGAGCAGCCGCTCCGGAGTGGGCAGAGACCATCAACAACACCCAGGTGGACGTGGGGTCGGAGCACACCATGCGCTGCGTGGCGTCCGGGAAGCCCTTCCCCTTCATCCGCTGGTACAAGGACGGATACATGGTGAGGGTGTGGTCGCTGCGATGCACCGGGCGGGGCGCCGCTTCCTCGTTTTATAACCGGAGACAAGGAATGAATGAGGGCACGTCGACGGTGAAAGAAACTCATCATAAAATGGGTTCGTATTGAACAGTGCCGGTGCCTGCATGGCGATGCAATTAAGTTGAGCTCAATCAGTCAATGGAAACAGAGGTGCAGGTGAGACCAAATAATCGACATCGTCAGTTGAATTGAAAGCTTTTGAATTTTGCGGTGGTTTTTTTCGCCAAAAATTGATGCGGAAAAATCTTCACCGCAACATTAGAAATAGAATGCCGGGACCGAATTAGAGACGGATACGATGGCGGGGAATATCAAATCCCCCATTCATGTCTCATTGATTTATTTTTTTTGTTTTCTCTTTTCGTTTCACACAAATTTATCACGGCAGTTTAAAATGTGCTTCATTTATTATAAAACGTTTTTTTCCTTGTTTTGTTTTTCTTCAGTTTGGGAAAGGTGAGTTGAAGTTTTCCAGTCTGACTTTCGACGACTCAGGGATGTACCAGTGCGTCGCCGAGAACTACTGGGGCATCAAGTACGCCAACGCAGAACTGCGCGTGATCGGTGAGTGGTCACCTGATCTACTAACCCGGTGGTATTCTTTGCCGAGCAACCCCTCCCCTAGATTTGAATTTGAAAACGACCAAAACACAAATAGAAAAGACATCACAAGAATTAAGAATATAAAAAATTTAATGAAGAAGAAAGTATTGCTGCTGGCAAGTGACATCATGCAAAATCCTAAATCCTTGATTTAGAAACGTTACGTCAATATATCTTATCAAACTGAATTACACTTATGTCAAATGAGTGCTTAAAAGTGAACATCCTAATATAATTAAAATGTGATTGTATTTATCTTGTGGATTTATCTTTTATATTGAAACCCTTGAATACCCCCACTCATGTTGCCTGCAATTCCTTCTCGTCCCACTATGGGGCAGTTTGACCATCACTGTCCTAACTGAAATTAATTCCCACGTCCAGTATATCGGTGAAATAGTTGACAGCAACGAACAAAAATGACTCTAGTTTAAAAAACAGCGATTGACTAAATATGTGCAAGGTCGGCAAAGCATGCTCAGCTGTGGAAAAAAAAAAAAACCCTTTCCAACTCCCTCCCGCTGCAGCCTGCGCGCCGACGTTTGAGTTTAACCCCGTGAAGAGGCGGCTTCTCGGGGCCCGGAACGGCCGCGTGGTGATCGAGTGCAAACCCCGAGCGGCTCCCAAACCCCGCTTCGTCTGGACCAAAGGGAAAGAACTGCTGCTCAACAGCTCGCGGTACAGTCGGCGCATCACGCCGCGGGGGGCTCGGGAAAATCTATTTGCATTGTGGATTGCGTCGATGGACGGATGGATGAAAGTCAAATAAAAACCAGCCCCGTCCCTCGGTCCTCACGAAGCCTGTTGACTCTGGTATCTTTATTTCCTTGCAGTATTTCCATCGCCTTCGACGGGACGCTGGAAATCCTCAACGCCACGAAGAACGACGAGGGCGTCTACACCTGCCAGGTGGAGAACAACAGAGGGAAGGCCAACAGCTCCGGCTCGCTCACCATCACAGGTACGTGCGTGTGTGCGTGTGTGTGTGTGTGTCCGTGTGTGTGTGTGCGTCTGTGTGTGTGTGTCCGTGTGTGTGTGTGTGTGTGTGTTCAAGTTCCAGGAGCTCGTTCTCATGTGCATAACACATCAGCATATGAATGGAATGCTCATACCTCGTGCTATTTCAACAAGAAGAAATAGTCAGTAAAAAAATAAGTTATAAAACAGTAAGAATGGTGTAAAATAGTAAGTGGTCAAAATTGAAGCATTTGTTATTTAATTCGAATTTAAGAAGTGAAACATTTCAATGTAAGAAGAGGGTACAATAGTGAAAAATCGAATATGTAATGTACTACAAATTAGAAATATCAAGCATTATATGCTGTATTGTAATATCCAGAACTAAATATAAAATATGACAGAAATGTTAAAATATATATTTTTTACTCCTAATACATAATTTAATAAAAGTGAAACATATTATAATACTAATAAGAATGTAAAATAGTAAGAAATCCAGTACATGATATACAAGAAAATACAAAATATCAAGCATTATACACTGTAAAATATCCAGAGCTAAATATAAAATTAAAGAAAGAGAAAAATAATAAACATTTTTAATGATATAATAATAATAATAATAATAATAATAATAATAATAATAATAATAATAATAATAATAATAACGGTTAAATAGTTTGTGTTTTTTTGTTTTTATTTCTTGACGAGTGTCCATTTGATCACTGGTGTGAGTGTGTATATGTGCATTTCAGCCGGTACCACTCTCATCAAAGAACCTTGTTTCTTTAAAGGCATCACAATTATATTTGACACGCAATATTATATGCGTTCCGTCACATCGCACCCATTGATACTATGTGGGCAAAGTGGCACGAAGGAGTTAAAACAGCATAAAGATGGCAGGTCAAGATGGCGGCGTGCGGATGAGTAGCCCGGGTGGAGGCGCTCAGATGTGAGAACCACGTCGGGCGCCTCCCTCCACCGTTTTTGGGGGGGGGGGGGGGCGTTCATGTTTGCGTCCGCTGGTCTTCTCCCAGAGGCCACCAGCATCACGGTGGCCCCCGAGGACACCCTGGCCCAGGTCGGGGAGGAGGTGGTCCTGAGCTGCTCGGCTTCCTACGACCCCACGCTGGACGTCGCCTTCGTCTGGACCGTGGACTTCAGGATCATCGACTTTGACGCGGAGTGGCAGCACTACGAACGTCTCGCGGTAGGACCGCGCCCGGTCCACCACATCGTCCGGGAGCGGGTGGTGGGGGGGGGGGGGGTTTGACTTCCGACTCTCCGGAGCTGGAGTTTTTATTCATTATGCTTCTGCTTCTCCTTGCCTCTCTCCTCCACCCCGCCTCCTCCTCCTCCTCCTCCTCCTTCATCCTCGCGCTCAGAACGACGGCGGCAGTGGCGACCTGAAGATCAACAAGGTCCAGGTTTGGCAGAGGGGCCGCTACGGCTGCACCGCCCAGACGGTGGTGGACAACGCCACAGCGTACGCCGACCTCAAGATCGCAGGTCTGCGGTTGCTTGATTTTGAATACCATTCGTGTGCTTGTGCTATGTATACGTGTGCATATCAGAAAAATATTAAATTCACAATATGACCAACAGTCATGTGTGGATTAACTTCAGCAACTCAATTCAAACATATATTTGCTTGTATTTTAAAAGTGCTGATATGCTTCTGATATAGCTGTAGTCTAGTAAAAAATAATGATAGTATACATGAAACATGTATACTGTATATCCGGACAAATTAAATGACATTTATAACATAATTAATGTATGTGAACCCAATATGTTCCTGTAAATAAAATGCTGAATCAAGAATTTACCGGGTATGGTTCTCATTGACCAAACCTCAGATATGTTTGAATATGATGTGGCGTCTTCTGAGAATTAAAGAAGCGTCCCCGTGCCCAGGCGTCCCCGGGCCGCCCGGCGTGATCCGGGTGGAGGAGATCCTGGACACCTCGGTGAAGCTGCTGTGGAGCAAAGGGGCCGAGCACAACAGCCCCATCCTCTACTTCACCGTCCAGACGAGGCACTTCTGGGCCCTCAACGAGGACGACTGGAGGAACGCCACCACCTGTGAGTGCTGGGTACCACCACTAGGGGGCGAACTGGCTCCAGCAAAGATACAGCAAATTTATTTTCATGCAATTATTGGTCATGAAAAAAAATATATATATATGTATATATAAAAGTTTATATATACTGTATATATTTATATATGTATGTATGTATATATATATATATATATATATATATATATATATATATATATATATTATGTATATATATACATAATTGTCGCTCCCATTTTATATATATATATATATATATATATATGTATATGTATGTATGTGTATATAAATATATATATGTATGCATGTATGTGTATGTATATATATATATGTGTGTGTGTGTGTGTGTGTGTGTGTGTGTGTGTGTGTGTGTGTGTGTGTATTGACCTTGGGTTAACGATTTAAATGATGTGTAATTTCTCGTTATTTTTTTTAAAAAGTGAAAGAAAGTCTTCGAAAATGTATTTTAATTATTCCTTATTTATGTAATAATTTATATTGATCTTGGGTTCCACGTCATAATTGAGTTTAACGTGCCGTTTTTCGATTTCAATAAAAAAAAATTCTTGCTCTTTAAAATGTAATAAAACAAACATCGTAATCATAATTTCTTAGTTCTCTTAATTGTGTCTGTTGTCTCACAGCACAGCACAATTCCACATGTTCAGCCTCCCTCTCCATGTCTCCCTCAGCCCCAACCATTCTGGACGGCAACGCGGAAGCGGCGGAGGTGACGGATCTGTTCCCCTGGATGGAGTACCAGTTCAGGGTCATCGCCACCAACGAGTACGGCTCCGGAGAAGCCAGCATCCCCTCCATCAAGATCAAGACCTGGGATGCTGGTAAGAAGAGAGAGACCCAGAGGGAGAGGGAGAGAGAGAGAGAGAGAGAGAGAGAGAGAGAGAGAAATAATTAGAAAATGGAGTGTGTTGGGGGAGGGTGGTGTCCTCTGTATTTGGTGGAACTAATTTTGTGGGGGGATATACACAACAGGGAGTTATCTTGTGCTGGCTATCTGAAGGTCATGAAAAAATCTTAAGGATATTGATAAAAACAAACCTAAAAAACATCTGCATTTTCAAAGCCACATTTGCACGCGTTCAAAAAAGACAGTATCAACAGATTGTCATGAAAGATACTGCTCCACTAAAAGAAGCAATGAACGTCAGGTGGCTTTAAAGTATAATATAGTACAATGTAATAATATGTAATATGGTAAATATTAATTATATTAAATATTGACCTTTCATCTCCTCTCAGCTCCTGTGGTCGCTCCCACCGACGTGGCAGGTTACGGTGGCAAAGACGGAGAGATCTTCATCACGTGGACCGTAGGTTTCCCCCCGGTCCAGTACCCCGTTGACCAAACAAATGGCCGTTTTTGTCTGAATACCCAATGCATTGTTTCGTTTTTTTCATCCGTCACCCCAGCAGTTTCAAATCCTTAATTGCGATCCTTACCCGAACCTGCTTCTCAGCCGGTCCGGCCGCAGGATCCAGATTTGTCCTCGGTCGTAAAGTCACGACCCAGAACGCGATGAATGGCGGCGTCTACCCACGATGCTTGGGCGCATGTGAAAAACGTCAAAACAAAACAAAAAGTGCAATAAGGGATAAAAACCCAATTAAATATAAAAAAAATAATAAATTTGAAATAAGAATTTATTTCCTGAGCTTCCAAAATACCGTTTTACCTCGACGGCATTAAAATGCGAGGCCTCATGATGTATGTCCACTCGAATTGGACCCGCGGCCCGGTGTCGGATCCGGCCCCCCCCCCGGTTGAGAACCTCCGCTCAAAATCTCACCAAACCGGTTTTTCGACCCTGATTATGGCCCGGTTCACCGATCCCCAATCCCCTCCCCTCCTCTTCCACCAGCCCGTCGAGCCGTGGTACTTCTACGGGAAGAAATTCGGCTACGTCGTGGCCTTCAAGGCGCACGACGCCTACGACTGGTGGTACGAGACCATCTCCGACCCCGAGACCCGGCGCTACGTGCACCCCGAGGCCTACTTCGTTCCCAACGACAACAACATCCGGGTGCGGGAGTTCCAGGTTAAGATCAAGTCGTTCAACGTGAAGGGCGACGGCCCCTACAGCCTGACCAAGATCATCTACTACCCGCGAGAAGGTGAGGTGCTTCGGTTTCTACGCTTCTATGGCTTCTGTTTTTATTTATTTATTTATCTATTTTTTTAAAGAAAACCTTCCATGATTTTCACATTTCAGAATGTCAAGCACACTGTATAGGCATCTATACTCGCTGGGGACAAAAAGTCAAAATTGACAAAAATTGTATTCACTTTCACGGGTGAGGGTCAAGAAAATTAGAGTAAAAAATGTAAAACAAACTAAAAAGATAATTTTGTGGCGGACCCCCTGCTATTCCTTGGCTGACCCCTAGGGGGCCTTGCACCCCCTGCACCAGTGTCCGGGCGACGCACCCGAGCGTCTCTGACATGGGCCTACATCCCTCGGACGGCGACATAAAAGTCTCCCCCGTGCGCCGCCGGGGGACCGCACCCGCGCCGCCGCGCGTCCCGACGGGGTCGTAGAGAAAAGGGGACGACGGGCGGAGCGCCTCCGTCTCCTTTCTAACCCTCTCCCTCCGACTTCCAGTGCCTGACGAGGCCCCCACGGACGTCTACGCCAGGCCGGTCTCGTCCCACGAAGCCCTGGTCTGGTGGCTGCCGGTCGTGGACACCGGCACCGGCCTGCAGCAGTACATCGAAGGATACCAGGTGGGAGGCTCCATCTTGTGTCTCACGCCCATTTTTAAAGAGTTCTATTGAAAGCGATACATGGATGCTGTGATGAAACATGGGAGAAGGATCTGTCTGATTTGGCAGGGGTTCGAATTGCAAATACATTTTCACATGCATTGCATAACATTGCAACCAGTGTCACGTTTGCCCTAACCCCCTAAAATAGCAATAAGAGTGATTTACGAAGCAAAAACAAAATATCTAGCACTAAATATGAGATAGAAAAGTTAAAGACAACGCATTAAAGTGGCATCAAATTGATCGTTTGGTCTAAAATATTTAAAAGAACGGAGCAAAGTGGCGATACTATTTTTCCACGTGTGACCGTCCCGGCCGACTAGGTGAAGTACTGGAGGAAGTACGACGACACGGAGCCGGGCGCGAATCGCATCTTCGTCCCGGCCACCGCGAACCAGACCCGGCTGGAGAACATGCTGCCCGACGCCCACTACCTGATCGAGGTGCGGGCCTACAACGGAATGGGCTTCGGACCCCCCAGCGAGAGCTGCGAGATGTTCACCAAGAGACCACGTGAGACCAGTTCCGAAACGGGCGTTCACAAAACAGATTGCGCGTAAATGGCGACATTCGAAAGGCCGCGGGGATGGTGGACGCCGCTGCTGTTGCATGAGAAAATAACGCGTCTGCAAAGGTTACTATTTCAGGAAATGACGTGGAAAAAAAACTGAGCGGTCGTGGTTTTTGATTTGATTTAAATTCTTTTCCCCGCAGCACCACCGGAGGCCCCGCGGATGTGGCGCTACATCAGCTGGACGGGCCAGTGGCTGTACGTGTGGTGGGACCATATCCAGTACGACTGGTTTGGCGATATCTCCTTCCCGCTCTACTACAAGGTGGGAGCGGAGAGCGCTGGTGTGGTATTTTATAGTATTGTGATTTGGGTTGTGTGCAGTCTACCATTTAAGATACATCATCACACGATCTGCGTCTCCCCCGTAAAGCCGGCCGTTGTCCTTTGAACCAGTCCCGCTTCCACTAAATCATGATTCGGTCTCCGCACTCATCTTAAAGCGGTAATCCGTCACATTGTTTTGTTTAAAAAAATAATAATAATAAAATCCCGCATTTGATACCTTTTTGTTGCTGGCACTTTAGAATAAATAGCCGTTCAATGTATTTCTGTTACCTATGTGTTCCTCTACGGTATACGCTGTTTCGAAATGTATGGGTGGTGGCGGACCCCGCCACCACCCATACACGCTGGCATACTTTTGAGAAAAGAAAGTGCCTGAATGGAGACTACCTTAAGGATTGCCACTAACTTAAACAAGCTTTTTGGTTTTATTCTCTGTTTAATGCGTCAATGATCCTGATTAAAAAAAAAAAAAAAAAAAAAAAAAGAAGTGCTTATTCAACCTCCTGGATGTGTTATTGTGTATATTGCTGTTTATTACGAGGCGGCCGACAGTTTATCTCGTAAGCAAAACAACACGTTATTTAGCTCCATCGATGAATGTCGTCCAGGTGATGTTCCGGAAGACGGGCTACATCTACGGGAAGGTCTACATCACCGGCTGGCACTTCATGGACTTCCCCATGCCCCAGGTGGGGGACTACGAGCTGATGGTGCGAGGCCGTTACGAAGGAGGCGACGGGCCCATCAGGAAAATTAGAATTAAGGGTGAGACAAGGAAAATATCCCTTTTTTTTTTCTCATCAAAATAATATTTTTTTTTTTTTCCATTTGTTCTTCATTTAACCGTTGGTTTACCAGTTTTACCACTTTCCAGTGTAATCTCACGAGGAAACCTACGACGCTATGAATATATTTATGTGATTTAACTTTATCTTATTTTTTTTTTTAAAGAATATTGAAATCAAATAGGGTTAAAAAGAAAATTAACGCAGAATTCAAAATAACTACGACATTAAATTACGTGTCATTGTTGGATGCTTATTATTGGATTTTGAGGATTTTAGTGACCGTAAGCCTTGTAAAACGCTAATCCCCTCATGTTGATGATGTTTGTTTCATCCCGATGTATCTGTCCATTCATCTATTTAAAATATGCGAAACATAAAAGAAACCTCTCCAGTGAGCCACTGTAATAGTTTGACGGGGTCTTTTGGAAACGGACGTGGAGCCTGGATGTTCTTTTTGATCGGCAGGCAAAGCCTCGATGACCGGCCCGTCTCTCAGCCTGGCCTCGCTGCTGCTGCTGGCGCTTTGCATCGCGGGGTTGTAAGCCAAACCTAAATGCCGCCACGACCGAAAGGCGGACCGGAACGGACTCTGGCGGCCGGACGGGCGGACGCGACCGAGGATTCCAGTCTTAGCTTCACCTCCGGACACATTTAACCGCCGCATCCGATTTGGAAGAGCACATCTGAGTCCCCTTTCCCACGCAAGCGTCCTATAAGAGCATAGTGCATCCAGAATTCATTATTTTTTACGGCATATTTATTGACACACTGTAAAAGTTAATATACACTATATATCATACCACTTCAATATTTGTAAAGCGTATATAATTCTCTTTTACTTTGGCATTGCACTTTTTATACGTTACGATCTCGAATTTGTTCGGAGCAGCTTAACTGTATATATTTAAGCACCGCGAAGCGCTCGGATGGTCATGGCACTAAAAAGTATTGAAAATACTGTATAAAAACAATCACTGTATGACGTTATGAGGATTGACGGCTGAGTGAGTGGGACGCTATTGAATTATTTTTGGGGGGCGGGTCCACATTCTTCACAGTAAGGAACGAGGGGCGGCAGCGAAGGGCGACTTGTAACTCGGGAGACATTTTTTGTTCGATTATTTTTGAATTTCTCAACGGTGCTGGGTGAAATTTCCATGGTTTGTTTATCTGTTTATCTGTTTTCCCCTCGAGGACACAGTAACCAATTGTGTGTGCTTACGGTAGGCGCCCTCATTCCGCCTCCAAACGTTGCCGCTCGGGCGACATCACTCCGGTTGACCGCTGAACGGGGTTTATTAGCGGCGACCGTGTTGTTCACCTCCTTTATTCTGTGCTTTCATCGGGCTGCAGCGACATTAAATGCAATACAATGAAAACAGTCGTTCAGTGGTCTTCGTCAATCGTTCAACTTGACCTTTGGAGTTTTTTGTTTTTTTTTGTTTTGTTTTGTTTTTGTTTTTGAAAGGTTTGGCCTGGTGGCCTGGTGGCCTGGTGGGGTTGAACCATTTTGAATTCAGTGATTGGTGTGGGTGATTACCATCGGCACCAATAAAAACACAATTTGTAAATGTGATATTTTTCCTCCCTCGGTGATTCCACAAAGGTCTTTTGGTGAAGAGCTCATCCAGGATAACGGGGTAGGCCACCAGTCAAGCAAATGAAGCTATTGAAACACACACCCAATGGACCTAAAAATGTTCAAGCTGCAATCCAGGTCGTGGCATGTTTAATCTATGGATGAATTCACTGAAATATCAAAACTATTTTTTTTTTTAATTTTAGACTAAGTGGTTTGTTTTTGTTGTTGTGGCGCAGCATGTTTTGGTTTCCAGAGGGTCGCTTAGGTCGATTTTAAGTAAAGAAAACCAGGCTTTTAGAGTTGCGATCACGTTGTCGGTTGGGTTTCCATTCTGCTCTCCTGGTTTAGTTCTCCAGCTCAATGCAAGCATGGCTAGCACTGTATACAAAAACAATTTTTGATATTCAACTATTTGGAGGGAGCTCTTTTCAGTGAGAAACGCTGGATGAGAATTCTGAACCGAACCATTCAAACGCTCTTCACTCAGATGACGGGACAAGAAAGAAGTATTAGGAAAATATTAATTACTAATTTATCCTATTTTTTCGTTGACTGAGAACAATTCAGAACTTCAGTTCAAGTCCAGATTTCCCCCCCCATCCAAGTCCTGCTCCTTGAATCAAAGACGCTCCGGCTCACTCGGTCGGAGAGATGAGCGGCTGGAGGGCTTCGGGGTTCGATGCCAGGTGAGGAGGGAGGGCAGGGCCGGCCGCCTGCCCGACATCTGCCGGCGTGCTCCGGGTGTACGGCGACGCCACCACGGCCGCCTGCGCACTCGGCCCCGGGGGCCCCGGGGGCCCCGGGGGCCCCGGCCTCTTTTAAAAACGTTGCGCTTGTTGTGTTGTCGGCTTTCGAAAAATCTCCACCGGCGTCGAAACCCTTGAGGCCTCCGACGCTGAAGCGCTCAGCCAATGACTCCTCTCTTCCAGCCACTTGGTCCCACAAAGCTTGATCGTCTCCTCCAATCATTCAAAAAGCAGCATTTGAATCTGTTTTGGGGTATTACTGTATGTTCGATATGTCTGTTTTCGGACTAGATAAAGAAGGATAGATTTTATCACAGAAATGATGGGTCATTTTATTCAATACCAATTAGGATATTTCCTAATATCCCCCATATTAAATGATGAATAATGTAATTCATCCACAAAAAATCCACAAAAATTCAAGAGGCCGCCTGGTGTCTGAGGCTCCAGGCAATCGCTTAACTATGCCTTTATGGAAAGACCGCCTGGGCGTCGCCTCAAGACGAGGGTGTTCAGCTCCTGGCTGAAACTTAAAATACTCTCAAAATCTTTAAGCAGTAATTCAGGAATTATGCAAATGAAGACTTTTTTTTTTTTTTAAACCCTCTCCACAGCCATGGCTGCATTTTCTGCTGTGGATGTTGAAATCAGAGGTTGTACTCTAAGGTTTATATCAATAGGTGGCACTGTAGCCATTGTGCATAGTTTGGATGAATTCAATGGAGTTACGCGGCCAGTGGAGTGTTTATGTCTTGTTTTTGATATTGAAAGTGCTGCTGTTGAAGCTATTTAACACAAGCACATAAAATATAGGATTATGTTTGTTATATTTATTTTAGTTGCTCAGAACAATACAAAGTTAGTTTGACAGCTCTACGGTACAAACAACTTTAAAAAGCCTCTTAAAGCCTAAAATGATATTGATGACTATGGATATTAATATTGAAATAAGCGCTGTGAAATAACACTGCAGTACCACTTGGAACCTGATGCAAACAAAAAGTGAAAATGAAACAACACTTTCATACAGAAAAATGTTTTATTCTATAACATTGGGCAGGGCTGGCCCTTGCTTTTATGTGGCCCTGAGCGGCAGAAAGTTGGGGATTAGGACGCGGCACACAACGCACGTTTTTTTTTTGTTTTTTTTTTGTTTCGTTCAAAGGGGAGGAAGATAAAAATACGTCTAAAATACAAACGCACTATTTTAAACCAACGTTACCCACTACGAAATGCATCTAAAATAAATACACACAGCGTTATGTTACCCACGACGCCATTTCATTAACATGGCGGAGGCGGAGAGGACCGACCAACACGACGAGTCACGCTCATCATGTGGCCCCTACACTGATTGCGTGCCCCCTCCCTTGCGGTCGTGGCCCTAAACAAACGCACGGAGTGTTTATGCCAGCGGCCGGCCCTGCTTGTGCGGAGGCTAAGCCGGAGGCACCAGGAATTTGAAGGGAGTGTCCCGAGCTCGTTGTTCTCTTATCCAGGACCCCTTTAGGACCCCTTTGCCCTTTGGACCCCACACAGTGAGTCTTCCCCCTGTCTTCGGACGCCGGGGAGATAGGGAAACAAACTCTTCGTGTTGCTTTCTTATCATCAATGAATAACTTCATATTTAATTATTATGAAACAAAAGAACGGCTATAACAAGACAAACACTCTCTGCGGGAATAATGACTTCTGATACCTGGGGATTGAGGAAAAAAGAGAAATACATAGAGAATAAAAGTGAGTGCATGTGCATGCGCATGTGCTGGTTGTTTTTGGGCTCACTATGTACAATATCAGTGCAGAGTGCGCGTGTGTGTGTGTGTGTGTGCGTGCGCGCGCTTGTGTCCAAATCACCGCGGCTGGCCATGTTTTCCCCCTCTCACCGTATTTATGCCCATTACAGACATTTCACCCAATTTACCTTCCCGCCTTCAAACAAATGACTCCAGCACAGAAACCCTCAAGTGAGGCTGAAATCGATGATGCCATTTTGTGCAAACAATCACAGCGGGTGGACAAAGGTGTATCGCCCCGGGGCCCCGAGCGGCCATTCTCCCCGCCAATGCTGACTCCCATCGCGGCCCATTGTTGCCATACAATGACAAGATTTCCACTGCCTGTATTTACATGGTCATCCTGGTTTCTTTCCCGGACGATCATAGTGCATTGAGGACTGTCTGTCCGGGTCGTCTGCGTGTTTGTAAACAAGTGGATTTCGGGGCTAGTAGGTCACAGCTAATCAGTCAAACATTGGCTCCAGATAATTCCGGTTCATTGCTAGTTCAGTACGTTTCCGGAAATTGGCGGACGTTCCGAAACTGCGAGCCTGTACCCTGCATTTAGGATACAGGCGGTAAATCACAGAGATGTACATTTGTTCAGTAACAGGCCTTTGAGCAGGTCACCAAAGCCCTCTTTTGTGTGTATATATACAGCTGCAGTGGAGTGGGCTGTGTGTTTGCAGGACTATCTGTTTGTGATCGGTCTGTTTTTTTTTTTTTTGTTGTTTTTTTTTTTTAAATTGTTTCTTCATGTAGATGAAACAATCTCCCTTGCCTGTTAGCAAAACAAAATCGTACACTTTCAGCACGCGCGTAGGGGTGCGATGGCAGCTGTCGCGTCGGTGTGTCCTCAGGAGAGGGAATCTGGAGCTCCCAATGCGCCCATGGATGCTGTTTTCTATTTTATCAGCGGGTATCCGGGGGCTGGATGGTCCACTGTGATTACAGCACTGTCCTTCCAATGAAAACCGATCGTAAAGATAGCCGGGAGGAGGGACTGAACGAACAAATGGACGAATCAATCAATCTATACTAATTCAGCATCTGTCGAGGGAGAACCTTCTATGTAAATAAGACAATGTGGTATCCTCCGTCGGTTGAGTAGGCCTACTCAACGGCGGGTTTTGAGAAGGTATTCTTTCTTCATTTTAGAAGCCGATCGCCCGCATGCATGAATGATAAATGAATTAATTTAGAATGAGGGAGTTTTGGAGCGACATGCATGTTCTATAACCGTTTGTATGCTCCTTTATGTTCGAGGCAAGGTCATCATGTCCTGCAATGCAACCCACTTAAACATTATTGCAGTGTGCAGCACATCTCCAGGTTAACGCCAAGGCCAAATCCTTGTATATTCGTTTTACCAGGCCCGATTCCAGAGCTCAGGTGTATACCAGCTATAGGCACACCTGTCATATAGACTCCCATAGATCAATTGAATGCCAGTCTTTAGGCATTAGATATTCCCTTTGCCAGGTTACATGAGATCACGAGCGGCTCTCATGCCGTCAGGTTCGCCCTGTGCCCCGCCACAGAGCGCGCATGCATTTAATTATGCAGCTGCAGTTCCAAACAGCCACAATATTTGGGATTTCTTACTCGGGAAATGCATTCATCTTGTTTTTTTGTTTTTTTTTTAATCAAACATCGCCGACCCTTTTTTAAGCCCGTTTCTATTCTCCCCATTAACCCCATCTGTATGACATGGTGACATGTTTGTGTTTATGCACAAAATCTTGCCACGCATTTGAATAAAGAACACATTTTCCATAATTTAGCGGTGGCGTTAGGGCGCAGGGAAAAAAACAAAACAACAAAAAAATAAAACGGATGCCATGAATTCACGTTATGAATAATATAGGCCCCCTTGGCATCAAAGGTGTGGGGGACGAAACCGCGAAGTCAAGGCGGGCCACAAACAGCCAAAGCAGGACATATGCAAAGCAGCATACATTGGCCTCCACATTGGCCCATAAATCACACGGGCTTGGCAGGGCACCCTGGCTTGCAAGCCGGCTTGCTTAGCGCACAGTCGCCTCCTGTTACCCAAAGAGCATCACAGGCTAGCCAGCTACAGTACATCAGATGGCTCCTGGGGTTTGGAATGAGCGGCACTAAATCTCCCAGGCCGTTCTGATGCGGCGGAGCCAGTTCCAGCTAATAAGGTAGCCGGAGCAGGCCGCGCCCGCTGCGTGATTGGTCGAGGCGGGTTGCGGTGTCAGTTAAGGAAGTAATTGCCTCTCGTGTAGATGGTTTATTGCCCTGTGATGGCCGTGAAGAATGGACCCTTAAGATGTCCCCTCTCCCGGCGCGGATCGGCCCCGTAGTACTTTGTTGGAGTGTTGAGCGTGGGTGCTGGAACCACAGAGAAATGTGTACCCAGAGGCAGAGGGAGGCTGTTTTAGTTGTACGATATACACCCTTCAGGAGAAATTGATCTTAATGTAGAAAAATAAAGATATTCCCTGTTTCACTGACTCAGGTGTGCTCATAACGGAGGAAACATATTATTTCCAACGTATTCCCATGACAAAATGTGACTGGTACCAGTTGTGTTATATTGACTATTTGTTCAAATGAAGACAGTGCAGAGATGGATGTGTATTAGTGTATTTATTTTTTGGGGGGCACTTCTAATATAAGTCTTTGTTGTAGATCATCAAGCTCCTGCCAGATTTCTGCACACGCTGCATGGAGACCCCCCCAGACTGACTTGGCAATCAAGCAAAATCTCTCTCGCGCTCTCGCTCTCTCTCTCTCTCTCTCTCTCTCTCTCTCTCACACACAATAAATCTTGCACTGGCAGACCCTCACTCTCGAGCTAGAGCAGATGCCAAAACGCAGAAAACGGTCCTCGAAAAGGCCTCGCCAAGCAAGAAAGACACAACAGCAGACATGCAATATATTTGGTTATACGTATTCCATCGTGCTCCTTCTCAAACACTGTCATTGAATATTGTGGATCAAACTTAAATGACGTTTCTGGAGCGCAGCATTCGATACTATTTTGAAGCGCTAATCCTCAAGACAGTCTATTATGCGCCTTTTTACCACCAAGTTAATATATGGTCTCCGAGGTCCCCGAGGTGGAAATGCGTCTCAGATTATGCATTAGAGCCATTCCAACATGCCACCCAATCCCACCTGTCTCATTTTCACCGATTTCGCCTTACACCTACAACAACAACACCAACAAAAAAAAAAAAAGTCGTACATCCGAACCTGAATATTTCAAGGTTTAGAACCGCTTCCATCCTCATAACAGCGGTTATCTGTAACTCCTGCCGCAGAAGCCGGGATATTTTCGCATAGCGTCTTATTAACAGTAATCTGTTCTACTGTGACAGCTCGACAGTGTGGCGCACCAGGCAACCCCGCTATCTAATTTAATCTGTCCTTGATGATCGACGAGTGTGGAGTTGCGGCAGTACCGTAGAAGTGAAGTAGCAGAGCGGATGGAATTATCCGGTCAGTGGAGCACTCCTGCTGGCTATTTATTACACACCTTAGAAGTGTGCGAGGCAGCTTTCACTTCTTAAAGTACAGGTAAAGGTACAGGGATATGGCTGATTAACATATACATATGTTATGCATATACATTCATATACTTCTCATTATATGCATGTTAAAGTTGATTTGGTAAGCTACATTCTAGTATAGTGTGTATACAGCCATCAGCCACAACATTACAACCACTGACAGTCTGTTCTTGAAGTTGATGTGTTGGAAGCAGGAAAAATGGGCATGCTTAAGGATCTGAGCCACTTTGACGAGGACCAAATTGTGATGCTCGACGACTGGGTCAGAGCATCTCCAAAACCACAGGTCTTGTGGGGTGTTCCTGGTATGCAGTGGTTACTACCTACCAAGAGTGGTCCAAGGAAGGACAACCGGTGAACCAGCGACAGGGTCATGGGCGCCCATGGGCTCATTGATGAGCATGGGGAGTGAAGTCTAGTCCGTCTGGTTCGATCCCACAGAAGAGCTACTGTAGCACAAACTGGTGAAAATGTTAATGCTGCTATGATAGAAAGGTGTCAGAACACCCAGTGCATCACAGCTTGATGTGTGTGGGACTGTGTAGCTGCAGACCGGTCAGAGTGTCCATGCTGAGCCCTGTCCACCACTGAAAGCACCTACAATGGACACGTGAGCATCAGAACTGGACCATGGAGCCATGGAAGAAGGTGGCCTGGTCTGATGAATCATGTTTTCAGGTGGATGGGCAGCGTTAGGGTCCGATCCGATGGAGCATCTGTGGGATGTGCTGGAACAACAAGCCCGATCCATGGGGGCCCCACCTCACAACTTCCAGGACTTAAAGGATCTGCTGCTAACGTCTTGGTGCCAGATACCACAGGACACCTTCAGAGGTCTCGTGGAGTCCATGCCTCCATGGCTCACAGCTGTTTTGGTAGCACAAGGGGGAGCTACACCATATTAGTGGTTATTAGTGGTGGTTTTAATGTTGTGGCTGTTCATTTAAGCAGGCTTCTGTTGGGGGCCAGATTTTCAACCTTTTTCCGAGTTACCAGGCCCTGACTAATCCGACAAGCAATTTTCGTGGTCGGCCGCGTAGCTACACTTGTAAAACAAAGAAAAAGAAAATGCAAAACCCCCTTCATTTTCTTTAAATGATCTTTTTCAATTTGCAAAAAAAACCTTAAAATGAAAAGCCATAAATCTTCTTTAGCGAGCACTGCTTCTGCATACTCAAGTGATCGACGGCGTTTTCCTGAAATCAACGTAACTACAGTTCATCGCTCACCTTCAAATGTATTCAAAGGGCCACTCTGAGGTCCCACGGCGGCCACGCTCGGCCCCGGGGCCGCCGTGTTGAGCACGCCTGATGCAAAGTGAAGGGAATGGCCTCTGCCATCATGCTGTCACCTGTCACACATAGGATGCCATGCGGTGAAGGATGGATGTCAGAGTGATGAAAGAGGGATGCCATACAGGAGAGAAAAAGCAGGGGGAGGATAAAAAAAAATGACATGTCGAGAGGTGGAGGGTGGAGGGTGGAGGGGGGTGAGATGCTTCGGATGGAGGAAGCGGGAAAAAAAATAAAGGGAAACGTCGGAAGCAAACAGAACACTTGCCGACCGGGAAGCGGCGGTTTTCCTTATCTCCCCTCTTCCTCGAGCGAGGACGTGTAATCGATATCCTCCGCACGCGGGGAATAACGACTTTTCAGACGGTGAAGTGACAACTTCGGAGGCGAGCTCGGGGTAGAAAAGGACTGAGATCGGGAACCGACAAAGGGCAAGATAAAATGTCCAAAGGAATGTCTCTCTATCGGAAGAATATTCCCTTCATCAGCTTGTGTGTGTGTGTGTGTGTGTGTGTGTGTGTGTGTGGGTGTGTGTGTGTGTGTGTGTTTGTGTGTGTGCGTGCGTTTTCATTTGTTTTCTTGTCTCTGCTTTGTCTCTCACTTCTTTATTGGAAAAGCCTTTGTGTCGCTGGACAAAAAACCTTGCGGCTCGCCGACTCCCACAAACTCCCCAGCCGGTGTCGGCCGCACCACGCCGCGTCGGGTGGCGCCGACCCCGCCCGGATCGGGTTTCGGCCTCGGGGCGGGAAGCGCCTGGGACGGTAAAGCGCGCGGTGATTAGTAAGGCGGCGTCACTGAATACGGCAACAGGTTCGCCCTGTCGTCTGTCCGCCCTGAACGCCGCGCAAAACTGTCCACTTAAGCTTGAATTAAGTGCCGCGTTCAGAGATAATTCTATTAAGCCGGTTTTTTTTTTGCCTTTTTCTTGAGAATTGAATATCGTAATTGTATTATGTCTTAAACAGAATGAATGTAATTATTAATGCGTCTACGGCACGGAATAGAGCAGGGTTCCCCAGAAATCTAACCTGATTCTGTCTGAGACCCCCCTGTTCAAACGATGCAATATGTTTTTATTTCCTATGTAATAATGAGCAGTTTGTGGATGTTTTTGTCTGAATTGATTCTATTTTCATAGTAGAGAGGGAAAAGTTTTTAGGGCATGCAATACATCAGGCATATGCATGTATTGCATATACATGCAATATATATATTGCACAATACATACTGTATATACATATACAATATGTTCATGGATTTTGTTCCATGCATATTTGAACACTCACTTACGAATTTCAAACAATATCTGGCATCAATTCAGACACAGATGCCTCAAATCGTCCGGGGCCTCGTAACCACCACTGCCATCTCTTGCGACCTCATTTGGGGGTCCAGCACCCTAGCTTGGAAATCACGGGGAATAGACTTATATTCCACGATCACTCCAACTTCAAATACGAAAAATCGGAAAATAATATTTTTTAATTGAGCTGAGCTTCCCCACAACCATAGCAAAAAAAGAAAAATTAAAAATTCTGTGTGAAAGTGTATTTTGTGTTTTTTTTTTCCCTTTTTTTGTGTGTGTTTCCCTATGTCGCCCCCCGCCAGGTTGGCTGCGGTATTGCAGCGTGCGGCAACCGCTAATGTCGTCCCTTCAGAAACCGAGGCAGTTTATACTTTGGGGCCGAGCATCCTCGCTCTCCTGAAGTGAGCAGAATATCCAAATCTGTCGAGGTTGCGGGTTAATTCGGTGACCTCCGGCTGCAACACACCACTCCACACCACACAACACGACAGCACACACACACACACACACACGCGCACACACACAGTGAACACCTCGCATCAAGTATTTGTGTGGTGATCAAGTATGAGCACGCACAAAATAATGAAAGAGAGTGGAGAGGGAAAGAGTTAATGCCTTATCTCCTTAATTGAGACGGATGCATTTTTAATGGCCGGTGTTGGCTCGGAGCAAGAAGGGCATCGAATTATGCTAAGTAAGTGAAAAATGTTAATGTGGGGGACATGGCCATGGGTTGTTGTGGAAAGGCGAACTTTGCAGTATTTATTTATTTATTATATATAGAGAGTTTATCCGATCCCTGGTGAAATCGTATAGCATTTTTGGTTTATCTCTAGTATTCTAAAGTAAATTTGGAAAGGTTTTATTTGTGTTTGGCTTATATTGACTGTTATTTCTCGGTTCTCATCCAAGCATTACACCCACGTATTTTTGCAAAGTATATTTCAAAATTTCCATGTTTTCCATCCGTATTTTCATCCTCCAAAGCGTGTGGAATGGCATGTAAAAGCATTCAACAACGGAGGCCTGTTTTCGTTTTATGATCCAAATCTCAAATCATCAACCAACACCTGTTTTTTTTCCCCTCAACTATCTAAACTCATCACAGTTTGGAAAATGTTTATTTTCAAACTACGGCCCCGTTTTATTGTATCTGGAGGGGGAAAATCAGGAAAATATTAGCAACATTTTTATTTATTTATTTATTTTTTTTACCCTTTGGGCACCACCACATCTACGGTAGAGACTCACATGCATATAAACTCAAACCCCCGATATGAAAGTTGTGTGCACACATGGGAAATCTCACATGCTCCCCACATATTAACGCTCACACACACACACACATATGGAGACCCCACCCCCACCGCCATCACGCACGCACGCACGCACGCACGCACGCACACACACACACTCAACCACAGACTGTTTTTCCCTTTCGCCATCTGTTGGTAGTAAAACACTCGTGGGAATAGTGTTTGGAGTGGGTTCTAGAGTCGGATGCTAAAATAGAACTCCATGGTAGACATTTGAGTTGGTGCTCGGTTAGGCTGCTATATGCCAGGTGCCTCGGTTTGCATTTCTAAAGTCATTATGAAGAAAAATTTACGTCAGATTGGTAATTTGCTGTGAGCGGACTGAACAAGGTTAACGTAGTTAGGTCAAGACGTACTGGAAAGAACGCAGCGTGCAAATTCATGAAGATAAATGATTCTCCCAGTTATAGGTAGACTCATAAGCAACTAATTGCTCAGATGGATATTTCCTGTTTTGGTGCTCAAGGAGAACAGGGTCAGGTGTGTGTAATTCAGCCATTGTTTATTATAATGCCACAGTGGTTAAATATAACTTCTCACATTAGATTAACTCACAATGCATGGCATGCATGGAAAATGTACCACATAATACAGTATTTAGTATATATATTAATGTGTTACATATTTAGCCTATATACACATAGTTTGATTACTTTTATATTTTACCATGTTTATCTAAGAACTGCATGTCAATTATAATTGTTAAGTTATGTAAGTATTTGTTTTTTCATTCATACAAAGAAATCTTTAAAATAATCAATTAAAGTGGCAATAGATGATATTTTTTTTTGCTGTTACTGTTGATGGCACAGTGCAATGTACGGTGGCCCTGAGAGCTCAAGGCACTGCAACTTAAGAAACCACATGCAAATAGACAAAACACAAGAAAATTACGAAACACACAACCGCATTAACAGAAAACACAACTGCAAGACCACATTACATAAGCGAGCCACACAATTACAGAAGTGAGCTACACCGGATGCACTGATTTATCTGCAATAAAATATATTAAACTAAATGATCTAAATGTCTGTAATAATCCTCCATCTGCTTCCTCCTTGCAATTAATAAATAGAAAAAAAACATTTTATTTTAAACATTTTATTTCAAAAACGATTTGAATCTTTTGGGTGAAAAGGAATTTTGGGATTCGCTCGCTGCGAAGGTGATTCTGAATCACGTTCTTTGTTTTCTCTCAAACATCGCGCTTAAATGGCTTTAACAAAAAATGTGAATTTATATAAAAGATTTTTTTTTCTTTGGTTTATTAATTGTTTATTAATTACATGGAGGAAGCAGATGGAGGATTTGGACGTGGTGATCTCGCGGCATGATTAGTCTGTGATAGTTGCAGCTCCAGGTTGTTAATTGTAGAAATTGTTAAATATCATTACAGATACAAAATAATTTAGTTGAAATTATTTTATTGCGGATAAATCAGCGCATTCGGTGTGGCTCACATCCGTCATCGTGTGGCTCACTTCTGTAATGTGGTTTTGCGGTTGTGTTTTCTGTTAATGCCTTTGTTTTTTCTGTTAATGCGGCTGGGTTTCCTGTTAATGCGGTTGTGTTTTCTGTTGATGCGGTTGTGTTTTCTATTAACGTGGTTAATGCGGTTGTGTTTTCTGTAAATGCGGTTGTGTTTTCTGTCAATGCGGTTGTGTTTCCTGTTAATGATGTTGTGTTTGCTGTTAATGCATTTGTGTTTTCTGTTGATCCGGTTGTTTCCTGTTAATGCGGTTGTGTTTTCTGTTAATGTGTTTGTGTTTTCTGTTTATGCGTTTGTGTTTTCTGTTGATGAGGTTGTGTTTCCTGTTAATGTGGTTGTGTTGTCTGTTAATGCGGTTGTGTTTTCTGTTTATGCGTTTGTGTTTTCTGTTGATGCGGTTATGTTTCCTGTTATTGCGGTTGTGTTGTCTGTTAATGCAGTTGTGTTTTCTGTTAACGCGGTTAATGCGGTTGTGTTTTCTGTAAATGCAGTTGTGTTTTCTGTTAACGCGGTTAATGCGGTTGTGTTTTCTGTAAATGCAGTTGTGTTTTCTGTTAATGCAGTTGTGTTTCCTGTTAATGATATTGTGTTTGCTGTTAATGCATTTGTGTTTTCTGTTGATCCGGTTGTTTCCTGTTAATGCGGTTGTGTTTTCTGTTAATGTGTTTGTGTTTTCTGTTGATGCAGTTGTGTTTCCTGTTGATGCAGTTGTGTTTCCTGTTAATGCGGTTGTGTTGTCTGGTTATGCAGTTGTGTTTCCTGTTAATGCAGTTGTGTATTCTGTTAATGTGGTTGTGTTTCCTGTTATTGCGGTTGTGTTTTCTGTTAATGTGTTTGTGTTTTCTGTTTATGCGTTTGTGTTTTCTGTTGATGCGGTTGTGTTTCCTGTTAATGCGGTTGTGTTGTCTGTTAATGCGGTTGTGTTTCCTGTTAACGCAGTTGTGTTTTCGGTTAATGCGGTTGTGTTTTCTGCTAATGCATTTTTGTTTTCTGTTGATGTATTAGTGTTTTCTGTTAAAGCGGTTGTGTTTTTCGTAATTTGCTTGCGTTTCGTCTATTTGCATATGTTGGAAGAACATAGAACACAAAGGAAGTGCCGTCAACGTAAGAGAGTAACTAAAAGGGTGTCCCCACACATAGTTGCTTTTTTTGGCAATAAATACAACTACAATAAAAACACTGAAAACATAAAAACATGGTTATTGGTTTTGTTTGGAGGAACGGGGAACAGGTACGCACAGCGGGTCGCACAGCAGAGCTGGGATCGCAGAGATCGGAGGTGCAGCCACCCGAGGACAGCGGGAAGTAAAGTAAAAATGCAGGATAATCCAACGAAAAATGGGGGCGTTGAGAGCTATGATATGAGGGTTGACAGCGGCACAAACAATAACACCACTCAGAAACACTGGAGCGGGCGAGGGTTGAAAAGTTGTCTATTGCTCCTTTAAATAAATATATCTTTTTGTTGACTAAAACTTTAGCGCATCCTTCAGGAATTCGCCCATGAGACGTCTTATTTTAAACTCACAAACAAACAAACAACCCCCGCTTCTCCATGAATAAATCCAGCTGTTGGCGTCGTGTAGCGTGTTGTCTCTCCGGTTCCCAGCTGAACGCCGGTGTTCCTTATGTATGATTTAGCGTGTTTTAATTTTAGATAAACATGCGGAGGAAACCGATCCATGCTGAGCTAAACTCCCCTGGCGGAAGAAAAATGCGAATGCATTTGTATTTCAAGGGGCTTATCCGGTGAGCTGAATAAAGAACAGGTGAGGTCAGAGAGCGATCAAACGCACGGGTGAGAAAAAGAGAGAGAGAGAGGGAGTGGAAAGAGGCGGGAAAAAAAATAGGAATAAAGACAAACCAACCTGAGAAAACCTTCCGGTATAACCGGCTCTGCGGCTCTCAATTTCAGGGTTCCGTCGCCCGCCGATGTCGTCATGACGCCGGGCGACGGCGGCATCGGCCAGTCAGAGCCGCCGTATCTGTGGTTCTGAAACATCGTGGAAGCCGAATCCCAAATCGTATTTCCCCCGCTGATGTTAGCGATGCAAACTAGTTCCGCCCCCGAAGGAATAACACAAATCTATCCTCAGAGCGCTGAAATGCTTCACTTTGCAGCTTTCAGTTCCCCATTTGAAGCGGAAATCCGTGAGATGATCTGTGTTGGGTGAATTACACTCAAAGTCCCAGAATTCCAACGGAGACCGCAACCTTATTTATTATTATTATGATTATTTATTTATTTATTCAAATTTTGCCCTCGGAAAATTCTATCCTTGAGGCGGTGCAGATATTTTGGTTGTTTTCTTTTGTGAATGTTCATCCATATCGACAGTTTACCGACCTCAACGAGCGGCGCCGCCTTGTCGAAATTCGCCGCGGCAGCCGTTCGCTTCTTGATCCTTGATTCCTTGGCGGGAGAGGCGGACCCCGCCACCACGGAAACGGAGCGGAACGGAAACAACACATGGAGGAGCGCATGCATAACGCAAGCACATTGAATGGCCGTTTCTCCAAAAAGGGGCCAGCTGAAAAAAAAACAAAACGGATAAAATATGGGATTTTTTTTTAAGAAAAATCAGTTTACGGATTATCACTTTAATATTTAGCGTTAAGTGCCAAAGTACAAATACGGAAAGCATAATGTAACTACATCAAAAGAATAAGTGAATGTTTTGGACTTCACCAGTTCATCAGCACAATATAAAGGATATCATATGTTCAAGTTTTATTATTATTTCAATCAAGCCCCTATGCAACTGTTTTAGGCCGACCTTTCGTTATCGACCTTTCCTCACGGTGTAGTTTTAGGAAAAGAAACAACAGACACATATATGACCTTACGCAGTGCATTCAACAGCAGAGAATCCCGAGGAGGTCACCACGCAGGCTTCTCAAATCATTTTTCTCGGATGACCCAGAGTGCGTTGGGCGGGTGTTTCCCTCAGGGTCGAGGGCCCCGCCTTGTCTTCCATCGCTCGAGTCGATCTCCTTTGTTGTTTGTCGACCTCCACCCGCTAAAAAAATATACAAGAAAGAAAGTGAATCATTAACCCTATCACACGATACACTCTGTGACAGGGTGGAAGCCATCGAACCGAGCGGAGGAAACAAGTCGGTCTTGTCAGGGTCCCGTGACCTGTGCATAGTTTTCCTGCCCCGTGAAGGTGGGAGGAGTGACAGCTTGGGCGGAGGTGGGGTAGAGGGGCAGGCACGACACCACCGTGTGCGAGAACGCCGGGAGGAGGCGAAAGTTCAGAGGTCACAGCATCAGTTTAATTGACCGGGACACTGATGCATTACCGCAGCCGTAGCGCAAAAACAAGTCCCCGACGCGCGGGCGGCTGCTGAAGGGCGTTACGGTGAAAGGGAGGAAAAAAAAAAGGTGGATGGTGTTTCTTTTATTTTTATTTTTTAAGCATTACTGACCCTTTTCCTCCCCTTATCGCAACGTTTGGTTTTTTTTTTTCTCCGTGTCTCTGCGGCCTTGCGCATTTTACTCCTCAAAATTTGATCTTTTTGTTTTTCCCGCCTCGTGGACTTCATTAGTGCAAAACCCTTACAGGGGAATTAAAATATATATATATATTGCATTTTTTGCTGAGAGAATGACAGTAGGATAAGCTGTATGATCACCGACAAATTTAAAATAGAATTGCTGTTCTTTCATAAGGGAAGGTAGGAAACATGTATCATATTTAACATTTTAAATATTCAAAATATCTATAATTCCCACATTGCTAATACTTCTCAATTATGTATTGTGTGTGAAGACCCATCTCTTCAAACTACACCCGGACCTTACTTGTGCTGACCTGACTGAACTCTTTCCCCCTTTACGTTACTGTTAAAAATAAAAACAAGAATAAATAACTGACTCTTTTCTACTAAATTGTCTACTTGTACTACTAAATTATTGAATTCTAAATGATCAATACTGAGTTGTTTGACAATTTTTTTTTTTTTCTGTTTTCAACATAAAACCCCAAATCACATCCTTCACTCATAGTAATAGCAAAAGTTATATATGTAAATTATTAAGCCTGTCATTGAAGAGCTTATAAAGTAGCGTCTTCAGAGTCTACCTGCAACCCACTCCACCAGAGAGAGGAGTTTGTGTCTTCTTTATTATTTGGGCGTGTATTATTCTATTTTACCCAAAGCTGGCGATTGATATGGATATTGGATCCTTTTTAGTCGATATATATGTATACAGCTTTTCCCAGCAAGTTCTCGATTGCACGTTCACACTAAATAATAACCCAAAAGCGAAACAAACCTTTTCAAAATAGTCGGAGTCTCGACGCGTCAAAGGGAAAGCGCCGCGAGTCGCGCTGCCGCCTCAAGCAGCTCAGCTACAAACGCAAAACGATCACTCGGTTTCCATTTGGAAAGAGAGAGAGAGAGAGAGAGAGAGAGAATCCAGTGAACATGATCGCTGAAGATTCAATTCACATTGTGGAAAAAGGTCAAGGCACTTGGCATAATTTATATCGCACGTGGCGGATTTGCACTTTGCATTCAATGAATAATAATGATAATAATAACAATAGCAAATAAATAATTGCGACAGCGTGAAACGATTCCTGCGAGAGTTCCGATCACAACTCCGAACCGACGCTGGCGACTCCCGTCCGCCGTTCACGGGAAGCGCGCCACGCCGGCCGACTTGAAGGAGCGAAAAAGAGAGCCGGGGGATTCGACCGATCGGGTCTCGGGGGAAAAAGGGGCCGAAACGCTTGGACATCAGCTCGGCCAATCACAGCTGAGTTTGGAATCGAAAGCCCAGTCAGGGACCCTCAGTGTGTGAGAGCGTGCGAGGATGGGTCCTCGGCGCATCGCAAAGTCTGATAAGCGGCGGTGAAGCGCATGCTGAGATACATAAAGACGACGATTCGCTCCCAACATTTACACCATTGACACCATTTTCCACCCTTCGCAAAACTGCATTATTTATTTTATTTTATTTTATTTTTTATTTTTTGCCAAACAGCTTGCGCATTATCATTTGGATATTTTGTTTGCGGATCATGAAACAAGCTGCCAAACTTATTTGCCGGCAAAGCTTGAAACCAAAATTCTTCCTTGGCAGTAGGCTGATGAGTCTTCGCCGGCAGCTGACGGGCACAAAGCTGTTGGAATGGAGTTTTTTTTTTTCCTTTTTGAAATGGCTCTTCAATGGAAGTAGCAACTGGGCCAACTGCCCAGGGTGAATACATTGGAAAGCTGTGCTAAAAACAAAGACGGAGAGGTGTACAAATAGTCCGAAACACCGAGACGCACCGTGTCCACGCGCACGCGGACGTCTTGCGAAAACGTAGCGCTTTCTCCACGCTTCGCCGTCCGCACGAAAACGGCGTCTCGGGGGACTGGGAACGGAAGCTTTTTTGGGGTGCGTGGGTGGATATCAGTTCGGAGCTCAACACGCCGCGTGCTCCCGATGTTCTCCTGCGGCACTCGACATCGCGGTTTACGTTAGCGCCCGCTACCGGCCTGGAAATGCTGATGTCAGTGTTTTCAATCTTTATTTTATTTTTTGCGTTCTAAAACACCGTTGGCGCGAACAGGATTTTATTATTTTTTTTTTTAACGGAAGGTCAAAAAATGCACTTTCAGAAATGTCCATATAGGCGTGGACGAGAGCCGAGTGCAAGTGGGCTTTGGAGTATTTTGACCTGATGACGCGATCACCTATAGCAACAGTATTCAATAATTATAATAATTATAAAAAAAAAATGCATTTAGATCCATATGCGGGATTCGTTTCCCTGGTGATTTATGGGAAAAAACTTTATTTGACCATGGAAGAATCATTATCTGTGTCGGCAGTGACGCGATCTGTATCTCTCACCGCTCTGCTCCTCCCGAGGATAAACAGTGCTATGACGACGAGCGGTTCGATGTGTTTTCAGATCCGCGGAGCCGCCGGGGGTTTGCGGGGCGCGACCCCAGGAGGTTCCCCCGGAAGGCTGATGCAAGCGCGGGACCCCCGGGCGGACGGACGGCGGCCATATCTGAAATGGCTCCCCGCCCCTCCGTCCACGAGACTTGCAATTATCTCCTCCTGGCCGGCCAATCAGACACGGCGCGGCGAATCAGGACCGGCGTAATCAATCTCCGACGCTTGTAATGAGAAACATATTTTTCTTTGCCGGCGAAAAGATAATCAGGGCGCTGAATGGTAGGGTCAACAGGTCCCCCTCTACAAGGATGCTCTGAAACAAATAACAGGAATCCTCATCAGGAGCCGTGTGCGCTGCTGTCGAATCCTCAAACAAGGTTACTCGCAGACATTCACGCCTGCTGGCTGTGATATTGATTGGCCAGTGTGTGTGTGTGTGTGTGTGCGCGATGATCCCCCTAATAAGGAATTTCTATAAACGTTACCTACTCCGACTGCAGCGAAACAGAGGCGGCGATGTGGTGGAGCAGAAGAATTTGCAGAAAAAGAAAACAGCAAATGGAGGATCATGTGCATATCGCAAATGAATTAGATGGCTGTCTGCTGTCCTGCAGCTAAATAAGGATTACGTATGGGATTATTTTGTAAACAACATAATCTTACGGATTACCACTTTAACAATAAACATTTGCTCACATTGTTGTGAACTCTGGCGAGACTCTGCTACTGGGTTTCAAGCCACGCACGCAGTCCTGAAAAGCGATCTAACCAGCAAAATTTGCTATTTTGGAGAAGCAATTTCCACTCATAATGAGCGTTAATTTGCACTCAATTTTTTTGGTGGATGGTTACAAATAGACTCAACTTTGATGTCATCAATGCCGTTCACAATTTTAGTTTAACTAACTCAGTCAAATCTTCAAATGTTCTTGCCGTGAGGCAGACCTCCTCATGATGGTTCTTCATAAATACATTGAACACATCACTGATGAATGCCCAATCTTCAAATCACCACATGGAGTCATCGGCCTCATTGAACTGGATGACGATACCACTTCTTGGCTAATGTCCCAATTGCCTGTGTAGCCCTACACGAACGAACGCTAAATACATTGTTCAGTGTTTACATCATTTGGATGTGGTTGACTGGTTGTTGAGGGCACTGCCTGTTTACTATGCAGTCCCATCCCAAGATCCAATCCAGGCTCACCGTTCTTTAACCTTATGTGCGGCACATGTTCTTTATTTCTTTTTTTTTTTTTTTTTTCATTTTATTATTTCTTTTATGTATGTGTGTGAAAGCGTGTGTATGAAATGCATCCTGCAATTTATCACAGTCTGTGTGATGAGGGTGAACTCAATTTCAGATGGCCGCAATAAGTAATGGACATGGATTTCTTTTCATATTTAGAATCAAGGCTATTTTTATATGTGTGTGGTGGGGGAAGGAGGGGGGGGGGATTTAAGCAGCTGCACCTGTCTTGAATCTAGTTCATCGGGGCCAGGATTAGGGGTGGCTGTGCACCTGTTGCTCATCAGAGCAATGGATGAGCACAGGTTAAATCACCCATCCCCACGCACACATCGGAGGGAGCCTTTGTCGTGGCAGGGGAGCTGCCGCACTGGCGCCTGAACAGGGATCCCACACAGGGAAGCGACACAGAAGGGCCGGCCCCAGATGCAGTGGAGCCACCAGCAGGTCAACGGACGGCTACGGCACCAGCCCCCTCCCGATTGGCAGCAGCGGCGCACGGCAGTTGTCCAGCGGAGGACAGGGGGAGAAGCGGCCGCGGCAGCAACCGTGGGTAACGGCCTGCAGCTACCTACTCCTCCAGCCCGCCACCGCCGGGACCATCAGCAACCCAGCAGCCGGGCCACCCCTCCAAGCAGCCCCCGCAACAGCCAAGCCCGGCTACGCCTCTGCCAGCCAGCCCAGCAGACGAGTGTTTTGTCGGACACTTTTTGTGTATTCGAGGCAGTGACACCCAACCCACAGCTCGCGAGCGGCATAGCTCATCACTAGTTGTGGCTCTTTAAAGTATAACTTAAAATTAAACAAAAAAATCGAATATTTAATATTTCATAATCGAATATCGAGTATTCCAATAAGTTTTGACATTGTCTGCAGTATTCAATAATCTTTCTTTCAATCTTTCTATAAATCTTTTTTTTTCAATCTTTGTTTTTTCAATCTTCCTTTCATTCTTTTTTTTTCATTCTTACTTTTAGTCTTTCAATCTTTCTTTAAATCTTTCATTCTTTAAATCTTTCGAACTTTCAATCTTTCTTTGTTTTTTGATCGAAGCCCTTATTTTATTATTAATTGTTCTGATTTTATAATATTATTATACAACTAATAACCTAGAGCTGCAACTTTATCACCAGACCAATCCATGTGAATGCAGCACAATCCATTCTCACGCTCTGTGTTCCGTGTGCCAAAAAAAAATCTGTGTGATTGCTGGAAAAACAATTTTAGCAAGATTGTACTGTTGTGGACTTGCAATGGGCTCCGTTGCTGTTATGGGCGTTGTGATCATCACTTGGAAGCCAATGAATTGCTCGGGGAAATCATTTAGTAATTATAGTGCTCTGATGCTCAGATACTTTTGACAAACTGCCAGTACCAAATTTGTGTATAATAATACATAATACATTTGTGGTTACAATGGTAATAAAAACATGGTAATAATAATATGGTAATAATAATAATAAATTGCAATTATTCCATACATCATTCCTTAATAACATATTATTGTACTAGTAGCCTAATTTTAAAATGCATAATGGTTTGATTGAGGAAAGGGACGTTTCAGAAATTTGGCTCTTGGGAAAATACTTTTTGTTAATGTGGCTCCTGAGCTGGGAAAGATTGAGGACCGCGGATTTGCGGTACGGGAGTCTGGCCTTTAATTATGGTAGGTATGGGGACCCTGGTTCAGAGTCTGGTTGTTTATTATTTTAAGGTATGGGAACCCTGTTTCAGAGTCTGGTTGTCGATTATGTTAAGGTATGGGAACCCTGTTTCAGAGTCCAGCTATTTTATTGTATTTGTTTTGGGGGGGGGGGACTTGGGTCCAGTTAATTGGGTCCAGGATCAGGGTTGGCTGTGCACCTATTGCTCATCAGAGCAATCAATGTGCACGGGTTAAATGGCCCCATCCCCATACATACATGGGAGGGAGCCTTTGTCATGACAACGTTCCATCTGCTCCCCGCTTGTTTCATCTTGCCACCCTCGTCAATAAAACGGTTTGTCTTCAACATCAATATCTGTGTCTCTGTGTCGGGGAGCCCTGGAAAAGGCACTTGGGTGGCGTGCGGAAGGCAGTGGGAACTGCCACAATGTGCAATTAGAGAGAAATATGGTCTCATTTTCAATCAAAACCAACAACAAAATGATGAAATATTTTGAATATGTGTTGAAAAATACAGAAAAACCCACCCAGTTAAGTTTTGTTGGTGCGTGTCGCACATCCTGCGTCTAATCTATAACACTTTACCCCATGGACTAGCTAATGAAACTACACAATGAAATAATTCATCATTTGGTTTTGGATACTACATTTTTAATGCTGATAAAGAAGAATATGTTGTCATTGGCTTCCCCGGATGTAATAGCCAGCTGGTCTTTTGCTTTGAATGTTGAATAGAATTAGACGGTTCTGTGGATCATGGTTCTACGGACATAAAACAATGGCATGCTTACAGCACACATGCACGCACACACACACACGTATGATTTTTTTTGCACTCGTACACAGCATTTGTTTAGCTGGGTGTGCTATGTTAGGTATAAAAATAAGTTTTAATTTGGATATTAAATATACCATAATAATAATAAATAATAATATACCCAAATATATTTGAAATATCTGCATATACAGTACACGACAAACTAAGAACAGCCACCTTACTGTTATTATTATATTACTAAATAGGAAATGGTAATTCATTCAATTCAAAAATGTAATGAATTTGAGAAAGAATTTGATAAAATGGGTAGTTATTACAGGGATATACAGGGAAAAAAATAGCGTGGGCCTCCTCATTCCAGCATTTTTCAAATGACACCAGGCCACACACACACACACACACACACACACACACACACACACACACCCCGAATGGACAAGGGGTTCCTTTGACCGCTTGTGACCCCCTGTGTATGGCCCGTGGCGTCACTTAGAGACCACTAAGGTTCCCAATCAGAGACATAAATCAACATTAGACAGTGTTAAGTAGATAATAGGATCAGCTTATTGAACACTGTTTAAAATTTTAACATTATACATTGTTTACATCGAGCAGCTGCCCGTGCGCAGGGCCACTAAAGAGCCGGGTGGGTGGGCATGTTTCATTTAGGGTCAGGAGTCAGGACAAATGGGTATTGACCGTCGAAGTACTGTAGATGGGTGTTCCGGAAAATCAAACCGGTGACATTTCGGTTACCTGGTCATCCAAACTCTGACCCTAAACGTTAGTCTTCGCTTTCTGATCTATTAGAAGTACGGGTCTAATGTTAGGAGAGACTTTTTCCAACCCCATACTACAAAAAGCACATGGCAAAGTGGAAATCCGTAAGATTGTCTGTGTTGGGTGGGTTACACTACAAGTCCCAGAATTCTATTTTGAAACACATCCGTGTTTACTCTTGTCCTCGTAGTCTTCGGGCAAAATGTTCATCCATATTGAGTTTACCGACCACAAATAGCTACGCCAGTTTATGAAATTCACGAGGTTGCCTTTCACTTCCGGCGTGTGCCAGACGAGCGCACGCATAATGCGAATACATTGAATGGCTGTTTCTTCTAAAGTGACATCCCAATGAAGCGGCAAATTTGGGATTTATTTTTTTCCAAATATTTTCACGGATTACCACTTTAAGATGCTACGCTCTTACAATGGGAGCCACGAGGCCACGCCCGTTCAACATCCCAGCTCCGGCGCTCAAAAATAGTCTCGGTGTAATTGCGACGTCGAATAAATATGAGAACGGGCATCGACGTAACGAAGATATCTTCATACAACGACTGTAGTTGTTCGTCTTATCGGCGGCTTACAGTATGTGACCGTCCTCCCACTGCTCCAGCCCCCCCCCCCCCAAAAAAAAACCCCAACTTTTCTTTTAGTCAACAGTGTGAGGAGCAGGATAATTGCCATGCATTGGAAGCGTGGGACCATGACGGGCAGCGATGGACAGGGAGACACACCATATTTAAACTGTCTCCTCCGGAACAGACACTGACAGGGCCGCTGCCATTTGTTTCAATCAGGAAGAGACAAGCCCAGTGCTGTGCTGTGATCAATGTCTTTCTCTCTTTCTCTATCTCTCCCTTCTCTCAGTCCCTCGGCTGTGCCACTAAATTACCAGTACTACAGAATAATGCAAGACCTTGGGGTGTTTTTTTCTAGGTCGTGCATCTAGCTTGCAGTCTGGTGGGTTATTGAAATTGATTTTGTGGGGTAATGGTAATATAATCATCTTTTTTTATTTTTTTCGTCGTTCATGTTTTGTTTTTTTTGCTTATCTTTTTTTTTTTTAATACCGTTTCAGAGGTTTCTTTGTATCCCGTTGAAGGAAACGCTGTTGGTGAGACCGGGTTGACAAGGTGGATGCGCCGCCAGACAATAAAGGTCTGTGGTGCGGTGGTGTAAAAAAAAAAAAAAAAAAAAAAAAACATGGAGCCCGTACAAGGTCAATTAAAACCCAATAATGTCCGACCCAAAATCTCTGGGCAAAGGAGTGCAAAGGGTTCTTTGAGGAACGTCGGTCTGAAAAGGTTGGAACCAAGAACGTGTCTTCTGTGGCATCTCTCTGAAGAGCGATTGTCTCCCACTTTTGGTCACTCCTGTCGTCCCTCCCTCTCTCATCATGTTCTCTCTCTCTCTCTCTCTCTCTCTCTCTCTCTCTCTTACTCCTTAGCCTCCACTCTTTTCGCTGCTAGAATGCTGGACTGAACCCAACCTCAACCGCTCTCTGCCACATGGACTTTTTTTCCCTCCGTTCACGGGGCTGGGCAGGCAACCAGCCACATGGCATCCTTTGTCCAAGTATAGAGTCATAAAATGACTTTCCAACCACAGCATGTGATAGAAAGCCACAGCAGGGACTTAAACAACTGCGGTGTTCCGATTGGCAATGAATTAGTACTTTTATATGAATGACAACTAAATACTGAATTGCAGCCATTATAGAAAGATTATAGGTGTCGGGATTCTTGGCTTCTCTCAGGAAGAAGTAGACGGGAGCTTTTTTTTACGATTTATAAAAGTTTTCTCTCTGTTGGCGGTGAAGAGACGTTTCGTTGCCCAACGCGCAGGACGTGAACGGCCAAGTTGCAAAACCGGCGCGTCGTTCACGCATTGAGCGAGCCGCGTTGCGTGGTTTCACGTGAGAACATACGGGAGAACGGTCGACGATCCTCGACAAATGAAAGGTTCAAAGACGGGCGCTGGATGGATGGAAGGGCAAATGGATGGACTGATGGATGGAAGGCTGGATGGATGGATGGTTGGAAGGATGGATTGATGGATGGATGGATTGATGGATGGGCGCTGGATGGATGGACAGACGGGCTGGATAGATGGATGGATGGGTGGATGGATGGTTGGAAGGATCAATGGCTGGATGGGTGGGTGGATGGACAGACTGGTGGATAGACGGACGGACAGATAGATGGATGGATGGATGGATGGATGGTTGGTTGGATGGATGGGTGGGTCGGCAGGTGGATGGATGGTTGGATGGTTGGATGGATGTGTGGGTGGATAGATGGACTGGTGGATAGACAGATGGATGGGTGGATGGGTGGGTGGGTGGGTGGATGGATGGACGGATGGATGGACGGACGGACGGACGGACGGATCGGGCGAGGTTAATGGACGTAAGGAAGTGTGAGTGAGCGGCCGACGGATGAACAGGCGGACGAGGCGGAGGGACGACGGAGCGGCCGACGGGTGTATGTTGAAACAGAGCGAGCTAAGGGTGCGGTAATGATGAAAGAGTAATGGCAGGGGAGAGCGAGCGAGAGCGAGCGAGAGCGAGTGAGAGATGGATAACTCGCGAGCAGTGGGACTGAAGTGGTTCGCCGCTGCTAATACCCTGCCATTACGACCCGCGACGCCCGGCCAGAGCTATGTCTGGCGCGAGTGGAAGCTTAGACCATTTATGCGCTACTTGTGCGCCGCGTTCCATCTTGTGCGCTCTAAAAGCTCTGAATGGCCCTGCTTGCCACTTTGGCATTTGGACGTGGGTACAGCCAACAGAGACTCGGCGTGAAAAAGGTATGATCAAGGTATAATTCCAAAAGGGGACAGTCGCCGCCCCGTCTCAGGGACCCCTGGAAACAAATTATGCAGCGGCAGAAGGATTAAAGCGACGGCGTCGCCGATTCCCAAGCGAGGTTCCGCCGATTCCCGCTCGGAAAAAAAAAGGCGGAAACTCCATTGCTTTGAACGTGGAATTACCGTAACAAGCACAAATTGCAGCAAAATCAAGTAACTTTGACGTGTGATTTTGTTTGCCTCTTCTTCTCATTGCTTAGTGACATTACATGAATGTCACGATCGTCACAATTCATTGTAAAGAGCAGTTTTTGTTTCATGGTGTTGAATGAGGAGTCGGAGGAAGGCTCCGATTAGTGAGGAACCTTCTCCCATTAACCCCCTGGGCCTGCGTGAGTGACGACACACAGGCGGCACCTTGGTTTCCCATTGATGTAGCACGTGCGAGATTTTGTCACCATTTCAACAATTACACACCCAAACAAAAACAAAAGATTGGGCACATGGACACACTTCATCAGGTCATACGCAAGTGTTATACACACATATATACTTATTTACACATACAGTACATATACATACAAACATACATATTTACACATACATACACATGCATACATGCATACATGCTTACATATTTTCACATACATATACATATACATACATGCATTTATACATACATACATATTTTACACATGCAGTACGTATACATATACATTTACACATACATACATTTAGACATACATACATATTTACACATTCAGTACATATACAAACATACATATTTTATACATGCAGTACATATACGTGTGTGTGTGTCTGTGTATGTTTATATGTATGTATGTATATACATATATATGTGTGTGTGTGTGTGTGTATGTATGTCGTTTTGCAATTTTTTTCGGCGTAGTATATTGTGATGTTCTTCTACATATTATATAGTATAGTACCTTTTTGGGACGTTTTTCGGTATTGTATATTTTGAAGTTTTTCTTCATAGTATATAGTATGTCGTTTTTGGACATTTTTCAGCGTACTATATTTTACATTTTCTATATAGTATATTATGTCGTTTTCAGTGTAGCACATCTTGACGGTTTTCGAGATAGTATAGTATGTTGTTTTTGGAAGTTTTTGAGTGTAGTATTTTTTGACATTTTTCAACAGAGTATAGTATGTCATTTTTACAACGTTTTTCACTGTTATATATTTTGAGATTTTTTGACATAGTATATATAGTATGTCGTTTTTGGACGTTTTTCGGTGTAGTATATTTAAACTTTTTTGACATACTATCGTATGTCATTTTTGGAAGTTTTTCAGCATAGTATATTGTGATGTTTTTCAACTTAATGTAGCAAGTCGTTTTCGACGTTTTTCAGTATACTACATTTTGACGTTTTTCAACATAGGACAAAGGACACAGGAGTCCACATCACGGAGGATTTAACATGGACTTTACACACAGACACTCTTGTGAGAAAGGCGAGGCAGCGTCTTTACCACCTCAGGCGGCTGAAGAAATTCCGGCTCTCGTGAGGATCCTTCAGCTCTGGAGCAGTAAAGTGCATCTTGACAGACAACATCACTGCCTGGTTTGGGAAGTGTACTGTTCAGGACAGGCGGGCCCAGCAGAGGGTGGTGCGTTCAGCTGAACGTACCACTGGAACTACCCTCCCCTCCCTGCAGGACTTATACACCAGGAGGTGTAGTAGCAGAGCCCGCAGGATCATGAAGGATCCTCATCAACCCAACAACGGACTGTTCCAGCTTCTGCGGTCGGGCAAGCGCCTGGGCAGCCACACAGCGAGGACAGAGAGACTGAGATGGAGTTTCTTCCCGCAAGCCATAAGAACTGTCAACGCTGACCTCACCAGGGTTCCTCACTGAGTCACACACATAGGCTCCACTACCTTACTGTATTGTATGTAGTATACTGTACTGCATAGTGTATCACTGTTCTGGGTTACTGCATACTGCGCTGTATTGCTGTTCTGTTCGGTGTTACTGTATTGCTGTGCCGTACTGCCGTATACTGTATACTGTACTGTATATCTCCAAAAACACTACCTGACTTTATTCACATGCCACTTTAATGCACATATCTGTATATACATAATAGTCGATCCCATATACATAAGTCTATTCCCTTTATTTCAATTTTGTACCCCCACCCTGTATAACTTTTGAGTTATTTAATTTAATTTTATTTAATTCTATATTATTCTATTTACTTATTTATCTATTTGCATTACGTTTTCGGAATCAGTTAGTTTCAGTTAGTTATTCAAGTAGAAATTAGGAGCTATTGTGTTCAGTCTAGAACATATTGTGCATAATCACCAGGTGTGTTGTAATGACATTTCACTAATGTTTGGAAGTATGTATATATATGTGACGAATAACATGTCGTTTTCAAACATGTAGTTTTCAAACATGTAACATGTAGGCTGTAGTTTTTCTTGCCTGGCTGCTCCATCCTCAGCATCCTTCTCCCAAATGTAACTCTCATCTCTCCTACACACGTGTCCAAACCATCTCAATCTGGCCTCTCTCACTTTTCCACCACACTGTCCAACCTGAGCTGTCCCTCTAATGTACTCATTCCTCATCCTGTCCATCCTTGTCACTCCCAACGAAAATCTCAACATCCTCAACTCTGCCACCTCCAGTTCAGCCGTACATATTTAGAATAAAGCAACCAATCCCATGAAGGAACACTAAGTCGATGGCCAATAAAAGCCGGTGGGGAGCAGCCACATCTTTGTCCACGTTGGTTTTCCATTAACCTACTTAGTATTTATATTATATTAGTATTAGTATTAGTATTAGTATATTAGTATAATTATATATATATATATATATATATATATATATATATATATATATATATATATATATATATATATATATATATATATATATATATATATATATATATATATATATAGTATAAAAAAATATTATAGTATAAAATATATCTAGTATAAAAAAAAAACCCATTCAAGTCAAGTCAGGTCAAGTCACACTTTATTTATAGAGCGCATTTCATACCAGGGCAACACAATGCGCTTTACAAAGAAATACAAAAAAGAAAGTAGTTGTCAGCCGGTCATTACAAAAGAATGCCCCTGAAACAACAGCAACAACAAAAGCAGCAACAAAGACAACAAAAACAACAATAAAAGCGACTCCAACCACAATGGCAGCAACAGCAAGTTGAGGTATAAGGCAAGCGAGAGTCAAGTTTAGGCACAAGGTTCGCAGCAGCAACGACAACACCAGTGAAGGTATGAGGGTAGCGGCACCAACAGCAGCACCAGCAGCAGTGACACTAACAGCAGCAGGCAACAGCAGCAGCAAAAACAGCAACAGCAACAGCGCACAAGCGAAGACGTCAGCGGGACCGGAAGTGGTAGCTCTCACCGGAACCAGAAATCCCCTCATCTGTATTGAGTCAACAGTGTGTACCGTCTCATCTCAACGAAGTAACGCACAGCAAAGACGTCAGCGGGACCGGACGTGGTAGCCCTCGCCGGAAACGGAAATTTCAACCGTGTGCAACGTCTCATCTTAATCCAGTCACGGTCCTTTAATTAGCGACCCTAAGTTACGGGTCAAGCTTTCAATCAGACCTCGGGAGGGAGATCCTTTTGACTCTCTCTCTCCGAAAATACGCCCACGTTCTTATGATCCCCTCACTGTATTATCACAACAGAAACAACCACAGCAACAGAAATAGCAGCAACATCAACCACCAGCAGCAACAACAGCAAAAGCAAAGCAGGAGCAACAACAGTAGCGCACACGCGCAAAGACCTCACCGGAAGCGGAGGTGGTAGCTCTCACCGGAGTCACTCAGGTTAGAGATGTTAGAGATGTTGAGTTGAGGTACAAAGTTAGAGATGTTTAAATTAGGGTGTAAGGTTGGAGATGGTTAAGTTTAGGTATAATCCCTGATGTGCAATGTGTCAAGATCTGTCCAATACACTTAGCACTATCTGGTTCCTATTTATTCCTTTTAATTTTTATGTTTCTATATATTTTATATCGTGAACTTGATATGCTCTTTATTTTCAGTTATCCCCCTTTTGCTGCTGGAACGATGTAAAATTCCCCGTTGTGGGACTAATAAAGGTTTATCTTATCTTATCTTATCTTATTTATGACATGATTTTGACAATCTAACCTTACGAGCGCACCGCAGGTTATTTTTTACACTCACGCTGGCGCCGAAACCAAAATGTTGCCAAATCCACCGCCGCTGTTGGCGAGGCATTGATACTCGCTCTCACAAATATCGGGATGCGGTGACTCCTGTCTTAATCTGCGGAGCGACATGGAATCAGTTGTTGCAATCAGGGGGACTTAACTGTTCCTGGAAAGCGACTTCAGCGATGAGAGTTCCCCTCCGTTTGGATGAACCTCCGGGTTGCAACTAATCCTCCTGTTACCGGGGTGAGCTTCATCATCAATTTACTCTCCTGATAAATATAGATAAATAAATAAATAAATAAATAAATGAAAACATTTAATCGGGTATTATTCTGGAAAGTTGGCGGTTCATGATCAACGTGAGAAAGAAAGAAAGAAAGAGAGAGAGAGAGAGAGAAAGTTAAAAGATGGACAGGAGGGTTGAGTGCAGCATTCTGAACTTTGCCCTTCTCCTGACTTTGTTGCGCCGCGGCCGCGCCCGAACGCGGCGCCGGCCTCCCACGAGATTAAGCCTCTTAACTGTTTTGTTCTTTTTGACCGGTGCGTGGCCCCCCCCCCGCGGGGACCCGCCGCGACCCCAATCTGCCCCCGCACTCCATGCTGATGAATCCACTGCCCGGGGTCACCCAAGTCAACATCAGAAGAAAGGGCTCCTTTGTGGCGTGTGAGGAGTGGATTTAACTGGTAAAAGGGATTTTCGCCCCGGCGGGGTAGCCGGACCGCTGGTGAACCGTATCCGCTCACCGTCAGGTTTTTTCGGGGGGTTGTTTTCAGGATCCGTACCTGCTGAAACGGGGCCCCTGCAGACCCAACCCGACGGGTTTAAAAGATCATTTCTCCTTCTCGCTTCTTGTCATTTTGCTGGGAGTCCCCCTGGAAGCTCTCGAGAGGCACCCCTGGGGGTCCCCGGACCCCGCGTCGAGATCCTCAAAAATCGGCGCGTTGCAACCCACAGATGGTCATCAGGATCTGCTCGGATGTGAGCTACAACAGAGTGAAAAGTGCTAATAATCATATTAGAAGGTGCTTTGTAATGCTCCGCCACCTTTTTTTTTTTAGGGTTCTCATCGTGATGTCAGAAAGGGCGGACGTCTCCCTGAGGCCGTTCACATCCCTGCAGTTCAGAAAATCAAAACATGCGGATCGGGATCTCGCGAAATGACACGAAGCACACAGTCCAGCGCAGGCACACGGGGTTGTACGACATGCCACAAAACAACTTTTGCTTTTCTTTTTTTTGTTTGTTTGCGCCGTCGCATTGTGTCTGACGTGGCGCTTTGACGGCAAGAAGGAATTCCAGTGAATCGAATAAAGCAAATTCCCGGTGTCTGGTCTTGCTGAGAAATTCCTCCATGTACCAGTTTCCACCACTTGAACGATCGGTTTCCCTTACGGTAAGTAACAGGGGTTTTTTTTGGGGGGGGGGGGGGGGTTTCGGTGAGAAAAATCCAACGTCAATTTCTCCATGCCATCTGGTGCGTTTGTGACAGCCAATCTAAACACGCTTGGCACGGCCTCTTTGTCACGCTGCTTGTTGAGAATGTTAAATTAAATGTTAAGGTTTCTGGAGGTAGCGAAAGAAAAACGAGCGTATCCGCACGCGTACACACACACGCGTGCGCGCGCACGGACGCACGCACGCACGCGCGCACACACATGCACACACAAATCCTACCTTGTGCAGGGCAATTTCAGTGACTAATCTTTCCTTAGCGTTTCCCTGTCATCAGCTCTGTCATATTGCATGGTTACCATGGCAACGGGGGTATAATGTCAAGACAGGAGAGGAGAATGGGGGGGTGAACAAATAGGGCCAGAGTGTACGTACCGCACTCCGGCGCGGTCACTTGGGATTCTTCCCGAGGAAAAAAAAAAAAAACAACAACAAAAAAAAAAAAAAAACAGAAGGCGCGCAACCAATCAGCCGTTTATTTTTTATCCCTCAATATGTGACAAGTCCTTTTATCTCCAGGCTGCTGAGGCCCAAGCGTCGTCAGACGCTGTAAAATAGCGTAGACGGCGATGTGACTTTTACCACTGGCACGCAACACTAAAAGCCCACACTTTGACCTTCCCCTTGGCACGTGACAATAAAAGGCGACGCTCTGACCTCCCGGGTTTTTCTGGTCCGGCGGCTGTAAAACGATGGCTTGGTATTGGATCGTAAAGCACCGACCAGGAGGCTGCAGGATTAAGAAAACAAATCGTTTTACAAGTTTCGGGGAGCGGTGAACAATGCGCGTGGGGGTGCTTTTCGGCCCAGCGATTCTGCCACCGGAAAACCGGTTGCGAAGCAGTTGCCGGGTAAACAAAACATGCAACGCCGGTCGGTGTTTTTTGAGCGCGAGCTATTTGTGAAGCTTGTGTGTGTGTGTGTGTGTGCGTGTGTGTGTGTGTGTCGCATTCGTACGTTGATACACACATGTACATTGATCGTTTCCTGGGCAGCTCCTCGCCCGTCGGCGTTAGCGCGGTAAAGAACACGTTCAGCTGACCCCTTTGTCCGTTTGACCCCCCGAGGGTCAAGGCGGAATCAGTGGCGCGGCCCCGCGTCCAGACCGAGACAATGCGGGTCCGTGCATGTCAATACAGCACAATAAACCTATAAAATGGACAATCAGCCACTGAAATTCTGACAAAAGTAGTAAATTATATCCAAATTATATACATATCCATGCATACTGGATGGATATGCTTTCTGACTCTATGTAGACATATTCTATATTTCTTTAGTATATTCACATACAGATGCTCATATCATTTATATGTAATATCATTAAGAGTTTATTTTTAAATTATTAAACGCACCATTTACAGCCCCTCTGGCGTACAGTAACAACGTCTGATGATAAAAAAAAAATAATAGAGCCGTTATTAACTTCTCACAGACTTCACTTGTAAATTTGCGACATAAAAAGGGGGATTTTTATAATAAACGTTCCCAATTCCGCCGGGAACGGGTCATCCTGTCCCAGTTAGGCAGCTTTTCTCTCCGTATAATACAGTCATCCAGGGGACATAAAATGTTTTATTGGCCATTCAAGGTTAATGCTGGTACCAGCGGGGACGTATAGGATAGCCGGATCAATTTAACAATGAATCAAATTTATATGTGTGTAGATCTCCACGTCAACACGGCCTGCTTTCGGGAGCCGTCCGGTCACATGGAGAGCGTTAGAAAGCAAAGCCGGCATAAGAAGAGAATGTAAAAACGGCTTGAGACGTGGCGACAACGGCGTCCCGGGGCAGCTGTGAGGACCATCATTCATTAAGAAAGGCCTACTGAGCCGGGAAGCCACGCGCGGACGCCGACAAATTGCCGTTGCCCCACAAGATATTATGACGGCGCACAAATCATTATGGGATGTCTTCTGCCTGGCCTCTCGCCGGGGGCCGGCGCGGGGTACGGCACGACGTCGCGGGACGCCGCCGGAGGCCGCGAATACAAATTCGGCAAAGGCGAATACAAATTCGGTAAAGGCGACTTCGCGGGAGGAACCTCTGTGGCTTTCGTATAATGATTGCAAGCGGTCGGACCGAATTATCAGAGGCTCAAGATCGGATGCGCGTCAGATCACGCGAGGACCCACTCGTCGCTTTTTGCGCCGCGCCCGGGGGGGGTCAAATGAGGTTGAAATGACGCGGAAAAATTATTGGATGCGGGCCAAATCGATGCAACGAGCAGCGTGGAGAACAACGCGTTGAATATCCGTCCCCGACGTGCCGACGCCGACGCCGGCCACATCATCAGCTCCTGGCGTTGAGGACGTAAGGCGTCGACGAACGGGCGAATGACGCGGGGACGGACCTTCGTGAAACTCCCCGCTGAGCGGCGCATGGATCCGCCGGGTATAGATCCGTGTTCTCCGGGATTTACCAATTTACAGTACACCGCACGATCCGCGCTTTATTGAGCATATTGACCGCGAGGCCAACCGCTGCCAGTTAGCCGGCTGCACCGCCGGACGCCGAGGGCCCCCGAA